>NC_087064.1:59068185-59559734 GCF_963678635.1 Symsagittifera roscoffensis
TCATTTTTTGCCTAAAGTTCTCAAAGGTTTATTTTTCACTGTCGAAAACTAAATATAATCAAAAGATTTGTTTAAAAAGCCTTTTGAAAAGTTGAATAGAAAAAAAAGAAAAATAAACAATGTAGATACTTTTTTTTCTCAGTGTGCGTAAGGTGAACATATAATTTGTTAAGCCTTAAAAACACTAATTTTTAAACGCTAGCAGCACGTACTCAAAAGATTTGTTATGAAATTTAATAAGAAATGAAAAGAAACAAAATTTTCCAACTCGCAACCAGTAGGGTCAACTGGAAAGCATCTTCATTTTTTTCCAGTAAATTTAGAAGAGAAATTAATAAAAATGACATCGTGGTTTTTTCTTAATTTCGTTTTGTATGCACAAAATGAGTATGCAAACTTATTTTTTTGCGACTCTGTCATATAAGGCTAAGCAGAAGCAGTAGACGCCCAGCATATAGATTGAGCGAAGCCAAGAGACTACTCTTGTTAGCATAGATACTCTCAAAGTATAGAAACTTCTTGTGGAAGCAATATACACCGGAAACTTCCAGTTGCTTCGGGTTTTCATGAGATTTTGCAGCCGCATGGGAAATCTCAATTGGATTGACTCACATGGGCTGCCGTCCTCTTTTCCATATGCGTTAAAAAGTTCCTGGAAGATGGCCTTCAAAATTTGAAAACAAACACGAATCTAAATTAAAACTATTTAGAAATAGTTGTGAAGGATGGCAATCTCAGAGCATTAAAAAGACGGAGTGAATAAAAAACAGTTTCTTGAAACATTCTCAAAAAAACTCCGAAAGAAAACAGTGTTATTCAACGAATTTCTCAAAATACACTGGCTACCCGAACAAGAAAGTGTCAGAAGTTAATTTTAACTGACAATTTCGTGCAATTTATTAAAATTATTGTCTATAGGTGAAACGTTGTTTGAAAAAACTTATTGGGATGGATTTGTTTGTAATAGCAACAAATTTGGATGCTAATACATTTTGTCGTCTAAAGGTCTTGTCTTAATTTCCCATCGCTTTCTTTGCCTAGCATCATCTAGCGATATCAATTGCAACAATGAGATAGCATTAATTTGGAATTAGCTAATCATGTTGGCAAAACTTGATTACCTTATTTTCCAATGAGCTATCAAAATGTTTGGAGAATGAAAAACTCCTTTTTGCCTAAATATTCAGCAAAACTCAGTTATATGCAGTTTATAGCAATTAACTTGTGAAAGTGAAAAAATAAGGTTCTTTCGATTGTACAGGTAAATGAACTGACACAAAAGCTTTTATGCCGTTACTTATTTTTTCTGTGTTGTCTACATGAAAAATTTTCTTGTCATAAATATTGTTGTTGTGTGAGCAGCTTCAGTGTTCAAAATGTCTCAAATGAAAAACTAATGGTCTTCAACAAACACAATGGTAACAGTTGGCTGTTCAAGGAGTGCATAAGTAAAGGCAAGGCTACTTTTCAAGCAAATTAACAAATCCAACGATTTTTCTCCAATTTGTGTTGTATCTTATCAAGGGGAATATTTTCCATTCAAAAACAACAGACCCTATCAGATTCGAAAGCAGGATTTCTGACGTCCCGCGCATATTTATTTCCTCTAAACCAAATGTGCTTCAATTCAATTTGAGCTGAACCTAAATGTACTGTTTGATCATTCTGAGAACAAAATAAAGCAGCTAGCAAGTGTTAGAAAAAAACGGAAAAAAGGGCTTCAATGCAATACAACCTTTGAGCCCTTTTACATTGCGGTAGTCCAACTTTAGAAAAAACGCACATATTTTATATTTTGCTTCTATCACTAGTGAGGCGGTCGGAACAAAAATATCTTGATTTCAAGATTTCTGTTTACAAACATAAATTGATGATGGGCATACAAATATTGACTTGGGTTATTCTGAGCAATAATTAATTTACCCGTTGCAATGAGCTAGCTGATTGCATAAAAACGACAACAATCTAGGAAACAAAACTGAAAAAGAAAACAACTAGAAAAACAAAAAAAATCTTATGGTAATTTTTAACAATATTGCACATTTAGTTGACATAGACAAACTGCCCGCATTTATTGTTTTAATTTAAAAAAATATATAATCGCCACTGTCGAAAATAAAGATATTAAGGAAATTTGTTTGAGAAGTCACTTCAAAAGTTGAGTTGACAAAAAATATTCAAAAAACGAAACATTTTTTGGTCCGTATTCATATGGTGAACATATAGTTTTTTTAAGCTTTGAACACACTAGCTGCACGTACACATAAGAGGCTTTATAAACATAATCAAAGGAGAAAAAAATTTATAGCAACTCGGGAAATCTACTAGAAAAATTTCTGAAAAAAGCGTTAATTTTTGAAAAAAAAAACGTTTCGTTTTTTGTCTTGAATGCGTATATAGTTTAATTTCATTCAATTCTGCTATGATATTGAAATACAGCTGAGTAATAGACGCTTAGCATGTAGATTGAATGAAACCAAGAGATTATTCTTGTTAGCATAGATTTTAGTGGGTCAAAGGGAAGTAAATTTTTGCACTCCACTAGCTGATTGCCCACATGAGGGTCTTTGTAAATTATGTAGAAAAGTGGTGTGGTTGCGCACCGGTAGTGATGGTGCCCTGCAACCATATTATTGCTGGTTCAATTCGCACGTGCGCTGCAATTTACCAGGTGAGCTCTTGTAAGATAGCCATGACTTAGTTAACCTTAAATTGTTAACCTGTAGGTTAGGCCTCTGGCTGGCTAACCAAAAAAGCAAAAAAGTTTCGTTCTCTTCAAATATCCCCCCCTTCTGCAAGGGGGAGGAGAGATTGTTAGTAGGTACAAAGTCACAAATGATTAACCGTTGAAACAGTTCACTAGAGGAGTTGCGAGTCCCGATTAGGTACCAAAGGGAGAGAAGAGTTAAGATATCAAAATGTCCAAAAACAAATTTTGGCTCTGTTCCAGTTCTCCCCCTTTCCAATTCAATTTTGAAAAGTCTATTTAACGTTGTCATAATGCAATGAAATTTGGCGTGGTGAACAAATCGACAATTCTGATCTTCATACTTTGCAGCGTAAAATCACGTATTTAGCCGTAATAACACGTAAAACAAATATAAAACTCGGTATTTTGAAAGGGGGGGGACTGGAAAAGAGCCCAAATTTTTAACTTAGCGATTCAGTTTATATTCTTTAACAATGCATTTTTTTAGTTCAAAGAAAACGATTTTGAAATAGTGAAGTGATTGGCAACGGTGAACCGAATAAAAAGTAAAAACAAAATTGGATCTTTTTTACTTAACTCTCTCCCCTACGGTATTTTGTAACGAATTAGCCCTCCCCTTGCAAAAGGGGGTACAAGGGAATAGTTGACAAAATGAAAAAAAATAAAAGCCTGTGTTCAAAAATTTTCAAACGTTTGAAAGAAAGTGTTAAGAAACATTACAAATTTATTTTCTGCCCAAAAATTTTATTACCGATTTTGAAACTGGGCATTTTGCTGCCGGACAGAAAACCTTTATTGCATTGACTCACATGGACTGCTGGCTTACTTTTCATGTGTTTAAACCGTTCAAGGTAGTTGGCCTCCACAAATATTAACCAAACAGTAATCTAAATAAATTGCCTTTAAGCATGACAGAAACGGAGAAAATAACTTTTTTGCTGCTGCGTTTGATGGTGAAGCCGAGCGAAACTACGAGTTTTTTACGTAACCTTAAAAAAGGGAATGTTTGCATACTTGATGTGATTTTTTGGCACATTTTTTTCATCGCTGGGGAATAAGTTCGATAGAACTTAGGATTGCTGTGAAGGATAGAACTCTCAGTCGGCCTTAAATTTCATCAGAACAGATACGTCACCGGCAAACGATTCAAGTGAATTTGTCAAAAAGTTATTAAAGCAAATAACCTACATTCCGATATGATAACGATTGCCAATCTCCAGCGGAATAATAATAGCTTAGATGTCGTAACGAAAACTTAACTGAAAAAAAAATCAAAATCAAAGTCAATGATTCAAATCATTAAATCTCATCTGCTGGTGTAAAGAGGTCTGAAAAGCTGAAATATTCAAACAAGTTGCACTTTACACCAACGCCATTTTTGTTGTTATTATTTTTTAAATAGGAATCATGCTAAGCCTTAGATGATTCCACGCTCAAGGCTTAATTTGTGGAACAGACTATGGTTTCTTTTCACCCAAGAGTTTGTTCAGGAACAACTCGACACTATCGTCAAAAGCGCCGATATAAACATTTATTTTCGTATATACAAAATACATGCAAAATTATTTTTTTTTACTTTCAAGAATCTCCGATAATAACATCAAAATGTGAATACAAAAATTTTCAAAGGGTACGAAATTATTTACAATTTCCGCTTTACAAAAGCGTAGTATTTTCCGCATAAAAAGATGTATTTGAAATCTTCATAGAAAAAAAACAAGCATTATATTTGCTCCTCTTTGTTCCAGTCCTTTCTTTTCTTGGTCTTCTTAGTTTTGGTTGTTAACCGTTCCGGTGGAAGTCCTCAGTCTGGTGTAGTTGCTTCTGAGTTTGTAGACCTTGTAGGAGATGACAAGGACGCAGAAGAACATGGTGGTGACAAAAAGACTGAACAACCCAGCTGCCATCCTTACTCCTCCCTCCTCCAGTCTGATGGGGCCACGCTCAACTACAACAAACACAAATAAACAATTCATTGTGAGCCGATTTGAGAGGTAAAAAATTTCGTATCTACTTAACAAACTCCGCGGGATCAAAAGGGTCGGTTTTTGACCAATCAGAATAAAGCAAAATTAGACCTCTCAAAACAAAGCACTAGCTCTAATTTACTGCTTTTATTTATAGGGGTGGAGATTCTTAGGTACCATATTTGGAGATTGTTAAGTAGATCCAAAGTTTCTCATCAACAAAACAATGCAAAATTTTTCGATGTAAAAAAATTGCGATTAAGAAGACGCCGAAATATCATTTCTAATTAACAACATTCCTTCCTTACTGCCATTGAAATTAATTAGTTTCAGGTAATTTAAATCCAATTAATACATCGGCGAGAAAAATTAGACTGTTAATGTTCTGAGCTCGGGTCAATTGCGAAAAACACAAGAGGTATAAAAATAGACCCGCGTTTTAAACACTTGCAAAAATTTTACTTTATTTGGTTTGAAATTCAAATCTGAACCAAAAGGAGCAGATTATGATACCACCTTGAATCTTCAAGCTTTCTTTGGTGAACCTAAAATGGGCGAATAAATTTCAACAATTCATTCCTCCTTCCCATTTTGTGAGTAAAAAAAGGGGAAAATAGTCAACAAAAAACAACACAGAATGAAAATCACAGGAGTTTTGTCACACAAAAAGTTTAATGTTTTTCATGTGTATCATTACTTTAAGCAATGAAGTATGCTCAATTTGACCTGTCTTTAATCTTATTTGTTCAGGACTCGGACACAAAATTACAGTAAAAGCTGTATCAAAAACTAGAACTGAAGGTGCCGCCAACAAACTTCCATCATTATTTGAAAAACAGTGCTTCGGGTATCAATTTCGGCGGCCTAAGCAACATAAAACTTTCTTTGAAAACAATTATAGCCATGCATTATGTTGACATGATATCAATGGCGGGTTTGGCTCGTCATTGGAAAAAAGCAAGGGGTGGGAGGAGGGTAAAATACACTAACTGTTGAGAGTGTTGGCCGCAGTGTCTCGTCGCTTGATGATGATGGGCGTGGAAGTGATGACCGTCTCCATGTTATTCTCGATCGGAGAAAGATCCCTACGCTGCCGTGTATTCAAATCTGTACATGCATTATTCTCAGAAGCTGAAACATCATAGCTGCCACTAAATTATGAGTCAAAAGTAGTTGCTCAGATACTAAACAACAAGCAATCCAATTTCATTCAAACGGCAAGATTCAAGTTCGTAGATATAAATTTCAATAAATACGACGCATTGGCGAACTTATTTGTAACATTTAATACTAAATATTAATGTTACAAACATTTATTTGAAAAAAGATTTTCGCTGGTAAGATAAATCAATCTTGTGCTATAAATAGAAGCGACCACTCATCATGCCTCTATCAGTTGTCTCTCAAAGGAGACATGGCTCGTGAGACAATGCCGATCTGCGAATTAATTTAAATTGGGGTAGAACGGACTTTGCTACTTTTGATGTCGACCAAATGGATTTCCGAAAACACTGTAAGGGCACTATGTTGCAAGGGGCACTGGGTGGCAAGAAGGTTAAACCGTGAAGGAGGAGGAAGTTTTTCTGCCCATCCTTTGCTCTCCTCCATAAATACATCCGCCCCTGGCGTGAGAGCTCGAAAATCAAACGCCTGCGCAATAAAAAAATTTTTGCTAAAATTTTCCGCGCTTTTTTCTATAAGAATTTTTTTTGCTAAAACTTTCCGCGCTTTTTTCAGAACTCCGTGGGCCCGTAGGCTGCATTGAAAACTTCGCAATGATGAAGTCTCAATAATATGTATAGTCTAGAACAATATCTGAACAATTGTTGAAGCGGAATCTCCAGAGTGCGGATTTTTTTTCAACACTTTAAATCTACTTTCGAACACTGATCAATGACACTTGCTGCATAAGGATCACTGATAAAATCGCTGATTATAATGAAATACTAACTATCCTTTTACGATCCGCAGAAACGAACTAATTATTAAGATCTTAAAAGAAATAGTTCTAACTTCTGGAGCAGTATGTTGAATCTTCCGCGTCCTCGAGACACGCCCTGACTTCGCACTGAATGAAGACAACTTCGGTCGAAACTACGTTATTATCAAACCAGGCGAAGGCATCGAAGTAGAAAGGATCCATAAGCCGCGTACTAAAGCCTGTGTCCCATCGGAAAGTGTCGTCTTGATAACACCTGTAGCAACGATCACGTACCCGTTATAATAACAAATCAAAATCTGGCTAAAACACAGCGCTTTTTTATTACACTCATCCAATCTGATTAAGCATGGTGGATAAAATGTTGTATTCAAGTGAGACTTGAAATGAGACATTCAATCTAAAACCAATTTAGAAACATGAAGCCAACAGCGATTGTCGACACATTTTCCTTTCTGCTTCGAAGAGCATATAAATTGAATTTTTTAAAGCGGAATTTTTTTTTGAAAGAAGTGATGAAAAATTTATGCCAAGCGTTCTTCCTCGAGACTAAATTCAATTTTTAACTGGCCATTTATTGCGGATTTTTCTAATACCATTTGAACAATATTGATGTCCAAAGCCCAAAATTCAAAAGAAATTTCACCTGGGACCTTTTGTAAAATTCTAGGGATTGAATTTCAAAATATTTTTCTCATTGGTAACTGTACGTTAGGATACGATATAGAAGCAAACGATACCACTTTGTAGGTGGATCAATTAAAAAAAAAACAGAAAACATTTTTTCATTTTTTCGTACATTTTTAAACAGTTATTTTAACCAAAAAAATTCATCGACAGCAAAGGGTTATCGGCCTATAATATTTTTTACACCAAATACTTCAATTGAAATGTCATGTATCCATTCACCATGTGCTTTTTTTGTCTTTTCCTAAGTAGGAAACATAGCTTATACCCTCTATCCGGCTGGAATGAATAATTGTCCAATGAGGCATTAAATTGATCATCATTTCGATAAATAACTCAAACAATACTACCCGCGCGCCAAGAAAAAAACCTGAATGTTCCGAACAGGGGCGTACCAAGGATTTTCTCAAGGGGGGAGGGGGGATTTTCAAAAACTTTTTGAAAATTTTGTTGAGCTTTTTTTTTTAGGTCGACCAAACAAATTGATTTTCCGAGCACTCCCAGAACACTATTAAGACCCTATTTCGACCAAGCATGAAAAAAAAATCAAAATAATCGAAAAAAAAAGAATATTTTGTTCCGACCATTGAAAACACAGAGGAACTTTGTATTCGGGTGTGTTTTAGTTCTTTGTTTTTTTTCTTTTTTGTTTTCTACGCAAAATCAGCTACCACAAATAATCATCGAGAAAGTTGAGTGGTGTAGTATATTAAAAGCCTTTCAGTCATGACTAAAATGGCATTAAAAATTTCCAAAAAATTTATTCAGTGTCGGGAAAAACCTGTTTAAAATTTTTGATTTTTAGTTCAAAATCGAGCAAAAACGCGATTGAGTAACGTTCGTTATATGGAAATTAACAATTTTTAAAGTAATTTTAGGCTCACAAAACTTGATTTTACCATCAAGAAAGTTAGTTTTGGACGTTTCTTTCAGCGCTCATTTGACAATAAAAATTTACAAAAAAAAAATTAATTAAAACTATTGTAGAAAAATTATTTAAAAAATTTTAAAAACATTTAAACTTTATTTTCATTTTTTGTTTGGTATTCTTTTCTTGAAAAAAAATTGTTGATCATGTCTAATTCACTTATTTTTTACGCGATCGTATAGTTCTCGAATCACACCACCCACTAAAAACGACACTAATTTAAAGCAATTTAAAAATTCTATTTTTTATGAATATGGTTGGAACTTTCTGTGCTACTTGCACAGCAACTGGCTAGCCTTGTTTTATGTTTGTCCTTTTTTATGCTCCCATGCGATATTTTAGATGCAAATGCATCTCAAATTGTATTCAATATGAAATTACTCAAGTCGAAATTTGACTGAATACAACGCCAATAAATATTCCGTCATTTTTAAATATTCTGTCAGTCGGAACAAAACAAAATATTTACAAACTGTTTAAGTAAGGTGCAGCAACCAACCGGCGAAAGCCTTAGCGGGTGTGGGCTTCTTTATCCAATGTTTAACAAAACTATTAAGCAATGAGTTCTGCTTAAATTGGAATAGGTTTGCGACGAAGGTAGCTTTACATCATTGCGACGAATTATCGCTGGCTACGAGTTGTCGCCTGCGACAAATTGTCGCCATGCCTAAAAAGGAATCAGAGAGCAGCGTTTAACAAACGAATTGATTACCCGGATTCCTGGGACAGGGTATAGCATTCTTCGTTGTTTGTAGGTGCGGGCAGAGTTTCTGTTTTAGAAGCCCAGCACTTGAATCCTCTCACATAGAAGGCACTTTCGCTGTCTTCAATGGTCACAGCCATGTACACTGGCTCATCCAACAACATGATAGGCACTTCGTTTCTAGCAAACCACAAATATATTTAACAACTCTCTTGGAAATTCGAGTATCGATATATCATTTCTATCGTTTTTGATTTTATTGTCATGTTAAAAATTTCTTGAAAGTATTTTCAAGTCAAAATTGTCGAGTTCAGACCGCTATTATTTCATCCACCATGTCCTTTTCGAACACTTGTCTTTTTTATCCTTGAGCTGAAATTGTTGCATGTTTTGCCCAATTTTAATTAACAATGAGTTTCTATCAATAATATCAATCATAGAAGCGTGGACTGAATGATGACAATTATAAAGTACAATTAGCAAACATACGGTCCGTATGCGGTACTGTAGGTGTGATCCTGGTAGATCTTGAGTGCGAAATTGAACTCATTCTTGCCGGCGGCGAAGATCCCTTCCTCTGGCTCCACACTGAAACTGCTGCTGACCAGACCAGTGGCATTGTAGTAGCAGAACAGATTTGCCTGCCAGTCGTTCTGTCTCACTATAGTCAGACCTAGGTCTGTACCTCCTGTGTTCTTGGTATTATCCTTCCAAGTCTCTTGATTTCGGTCTCTGGTTCGGATGAGTTTTTGGTGGTAAGTGATCTGGTGTTCGTCGCCTTCGTAGAAAGCGTCATCCGGGTCTCTCTGGTCAGGTTTATCAGTAGTGTCAGTTTGGTGGTCGGGGTATCGGTAGGTACTAATAGCACAGTCGATCGCATCAGTAATCAAGTTGAGTTCCTTGCACCAACTGGAATGTCTAATATAGTTCCAATCAATATCCATGTCCAAGATGCAATTACCGTTGGTTTCAACCTCTGGCAGGTCTACAAAAAATGTAAGTCTTTTTGTATTCAATTTATATACGTTGCATTTCACTTTTACAAATCAATGCATAAATGATCTAGCAAAAACAGAAGATAAAATCTCCGGCAAAAACTACAGTGTTTGCACCAAAAAGAAAAAGAAAAACTGATACAACTTCCCGTCCAAACAGTTTTTACAACGAAAGAAGACGGTAACACTAACATGAAGTCCAGAAAACAGTTTATGAGTTACATAATTAAAAGGAAAACTTACTTTATGATTTATATCATACTTTAATTTACCTGCACAACATTGCTTGAGATAAAATATGTAACACTGCAATGCGAGGGAGTCATGTCATAAAAACTTAAATTAGTTATTTGAACCAACATTTCTGCCATACCAGGGGCGGATCTAGGATTTTCTCGAGGGGGGATTTTCAATTTTTTTTAGAAAAGTTTGTTGACCTTTTTTACGGTTTTCCTAGCACTCCCAAAACACTATAAAGACCCTATTTTGACCACAAAATTGCGTTGTTTTCGGCTCACGGTCCGTTCAAAATTAGTATAATGACGCCAAAGGCGCCTTTAGAAAAAAATGGGGTTGGTCGGCCTAAAATGGATGTCATGACGAAATACCAAAGGGAGGACCCTATGGTTGGTGAGAGGGTCAACTCCCTAAATCCCCAAGGAGGGGGGGGGGACGTCCGGCCTCCACACTTCCCCCTCCCTAAATCCGCAACATTACCCAGCCCAGAAAAATAATCAAAAAAATTGCATGTAGTTCTTAAACAGGGGCACAACAGCGGTTCGCCATGATGAGCTGAACAGCTCTTGTGTTGGTCCTTTCCCCCGTGGATAAAATGGTCTTATTCGTAATCTTAAGTTACGAGAAACTAGAGTAATGACTAATAGTAAACCATTTGCCATGTTGTGAACGTATCAGCAACTCTGTGATCGTTTTATTTACCGACATATGTGAAGGCTCCTGCAATTCCTCTGACGTAGTCTCCGTCTGCGTCACTGGAAACTTTGAGTCCGCTCAGGTAGTAGGTGATACCTGTATCGCTTTGGTCATCTTGGAATAACTGAGTGTTGCAACTGGTAGCGCTGGGCCCGATGCAGCCAAAATCAGTCGTGCCAACTGAGCCAGCAGGTCCGATTCTAAAACAGTCAAAATTTACAAGAGGAGACTAGAAAAACAGTATTTGAGGTGGCAAAAAATAGTATCCAGTAAGCCACATAAGCCACACATGAGTTTTGGATATTTTTCTTAAAATTATTTTTAGATCAGTGATGTTTGTAGCATCTGAAAGTTATCTTCACCACACTGTTCGCAGTGATCAGTTTTGGTTTTGTCTATTGTCTTTTGTTCCAAACAAGGGTCTATGCAAATAGTATAATTTGGCAAGTAGCACATTATAAAAGAGTCTCCACCGATTAACTAACTACTCAAAACAAGCACATACGTGAATCTGATTCCGGACAGGCAACTCGACCCTCCATCATTACCGATGTTGCCATAGACATGAGTGACGGGCATCGTGAAGGTTACTTGATCTCTAGTTAAGGTATTGGTGTTGTATCCAGCCTCGTCTCCGGCCACGAACGAACGAAATGTACTGCCGTCGAAAGCACGGTAAGTCAGAGCCAAACCCTGGATGCAATTATCAGTATTGCTGTAATACACAGCTGCTCCAGTGGGGTATCCAGCGAAGTCTCCGTACTTGGGGTAGTTGTCGCTGTTCGGGTCATAGTGGAAGAAATTGTAGTTGCTGAACTGGTCCTGTTGGGCTGCCTCTGTGTCCACTCCCCCCACAGTCGACCCGAGGCTGCCAGAGTCAGCAGTGTAGTATGTCTTTATCTCGGCTGAAATTATTGCACATCTTCATAGTGTTTAGAATGCATGTCAATAAGCATAGGTTTTGCTCATATCGTTTAGCTCTAAGATAGCATGTGTTTCAATAACCATGCCAGTTTACGCGACTTATGTGCGAATTAGTGCAGATTTGTGAAAATGATTTAAATTGTTTGACTGGTTGATAAAATTAGCAAAAGTTAGCACACTGAGCTTTTAGCTTACCAAATTAAGCCCTTGGTACTTGGCACGTAAAGATACTTATGGCTACATACCTTTATAGTATCAAACAACAGAAAAAAATATAAGGCATGATGGCAGTATAGACCTGTTCACTAACTGGAATTACAGCCAGAAGCACTCATTGACATTTAAACATTAAACCATTCCAGTCTAGACCTGGTCCCAAATTCAGGCAGGAAAACGAAGAAATAAAACTTGTCAACTTACGGTCGGGAACGGCCTCGTACTCCACTTGTTCATACATTTGTCCATCCGTGGTACACTCCAACCTCACACCATGTGCTGAAAAAAATTCAAGTGGAAATTTGACCACAATGCAGGGATATTACAACTTAATTTCATTTGGAATGCTCAAATAGGTCTCAAGTACAGCATTTTTTTTTTGGTTTACGACAAATAACATTCATTTTGATGAATCCGTATGCAACAAAAAGTGCGTCATCTTTTCTTTGATTTCAATCTTATTTGTGAAAAAAAAACGTCTGTTTCTCTGTTTTGCGCTCTTCATTTATCCTTTTCTGCCCATTGACGTTGTATCAACCAGGATATCCCGTTGCTGTACAGTAAAAATCAATAACAAAAGAATTAAGAAAAATCCAAAATACGAATAAACCAAAAAAATTTTTTTTTTCATTTTTTGGCTGAAGTTTGTTTTTTAGTAAAAAGCAGGGGCGGATTTAGGGGGGGGGGGGGGGCGGACGCTTTCCTCTGAGGGATTCGACCACCTGCCGACCCAAAGGGTTTCCCCTTTGATACTTTTTCAGAAATCCATTTTAGGCCGAACGACCCTAAAATTTTTCTAAAAGCGCCTAGGGCGCCAATATATACTAACTTTGAGGGGGAGCGCGCGCCAAAAAAAACGCGATTTTTTTTGTCAAAATTTTTTCAAAAAGTGCCCAAAAACGGCTTTTTTGACTGTTTTTTCAAAAATTTGCCTGCTGCGCAGAAAATTTTGCCAAAATAGGGGAAAAACAGTGCTTTGGGAGAGCTCAAAAATCAATTTGGTCGACCTAAAAAAAAAAAAAGGTCGTCAAAATTTTGGAAAATTTTTTGAAAATCCGCCCCCCCCCTCGAGAAAATCCTAGATCCGCCCCTGGTAAAAAGCGTTTGAATTAAGTACAAAGATCCAAAATGAGATAATATATCAGCTAAATAAATGAAAAAATTGCAGTATAATTAAATTGAAATTTTAGTCTCTCATCGTGTCTATTGTCAACTTTGTGTCATTTAATATAAAAAAAAGTTCAGACCAGCTTTTCTCGAAACAAAATTTTTTTGGCTCTGAAAAATTTTATACGATACCATATAATCAGCTGAAAAAAAGAGCCTGTCCCATAGTTTTTTCAAGTCTCTTTCAGTGAGGTGTTCGGAAGAAAATGTGGATCAACCGTATAATCTAATCATCTCTTCCCCTCTCCCCCTTAAAAAAAGTGACGAAATCGATTTAAATTAAACGTCGAATTAACTAATTTTGTAGCCTACCAAAGTACACAACACAATGTATGCATAATTTATAATTTCATACAGAATATAAAAAAATTTATAATAACATAAAATCTCCCCAAGCATATTTCAGATTAATTCTGAATGAAATTATAAATTATTCATACATTTTGTACTTTGGCAGGCTACAAAATAAGTTAATTCGACGTTTTATTTAAATTCGATTTGGGCTGAATTGTATATTTATTTGAAAGAAAATCAATCCAACAACCTTTGGCCATCCCCCACAATACTCAATTATTCATATGCGCTTGATGTAACAACACTTGATTTGGGTTGTTGACTGAAAATAAATTCCAAGAAGAACCAAAGGATCATCCTGACCTTTAAACCTCTATGGAGGGAGAAGGAGGAAGCTAACCTGATTTAAAGCATACAAAAACTTGACCTGACTTTCAATGGTTATTACGAAAATTGTTTTCTCAAGTGGGCACATACATAATCAAAAAATCCATACACTTCACAAACCTCTCATATTTTTATGTATGTGCCCACTTGAGAAAACAATTTTCGTAATAACCATTGAAAGTCAGGTCAAGTTTTTGTATGCTTTAAATCAGGTTAGCTTCCTCCTTCTCCCTCCATAGAGGTTTAAAGGTCAGGATGATCCTTTGGTTCTTCTTGGAATTTATTTTCAGTCAACAACCCAAATCAAGTGTTGTTACATCAAGCGCATATGAATAATCAAAATCGGCATGAAGAGGTAAAATATCTCACGCGTTCTGAATGTTTCCATGCCGTCCTCGAAATCAGTGGATACCGTTTCGAGACTGGTCAGATCAGCATTGCTATTACCAGCCAGGTTGTCAACTTCGCCCCAGAAATCGACATTGTACGTGTGTTCAGCTTGCAAGTGGTAGAACTTGGCGTTAACTACAGTCGCTCGGTCGAATGCAACCGTTGCAGGCCCAGGCAGCATGGTGAGATTGTAAGTGCCTCCATCTGTCAAGAAGTATCCATTGAGTCTGGATCGTAGTTGGGTGTAGTCAACCGGTATGTAGAGCCAGAAATCATACAAGTCCGCATCGTTGTCATCATCTAAGCAGAAGCACTACTATGACTACCATTAGATGTATTGTTTACTCCGATCAGGCCCACTTTAGCGCTTGTTTCTAAATTAAGAGCGGTTAAACAACACTTCTCAACCAAAAAAAAACGGTTGTTCAGCAATTAGGCACCATTATAAACTGCATTTAGTTACTTTTAAACATAGTTAATTTTGTTCTTCAAGATGCTCAACTAGGAAAATTTGAAAACAGGCAATTTCTGATTGTGAATACCTTAATATTTTTCCGCTGTGAAATATGAAACCTATATGCTAACTGCAGCCGACAAAGATGTCATTTCAGGTCTAATTTTAATTCCCCAAAAACATCACTGGGTCCGGTCCGATCATGGCCAATTCACGTTTACCTAACTTAAGATGTTAGTTAAACAACGAAGTCAATCAGAAGTTGGGTATAAATTTGCATCAGCTGTCTTCTTGACGAAGTGATACTATGAAACCAAAAATAAAGGAAACAACCAACAGGATTAAATTGAATAAATGTAATCAAATGAAAAGATGGACATCAATTACCAAAGGGTGCGCATGATTGTTTCGCTCAGCCATGTTTATAGTTCAATAAATAAACTTGCATATTCCTTGCTCTTTTTCTCTTCAGATTATGAATGCGACTGAAACTGAATAAATAAACAGTTTGGACGCTTACCGACACTGAAGATATTGGTGAAAACGGTGAACCACTGTCCAGCCACGTCCGGAACCACCATCTTTTCGATCAGACAGGGAGCTATGGGCTCTAAACACAGACAAACTACTTTAAAAAAAGAGCAAAACTATTGCTACATCAAACAGAAAATAAAGTGTTAGCTCCTCATGCTAACTCATGAAAGAGCTTCCACCCCCTACAAAGGACTAATTTAACGGCTAAGTGAATACAAATTTTGCACCATGTAGGAAAACACGATTTTACCAATAGGGGTAGTAACAAAATCCACCCTGAAATTAACCCTAGCCAACAGACAGTTGGAAAAGAGTCAATGAACGCAAGTAAACGGATAAAAACTAATGACTTAATTTTTATTAAAAAATGGAAATAACGAATTTCAAAGAAAAAAAATAGATGGCATCAAAGCTCTTTGAAATTCTAAAAAAATTATGATTGACACTTTTTTGAAAAATGAACCCAATTTGAGAAAACTGTTTCAATGGGTTAACTTTTCATTCTGCTGGGAAATCTGAAATTTAAAATCCACTTTCGAAACTAGAAACTGATCACGTTTTTCGTGACTTTTACACTTTTGCTGTTCGATAGGTGAGTTTGCCTTTCTTTCAACAAAGGAGATGATTTGGACATACAAAAATCAAAAGTAAAACCGCCGAAAATCAAATTTGAGCATGAACAAATTTTAAGTCTTTTTCCTGTATAATAGTCTGAACTACATTCATAGACTCTTCAAAAATGAAAGCAATCGTTAATCTGAAGGCAATTACAGTTCACTAAACACATTTTGAAAAATCTTCGTTACTATTTTACAATATAGCAAAAAAAAATTAGCTCCACCAACGTTGAATATTATACGGAATAACTGGCATGCACGAATCTAAAAAATCATCTGCCGCGAAGAAGCTATTCCGAACAGAAAGACAGTCGGATTTTTACCGTGCAAATTATCCTTCTCAAAGTTTCGAGATTAAGGATAACCGTTTAAGTTCATCACATTAAGAACTCTAAATGCACACATGAATAGCAGGTTGCTGTTAAAGTAGCACAGAAAGTTCTGAACACAATAAATTTTTTAAAAAACAGCTTTTTTTCCGGGAAAAATGCAGAAAGACACAAGCTTGGTAATCTTTAGTTTTCTAAAAATCGCCCTCAAGAACCAGACTGAACATGTTAAAGTTGATCACTTGTTGGTTGATCAGAAGGAACTTACGCCCGAATGTAACTTCAATGTCTTCCGCCGTTGATGCGCCTGATACTTTTTTCAAAGCCACCTTCATCACAATGACATTTGGATTATTGGAGTTCAATGTAACACTCTGAGCAGCACCAGTAGTATCGCCGATAGTCAGCGCACTACCGCCATTCCAGCCGAACGATAACGCTTGAACAGCGTTGTTGTTATCAAAGGAAACAATGACCTAAAAAGAATAAGGTTGTATTTTTTTGAACTACAACAAACTTGAGACAATTTAAAGCTAGATTATTCTTAAGCCGTTTTTGAGAACCTAAGACTTCGAGTTTTAACTAGTGTGAATATGAAATTGAGACAACATGCAATCAAAATACGAATATTTTGAACAATATTCACAATTAATTGAAAACTGGTACGACAAAAATTGAAATTGAAAAATAAAGAAGGATTGCCTGGGACGCTGGAAAATAAACCTGTCCCTCAAATAGACTCTTTCCTCACTTTTTTCAAACAAATGCCGTCTGAATTTTCAGGCGCCCTACTATGCTACAAAACCTGGTGTGTAATATTTTCTTGCAAAAAATAAAAGCAACAGCGTTTATGTTGACTAAATAGGCGAAAAAGAAACTGCACAAAAAAATTTGAACTGAGGATTTGCTTCTGAAGAGAACAAAGACCTAGAGCTATGAACTACGTCATGAATCAATTCAATTGAAACTCGAGGATTATGAAATCTAAACCGCCTGCAGCAAAAACAGTGCTTCAAAGCAGCTTTATTTACTTACTGTATTGAATGGTCCCAGAGTAGAGGCTTGGGTGAACATGGCGTCATTATATGCAGTAGGAACACTGTTATCGGCGTCTCCCAGAAGTCCATCAATGTAGAGTTGACCTCTGACAAGGTCAGTTATGGCCCAGAGCAGAAACATTTCGGGACACTTATCCACACGCTGCTGACCTTCGTCCGGCGACACGAACTGCGAGTAGGTCTCGTAGGTAGCTCCATAATTCTGAACTCCCCCAAGTATGTTGGTTTGATCAACCTCCACAGCCTCATAACCAACTGTACAAAACATTAACATAATTATATCGCACGTCTAAAGAGAGTACAAGGCTAAAAATGCTTTGAATAATTAGAACATACCATTCAATGCCGATCAAAAATTTGATAAGGGATCATGATTGATGCAAAGAAACGAATGTTTTTGTTTGTGTCATCGGAAACATTAACGGAACGCACCCAGTTGTGCCCAATACCGATAAAAAAGAAAGATATAACTTCGCAGTCAGTACAATTTCAGATCAGATTGTGAGCTTCAATGAAACCTCTCATGGGCAATATTTGCACAACATTTAACTAAATTTGATTTTTTACACAATTCAAAAATACTCACATTTTGACACTAAACTGACAATCCAATCTCTGCTTGGAAAATTAGACATTGCGATTTACTATTGATTTGCGATAGGAAAAATCATCAAAACAAAAATAGGATATGAACGTGCAGGCAAAATTAGAAGCAGATGATTAGAATAGTGTCTCGGCTGCGTTAGAGTAACACTTGGGGAAAAAAATCCTTCCCAACTTACATGACCAAAGAGTCGTTTGATCACTAGGACCATTCACAACGTCACTGTCATCTGTGTATTCTGCGGCCACGGTCAAGTTCACAGGCACACACCCGCAGTCGGTTCTGATTTGGAATTGGAATTGTCCAGAGTTACCTTGTGATGCAGACACACTTCCTACAAGTACTGAAGAATATGAAGGCGAGTCAGAGCTAGTGTCGATGCCATTAACTAGTGTATAGGTGTAGCTCAGATCTGTGGGAAGCGGGAAGAAAGCATTCACGTAGGCTGTCACTGAACTGTGAGTGCGGCCGTAGTAGAACACTTTAGGCTGCATTCGCTCTAAACAACAACAACTGCTCATCGGTCAAATTTCGAAATCCTCGAAAAAGGGATTTAAAATATTTTTATAACGATAAATTTTAACTTGAGACTAAACTATTTAGTCCAAAAGTTCAAAGTTTGTTATGATGCAACCTAATGCAAAACTTCCGACACTTAGGACAAAATGAAATAGCCTTATACATCTATTGGCAGCACTTAATTAAGATGAGCGGTGAGAAAGTGGCTAAGTCTCCGCCAATTGTTTTTAATTGTGTCTGAATTTCATTTACAGAGAAAGATTACCTATCCTATCAAACTTATGAACTAACGGTTTTCGAGAGGGAAAAGAAGAAGGTTGTTGTCGCCACTGGCATGGTATCCCATGAAACCAGCAAAATCAAAGCCGTTCGAAATAGTGAAGGTGTCACCGAATGTAGAACAACCGACTGCGTAATCATTTGTGTTGTCAGCGTAATCAATTGCCAATCCGCACGTAGTTCCCACGCTGATTGACGAAGTGTAGTAAAGAGTTATTCTTAGGATATTGCCGGCAGAAAATGCTTCCGCGGTCTGACCTATAATAACAACAGAACTAATTATCGATTATCCGTTGCCTTTTCGACACCTGCTTTCGGCCTAGAGTCTTGGAATGGTTTTGAGCCGGATTAACTCGCCCTATTTGCTGCGCGTTTACATAAGATATGAAATTTCGCGCCAAATTTCACTATAAACCAAATTATAACAAAATTGACAACTTTCAAGTCCCCATAGTAACTTCAAAACTAAACACAGATGAAATACTGATCTGAAATCAAAGGTAAAAATACAGAACGATGTGGTAAATTTGAAAATTTCGATACGCATTTCACAACTAAATCAATATATCAATCTGACTTACCTCCATTATTGGTGATTCCGAAATTAGCACTGTTGCCGCCACCATACGAAACCGTAAGACCCTGCAGGTTGTTATTGTTCAAATAGGGTGTAACTGAAAATACAATTGTCTTTTAAAAACAACAAAGACGGGACCGGAATCCATCTTATATAAATTATATTATATAATTATGCAAACACGATGTTAACAAAAATAACACTGAAACTGAGAAGAAAAAAAACTAAATATTTCCCCTAAGTGCAAGCGGAATCATTAACAAGAAAAATTAGCCCCTCGTCATGTGGGCTCTTCTCTGTGTATAACCTCCTTGATCATGATTCGTGCAAGCTTCAACGCTCAGCTAGTTTTCCTATTTCTATACTCACTCGAAACTGGCCAATACTGAATTCCGATCAAGTTTCCGTTAACACCTCCAAAATCCGTCTCGGCTCCAGTGAAAGAAGTAAGTGAGTCCACAGGATCATTGATGAAATCTAACACTCTTCCGACTGTAACAAAATTGTCAGCACTAAATATTAGTAACAATGCCGCGTTTGAAGTAACTGTTCTGACTTGGTAATTGTTCTGAATCTGCTTAAAAAAATCGGTCTGCTAAAAACCGGTTTGCTGAAATACCTAGCACCGTACTATCCAGTATCATTTAGGATAAACAGCGAATATAACATTAAACCTAACTGAATTTTCAATTGTGATAGCAAAAAAAAGCAGTAGGGTCTCGTCAAAAGAAGTTGCTTCGTGAAATTTTGTACAATAACAAATTTTACTTTTGTGAGAGGAACCAAGCAGGAAAAGTGAAGACTGAATGACTAATTAGTCTTTCATTTTTCCAGCGACCAAAAAACCGAATAGCAAGACAATTCGGCTCCCGCAGTGAAACGTGAGCTTCGTACGTCTTCAAGAGAATGACATTCTTTAAGTCTCCCTTTCCTTCAATCATCACATATCAACGGTGTTTGAAACGTACCAAGGCAAAACAAAAACAGGCTTTGGAGAAATTCGATATTCAATACAATAGATTTACCAAAAAAGGACAATTATTTGCACACAACAATCCGACCACACTGATTGAAGAATATAGTTCAAAAAAACTTCAACCAAAAAACCCAATCTTTTTCATTTTTTTTTATTTCATTTCTTAAAAGTTTTCCTGTTTTTTTTTCTGCAAAATTCGATTGTATTAGATTAATATAACGTTTAAAAATGCAGTAGAACGATATTTGAAGGTCCGCCTCAAACCAAATTCCTGTTAGCCTTTATCAATTTAGTCTAGAAAAACGACACACTTCAGACCCGTTTTTCTCAATAGTGAGACATCTATTCTTGATATTTTTTCGAATCGAAACCACAGCTGATGAAAAGGCTTCAACATAAAATATTTTCAGCGAAAAAAATATATCATTTCAAGGCAATTTGAATTCAAATTTATGATTGCTTTTTTGATGGATTTTTAAAATTCAACTACCCAATTTACAGCAAATAGCATTTTTTTAAATTTCAGTGGGAAATCTACGGTGACAGGACAAAGTATCCCATACGAAATTATCCCATTACAAAATAGCCCATACCGATATATCCCAATGGGCACAATAGCCCATGCCAATATAGCCCGCGTCAATAAAATACCCCATAGAGGATTAAAAATTAATTTATGATACAGATTACCAAAGATAGGTGCATATATCTATATCGCAATTAAAAAGAGACTCAATTCAACTGCCTCAATTATTTCGAGACGCCATATAGAGATAGTGCTGATGGTAAATCTACAAATTCGAATCCATCTTTGAAACTAAGAATCTTTTTTTTCCGCCTTATTTTTAGCTAATGAATTGAGTTTGAAATTAAATCAGAAGTCAGGTAGCACTTCTGATTTAATTCTGTCTTATTTTTAGCTAATGATTTGAGTTTGAAATTAAATCAGAAGTCAGGTAGCACAAATCAAATTTGAACGTGAACAAATTTTTGTCTTTTTCTAGAAAAAAATTAAAAACTTAAGACTTAAAAACAAACTAGAGAGATAATTTCTATATAGTGCAAAAAACTCATTTCTCAAAGGATGCTCTGTAATTAAACACTAGTGTCAGTTCCAGTTTCAAAATGAATAAAATAGCTGTTTTTGTCTGCTTACCCGGATAGCAGTCGACAAATGTGCCACCATCGATTCCAGCCACCTGCACTCTGCCCAGCGATGCGCTCGCGGCTCCACTTGAGGGTCCGAAAAAGAACTGTCTCCTTGCAGGGCTCAGCAGTTCCCAGAGATGTGCTTTGCACAATTTCAAATTTTCCTGTTGAATTTTCCATGTTTTGATTAATGTAATACATAAAAACAAAAGGTTTTCGCTTAGCAAGAAAATCGTTACCATTTTTGGCGCTCTAGTCTTGCCTTATACAACCCCATCTCAAGACAAAAATTCGTTCAAGCCATTGAGTCTACATGGTTTTGGGTGAAGACCAACCACTCGGTCAATATATTCTATTTCACTAAAATTTGCCCAACTTCACTTAAAATCAACAATTTCAACTTAACAAAACTTGATATTACTTCATGTTTTTATTTTCAAAAACTAACTATGTTTTGACCCGTCACATTTTGAAAAACGAAAAGTGCCACAGATAGTCTCTTGCGAGAACACGACCAAAAAGCAGCTCTATCATGTGACATAAGAAAAAGTAGAAATAAGCATCGAATTTGCAAAAACTCGAGGCTTAGCAAAAATTCGAATAAGCAAAAATCTGCGACCTAGCAAATTTGAGTCTCACGCACGCACTAACCATTCAGCCACGGATGCTTAAGATCCCCAAAAACTAGCCACCAATAAAACAGCTACATATGCTAATAAATTGCAATTCGATGCAGCAAAAGTAGCATCAAATACAAAAAGGTAAAATTTTGAATGTAAAAAAAAATCGCAAATCATAAGGCACATTATGTATAAATCATCCATTTCGAGATATATTGCGAGATATATTGAGTTAGAAAAATTCTGATATCGAGATTTCATTATTGTTATGTTGTTTGCAACAAAAAGCTTTCTTCGGTTCACTTGATGAATTAAAAATGCATCAACTGTGTAAACTTATAACTATTCGAAGTCATAGCAAGTAAATATCAAAGGTGCAACAAACTATCAAAATATGTTGCTGCCAATTCTATGCATCAAATTCGACGCATAAAATATTGTAGCTTTAAGTCGCAACAAAAATTGCGACTTAGTCGCAACAAAAGTCGCAACAATAAAGACTTAGATTGGAAAAAAATCGTACCATAAAGCATTGCTTCCCTTGTGTAAATATATATTTTTTTAATAATAAAATTGATTTTTTAAATGGATTATACTTTTTGTTTTTAGACAGAAAAGGTTAAAAAATTCATCTTCCTTAATTAACTAATAATGACTTAAATCCTTCATTCTATTTCAGTTCCATTACTTACAGTAAAAACTGACCGAATTCATCCTCTGTTCTGAAGTTCTCAATTAGTCTAAAATCCTAAACTCCTCGCCCGTCGCTTCTTCTCGACACTGCAAAAAATTTACTCTAGTCATATTCGACTACAACCAACGCTTATTTATGGTACTTGTCGAACGAGGAAAATTATACATCCAAAATTGAAGTTCTTTCCCCCTTTCGTCTAGCCCTCAAAGTGGGAATGAAATTTACTTCACACAACCAATTGAATTCAACTCCGAGGCATTACCAGTACTTGGTACTAACTTTAGTAGCTGACTTAGGCGGGGTGGGTGATTAGCGGATACCCTTCCCCTCCCTCGGGGATTCGATCCCCTGACGACCCAAGGGGTCCCCCTTTGCTTGTATTTCAAGACATCCATTTGTGGCTGAACTACGCAAAAATCTTCATAAAAGCGCCTTTGGCGCCAATTTACAATAATTTTGAGGGGTAGCGGGCGCCGAAAAAACACGCTTGTTTGGTCAAACGTTTCCAAAAAATGCCTACAAACGCCTTTATTGCCTGTTTGTTTTATCAAGTTCGCCTGTTGCGCAGGAAATTTGGCCAACATAGGGTCTTTATTGTGATTTCGGAGAGCTCGGGAAATCAAAATTGTCGATCTAAAAAAAGTCGACAAAATTTTGATAATTTTGAAATACCGTCCAAACCCAACCCCCACTTCCCCCCCTCCCACCGCTCAAGAAAATCGTAGATCCGCCACTGACTAACTTCACTCATGGAGCAAATACTTTTCTTCAAACTTTGGGTAGAAAACCACTAGTTTTTGATTGTTGATGATTATAACGCTTGTTATTTGTAAAGAGGCAAGGGCAGTCAAAACGGTTTTCACCGTTACGACTTTTTTTGAACTATCGAATTCCCAAGATCCATCTTTAAGCTTTACCGCAAATTGCAACCCCTTTGGCAACTTTGAAAACTGCAACCCCTTTTTATCTCTTTGAATTCGAAGAACCTTTGGCTATTTTCTATTTCCCTTTCAAATGTTTTTGTTTTCATAGTTGTTTTACATGTAATGTCTAAACGCGTTATGTTACGATGTAAAGCATGAAGAACAAATCTGTTCACAATTGCTAGTTTGTTCACTATACCAAGTTTCATGCAATTCAGAAATTCAAATGGAAATTCAAGGGTGAGGGGTAGTGGAAAAGAGCCGAAACTTTTATTGTTGACATTTTTTTTGATAAAGATACATTTTTATTCAAGGCACTTTTTAATAAAGACACTTTTAATGAAAAAAACTGGATCAATATGTAAAAAATTTTAATCCGTTCATAATTCTCAGAAACAAATAAACCTTTAAAACAAAATCACCCAACTTTTCGGCTCCAATTCCATTGTTATTATCATGATCATTATAATTATTGCTCCGACCATTTGAAAAATGGGGAGAAACTTTGTATTCAGGTGTTTCACTTTTTTCTTTTTTTCTTTACCACGCAAAATTAGGTGCCATAAATAATCATTGATATAGGTCAAGCAATAAATCATATCAAAGCCCTTTCAGTCGTGATTCGATCACAAAAATGAAGAAAACTTTTTTTGAAATGAAAAAAATGAAATAATTTTTTTTGGGATTTTTTGACTAAAACCGTTGCCCGATTCATATTTTTACTTTGACTGTCGAACGCGCCTAATTTCTATGTTTTTATCAAATATTTTTATCGCACGACTCACAAAAACCAACACGAATTTGAAAATATACAAAGCTTTTTAGGTACTTTTTTATGAGTATGATTGGAATATTCTAGGCTACTTGCACAGCAACCGCCATATATAATTGTTATTATTGCCAAAATGCCTTCCAAAAAGTACACATAGCCAATCGAAGATTGGAAAAGGGCAATGAACGCAAGTAAGCATTAAAAAACACTGACTTTCTTGAAAAAACTGAACTTTTGAACTTCAAAGAAAAAAAGCTCTTTGAATTTCTAGAACAGTTTCTGATCGGCTCTTTTTTGATAACATGAACCCAACTTGAGACTGGATCAATAGATAAATTTTTTATTCCGCTGGGAAATCTTACAAATAAAATCCATTTTCGAAAATAGAAATCCTTCATGTCTTTTCGCGCCATTTCCACGTTCGTTTTTGGAGAGTGCTATTTACGTCACTTTCAGCAGATTAATTTCAATTGAACTCAATAAGTGATTATACCTAAGTTCATCAATATTTTAAGACTTTCCTAAGAAAAACAAAAAAATCAGTGATACCTACATAAGAGGCTTCACTACGTTCATTGATCTTAAAGAAAACTACAACCAGTTCAGAAGAAATTCAATTCAAAATCATTTTTTTCCTGAAAAACGCACGGCCTTCATTAGTGCAAATTCACCTTGTTCATTTATATCTTATTCTGAAATGTATGGCAATAAGCACTTCTTCGCTTTTTTCAACTCACTTCTTCAAAACTTTTTCAAATATTCTGATTGGGTTGATTTCCTCAGTTACTTGGCGAATAAGAAAACTTTCAATTAAAAACATGGCCGCAAGCACACATAAACAAAAATAAGGACTTCAAAATTAAAAAGACCTTCAAACTCTTTGATTTGAAACTTCTTTGTTAAAATTAGGCCAATTTGAGAAAACTGGATCAATAAGTAAATTTTTTATTCCGCTGGAAAATCTAAAAATTCAATTCCACTTTCGAAACTAGAAGTCGATCACGTTTTTAGTGACCTTTACACTTTTGCTGTTCGATAGGTGAGCTTGCTTTCCTTTTAACAAAGAAATGAACTGAACTTAAAAAAATCTGAAGTAAAACCGTGAAATTGAGCCTGAACAACCTTTAAGACTTTTCCTGAAAAAAAAAACGAGAAAAAAACCTCCTAACCTATATAGGAGCCTGAACTATGTTCATCGCCTCTTAATAAGTCAAATAATCAGAAAAAATATACATACGTTCAGCTACTTTTCTAGGTCAAAATATACAGATACATTTATAATTGAACTTTTGTAGAGAAATGTGAGTTGGGTGTTGAGCTATGAGACAAAAATAAAAAATTGACGTCTTCTGATACTTGAAATGAGAAAGAAATATGCGTCTAATTTCTCTAAAATTGATGTGTAAGATCAGAATTAAGGGGCAAAATTACAGATTCATCACAAATCGCCAACTAACCCAACACTCCAATTCGTAGTTGGACGTGGAAGTGTCCAGTTCGATCTGGAACAGTGGCGATACAATGTTGTTCTGTGAGTCAAGACTCTGCATGACCGCGATCGGCTTGTTGTTCATGTTAGTGGCGGAGTCGTAGGAGTAGTAGATTGTGCCTTCGCTCAAGTCAGACACAAAACATTGTGTGATAGCTGCAACAAAACCCAGCAGTTTTTCCTGACGCGCTCACACAGGGCATCAAATATTTAAAATAACTTAATCAAACACTGTGGATGGAACTATTGGTATTTCGAAAAGTCTTGAGTGGTAAAATATTTCAGGTTTACAAGTTTTCTATACGTCACACATTTCTTAAACCTAAAAAAAACGCAAAAAAATCTCTAGTTTTGATTTTTTAAACACAATTGAGTTGCAGAAGAAAGCTAATTTTCCACAAATTTACCGGTTCACGACCTTCCTAGAATTATAAATTAGCTAGAGCATGTTTTCTGGTACAGAGACAACAATTACTACAAAAATTCCAATTTAATACTTACTGTTTTGGGCTACAGCGTGCTGAACCAGTGCAACGCCTAGCAGGGCCACAAAGACCCAGGCTACCGAGTTCATCTTACACAGAAATCTAAAAGAAAATCTTTCACTCCAACAGCGGTTGCTGGGATTAAAATTTTGTTCTACAACCTTACCAGCTCTAAGCTAATTAAATCAGGAGCAGATTTAAGGGGGCGTGGCATTGAGGTTTATCTACCCTCCGAAATTTGGAGAGTAGACGTTGTTTGGACAAATCACAAATGGGGGGGGGGGGATTAGTGAGCAGGTCGCGGGTAGGAGCAGGAGCAATTAAATATAATATTGCATATACCCAGAGATTGTACAAACTACTACTACTTTGACGCGCAAAGGAATCCCCTTTACTACTGATTTACATCGAGTTTTGGCCGAGCTACACTGAAATCTCCGAGCTACTTTGTATATCTAAAGAGTAAGCAACTTATAAAACACCAAAATTGTCCCAGATTCTGCCACTTTTCAGGAAATTTATTACTAGGAATCACTCTGCAATATTTGGAATCAATTTCAAAATCATTAGCTTTACCAGTCTCATTATGATCAGATCACCCCAAAGGAAAGCAGCATTTTTTGAAATTTTAGAAAAAAATTCTGAATACCGTTTTGAATTCATTTTCACATTAACTTGAACAATCAAATTTGATGGAAGTCAATGAATGTTTAGAGCCTATCAGAAACTCGTGGCTTTCTACCGGTAATTTTGAACGAAATTAAGTAAAGATCTTACCTTCTTTAGATTTTCCACAGACTATCCCGAATTAAGTGCCTAAAAAATAATGTATGCTAAGAAAGTTTCAAGTTGAGCAGAAAATGAACTCACTTATAAGCAAACAGCAAGTCTCACGGTACCTCCGATGGTTTTAAATATCACAAGAATGAAACTAATCAATTTTACCACAAAAATGACCACTTTTGGCAAGAAGGCGTTCAAAATTCTGATTCAGATCCAAATCCACCTTGTTAGCAACTTAAATGTGTATTCGTTTATAACATAGAACGTGTATTTATATTTAAAAAATTTTTGCTTAGAGCAGTTTAACTAAAGCAATGGTAATTACAGTAGGCCTACGTACCATCGCACGGTTTGTTAACTTTATGAAGTTATTCAATGGTATTAAAATGGTAAAATGTAAAAAAGTTGAACAGTGAACATCGAAAAACTAGATAAAAAAGCTGTAATTGGCCTCACTTCAGTTCACGTGTAGAACAATTTAATGAAGAAATGTCCAATCATCAAAAGATCTGCTCATTAGCGAAAATATTCAAAACGTTCGCCTTTTTGTTCCGCTCATTAAGCTCTGGCGTCTCAGTTCTTTGCATCACCATTACAGAAGTAATAAAAGCTACTGAGTCTCCATTTATGGAGTGTAATGTAAATATTTTAAAAGTCAGTTCAAAAACCGTCAGTCTTTGGCGAAGGCGGTGTAAGTGCGGGGGCAGGCAGCAACAATCGTAATTTCATGTTTTAAACTATTCAAAAATCTAATCAACAAGGGAGTACAAAAATCTAATCAACAAGGGTTTAGATGCCGATTCTTTCCTCTGAAAAAAGTGAACAAATTTCTGATTTTTGATTAGTCGATACTTCAGACAAAAAAATCAGACAAAAAAAAATAGAATTGTAAGCCAGCATTAGAATACAATTCGTGGGTCGCTTCTTGGATAAATAACACAGAATCGTCAAGCTGATCCAAAATGATTGTAGTGCTTCGCATTTTTAATACCTGATAGCTACGATATCTAGCGTCACAAAAGTCGACATGTAAAATCTGCAAGATTTTTTACTTGGTACCCTAATGAAAACTTCTGGCGATAAATTGAATTCACTTGAGCTATGTACAAAAAATTAGTTGTACTTCAAAATAATTATTCAAAATGCACAATTTAACTAAATCAATTTGAATATTGCAATTAATCAATCTGAACACTCAATCAGAGCATACAAAAACTTTAACTTATAACTTCGTGAAACTTAGTCTACTTTCAACCAAAAATTGTTCATTGCCAGATCTTTCCTCGGATGCTCCATTTCGCGTTGGTATTCTTTCAACCATTTGTCTCGCCTCCGGTTGATCTTGAATACAGTAACTGTCATGAGATCTGGTCGTTAGCTGTGAATATGGCGTTGATCTTTTTGAGTTGGTAGACCCTGTAGATGACCCAACTGCCATCCTCTAGTCTGATAGGGCCACGCTCAACTACAATAAACACAAGCAAACAATTGGATACGCGCCATTTTAAAGGATAAAAACGAGAAAACGCTTATAGATATTTTAGCAGCAAAAAATGTTCAACTACTAAAAGACTTAAATTTCCTTGAAATAGTACAACGAATGAAACAATAAATATATTGCCAGCTACAAGTAGGATCGTTTTCTTCACTTTCCCACATTTTCAAATAAGAAAATTATCAGATCTGAAATACGAAAAAATCATGATCTAAAGCTGCAAAAAATTCATTCGTCGAGATAAAATCAAAAACTCAACAATGAAATTGAGATGTATGAACTGTTTGTATGAAATGTTTGTAATAAATTTCCAAATGGTAAACTTATTCAATCCTTGCAAATTGTGAACTTATTCAATCCTAAAACCCAGTTTTTCGTTCAGATCCTTTTATAACATCGCGTAGAGAAAAAAACGACACTAATTTCAAAAAAGACTTTTAGACTAAAGTCGGAACACTGTGCTACTTGCATAGTAGCCGTCTATCCTTGTTTCATTGTGTTATTGTTTTAAGGCCCAAAGAGGCACATCAGACATGCTCGAACAGAGCTTCAGAAGAGTCGCAACTTCGAAATGCAATAGAAACGTGACGAAGCCACAATTATGGGAATGGCGCGAGTAAAGATGGAGAATGATGCGGGTGAACGACAAGGGGCAGTTTGGGAAACGTTGGTGTTAGCATGGTTCAAGAAAGTGTTGGAGTATAGGCTGTACCCAAACAACTAAATTAGCGTTCTCCTAGTGAAACGAGAGGGGGACTATTCAGCGGGGAGATCTAAGGTGGTCTTAGGCCACGATCTTTCGAGGGCGGTGCGTCTGATATGGTCTGCCTAACTCTATAAGTATCTAATTGCGATGAAAAACAAATGGTTAGTAATTTCAGATAGGATATTTTTTCAATGCGTATCAATTCAGCAGGTACGGGCGAATATTCCCGTGGAGGGTTCAAGATGATGATGCGGACGAAAAAAGTAGGGGAATTGTGGAAAGAACGTTTTCAGGGCAAACTGCGAAGCCAGTTGACGATGGTGGTGGTCGGCGATCAAAAATTGACACGAAAGTAAATGTTCGAGCGCACTCATCTTTTTTTTGCACTCAGTTATAACGCGGAGAGCAGCATTTTGTACTGTTTGCTTTGTTGAATGAAGTTTTACTGACATCATGGGACCAAGCAAGGCTAGCAAAATCCAAAATTGTTCTAACCAGTAAAATTTCTTAGGACTGAAAGCAAAAAAACTCGGATAGAGTCTTCAGCCTCGATAACATGCGCGCGTCTTTTGCGGCGAACGTTCGCCAGCAATTTTTCACGAGGGGCAGGTTTGAGTTAATCATTTCCACCTTTGGGTCGGGGCTAGACCTTTGCTAAAAAAATAAATTTTTTAAGACGTGGAAACCGTTTGAAGAAAAAACAAATTACCTTCAAGAAAAAACCGTAAGTTGGTTTGTTATTTAGATAAGATAACTGAGGATGCCGTGGTATTGATACTTGACTGACAAAAGGGTTGACAACGTCCGCATATGATTGCACTTTTACATCGGGGGCAAAACTAAGACAGCACGTCTTAAGATTAAACAAAGCGACATAACTTCGAGATTAATGAGTGTTAGAATTTAGGCAAGCACTACTTGACTTTTTTCCAGAACTTAGAAACTAAACAAAGAAATACTGATAAAAATGCTTGTGATAATGGGCCAAAACGCTTAAGGTGGACTGTACAGTGACAATCTGGTGCAATAACTTTGAGGTTTTTGCCGCTTTGATGCAGCTCAGAGTTTCCAAAGAAATAAAATTTGACAAGCTTTTTCTGATCTACATCATTTGTGAGTTGAAATAAGCGCAAGTTTCTGTATCTTCACTCAGGGCAGCAGCAAAGAAATGGTGCCTGTTTCTGAGAAAGTGGTGATGTTCGGCCGCAAGTATCGTGTCACGGAAGGTCTAGTCAGCGGCGTTTACATCATACTGCAACGGTTTTTTCGCTCAAGCGTCAACAATTCTGTTTTTCAAAATTTTTCAGTGTACTTTTGAAAAGCAACTAAAGCTTTGCGAGGCGCAAATGGTATAATTTCAGCAATTGAGAGGCTAATTAAAATTCAGAGTTCATCTGAGCTTGCCTTTAAAAGTGTTTGCCATGGCAGATTTATTACAAAAGACGACGAGGCCACGGAAAATCTGGAGATCATAATAATGTGTTGTCGTAGGGGAGCCTCGTTTAATGATGATTGTTAAGTGTGGTAAAAACGATCCAATTATGACGGCCCCGAAACTAACCTCTTTTTGGACCTCGGAGACATTGGAGTACTAGTGCAACATCGCCAAGAAGCGTCGATTTTTATCTAAGAGATATGATGAAAGCTGCATAGTCATTGGGGGTGATACAGAGATTTTGGTTGCTGAATTACTTGCATTCATTGTGCCTCAAAAATTCTGTGTTCCACTATTTCTCTTCGTTCTCTAGAACAGAGTTAGGAATGGCAGCGAGGAGTTCACGGTTTTAATGAGTTTCACTTTGTTTTTTTTTGGAAAACAGCCATGTGGGTATGGTACTCACACATTAAGATTGTAATTCCGAGATATTTCTCAGAGAAACCGTACAAACTCAGTTGCAGAATGTTCAGTGATTTAATTGAGAAAACTTGCTCGGTTGATTGGGGATTGGTTCCAGAGGACACAAATTGGGTGCTAGATTTGTTAAAAGAGGTGGTATGGTGGCTGGAAGTGAAATTATTTTTGGAGGGAATTAGTTGCAGACTGCCGTGCGAGATTTGTTTAGTTAGTCACAGAATGGTGTAACACATAGGATTGGCTACAAGCGAGGCAAAATCTCCAAGGCAATCTTTCAGCTTTCTAAGACCACTTCACTCAAAATGGATCAATCTGCATACGTGACAGCAGACGCTTGATTGGATTCGTGAAACTCAAACAAATAAGGGGAGCAGGAGTAGTAGATGTTGGAGTTAAAGTGGGGGTGGGGTGGAAGACCCCTATGTTTTAATATAGGGAATAGAGCATCCGGTCTTCCAGCTAAGTATTAACATTGGGTATAGAGTCTATAGTGTATTAAGATAGGGAAACCATATGGTAAGGTTTTATGGTTTGTGTGATGGTAGTAAGATAATGGTAAGAAAAACGAAACTTTTTTGGTTTTTGTGTGGAAATGTCTATTTTTTCGCAAAAATTTTGGCGCGCGTTATTTTGATTACTGGTTAATTGCGAGAGGTTTGTGGAATTAAGGTTATGTATTTAGTTTTTTGGTACAAGGTAAATTAATGGTAAGAGTTTTTGTGCAATTTTTTCAAAAAAACGTCAAAACACGATGTGATTTGCTGTAACTTGATCTATTTTATTGGATAATCTTATTTTCTATCTAGCTGAATCTATGCTGAAACCTACTGAAACTTGGAGAAAAGTCAAAATTTAGAGAAAAAAATTAAATTACAAAAAAAGTATATAAATCACTGCATCGCATAGTAAATTTACCGCAACTTTAAAATAATACACCAACGAAATACTACTTCGTACAAAAGTTTTTAAAAAATTGCATCACTTGTTTTAAATTTATTACTTTGCATGAGTTCTTATAAGTTCAATGGTTTTGTATAAATTCCATCATCTTGAACTTGTCTTTTTGGATAAAAGTAGCTTAGTCCTTTCTTTGTCTGTTCATATGTAGCAAATATAGGATTTATAGTTCTGAATCCTCTATTAGTAGATGTGAGATAAACTGCTTCATCGAGCACTTTCCTGTACTTTGCCATAGGTCCGTCTACAGAATCTTCTAGAACTCGTTTGTTCAAACCTTTACTGCTGACTTTGAACTTGTTTGACTTGTTGTCATAGCAGCAATATGTTTTGCTACACAAGCAGAGCCTTTATGTACATCTAAATTCTTCTTTAAAAAGACCCGGCTCCAATTTGAGAAAGGGTAAAGCTGGCTTGCATCAATTCCAACGATTGATTTACAAACAATTGATGAATTTCTGATGTATGTCTCATCAACAACAGATTTTCGAGTGAAAACAATGGAAGGTCCACCAGCCATGTCCTCTCTAATTTTTTCACAAATCTTTATCACTTTCGCAAAATGGATCAAACTTTAATTTGTAGATTTGTGTAGACATATGTTTGCTAGATTTGGAAGTGTCCATCCAAATTTTAACATATCTATCCCCTTGTTATGATAAAACTGAATCATTTTTTGCATTGCTTCCGGGGTTGGAACTACATCTTTGTTGTTGTACCATTTCAAAAAGTCTTTGAGTACTGTCATTCCGTTTTTTCTTCCAAGTTCTAGTAAGTAATTGTAATTATCCAAACTAGCTGGAGGAACAGTCTTGATTTGAAGCTTTTTCAGTGCCTGCTGTTCGTCAAGCCCACTCTTTCTAAGCTTCTCATAATCAATGAAGTCATTGTCTAGAGGATTGTCGTTTCTAAGTTTACTGAAAAAGGCTTCATACAGTGGCAATTCAGGAAAGTCAAGTTTATCTGGGTTATCAAACCACTCATAGGGAAAGGATCCTTTCGTTTCGCTAGCTTTATAGGCTTTGAGAAATGAGTTCAGAGTAGTTGCCCCAACCAGAAACTTCATTATGTCAAGAAATTGTACATCTCCAAACTTGAAAGATATAAAGTCATTTGCTTTTTTGATGACGGATGTTTCTTGTTCTTTATCGCGAATTAAATAAGGGATTAAGTATGACTTGATCAAATTCAAATCATATCTACCACTGTTAAATCTAAAACAGGTAAAGTATTTACATATTTCTCCAGTTGTTGTTTTAAATCGATGAGTTGATTTTTCTGAATTCGGAAGAATTGTGTTGACATATCTGCTTCTACTGAATCTTCAATATATTCAAGAGTAGTCTTCGTACTCAATTTGTTACCTGAATAGTTTTTACCACGTTCGTTCAGCTGATCAAAGATCTTTTCCATTCTTTTATTCACAGCTACAATATCTTGAAATTTTTTTCTCATTTCTAGCTTACTTTGTTCAGCCAACAGCTCGAGGTTGGATACAAAATCAATTATTAAGTTCTGTGGATCCTTGTTGTACAAACAGATGGGTTCATCAATCAGATTTGATGATATAGAGACTGAAATTGGTACATGTTTTCCGATCCAGGTAGTAGCTTGCGTTTCTTTTAGTTCCTCTGCAGGAACACAAATCGAGTCAAAATCGAAAATTGCTAGATTATTGAAAAGCTTGTTGTCTTCCGAAACTGGAAGACTGAATCCTTCTAGCTTTTCAAACAAGTTTTCTCGAAGCTCATACACGTTCTTTGGGTAAATATGTTTCACTCGGTCCTTGCATCTCAGAAGATTTTTGTTAAAATTGTCCGATTTATTAAAGAAAGTGTCACAGCTAGGACATCGAAAGCACTTGAAGAAACGATCTATATCATTTGTATGAATAATATGGTTGTTAAATCTCAGTAATTCGACTGTTTTATCAAATCTTCCAATACTTCGTCGAGCTAGCTCTCCTATATATTCTCCTTCTTGGATATCGAAATCGTATATAAAAATGTTTCTTTGAAGAATTTCCTCGACAACAGGTAAGTCTTCTACTGAAGCTCCACGAAATCTTTTAGGATCATAACCAGACGTTGATACAAATTATGTAAAGTATCTAGAAGTGTGAGAGTCGAGATCATTATGTCCGTTCATGTACAAGGCCAATGCACGGAAAAGACAAATGATCTTTGCAGGGTTCCTTGTTTTTGTTAGATAAAAGACAATTCACTTGCGTATGTCGTAAAGGTTCGGGTAAGACAGAGTCCGGACATCCCATGGGGATGTTTTTCAGCAAAGCAGCAAAAATTGTAACGTTAGTAATTAACTTGAATCTCCATTTTGTGTTCTGGCGTTCTTGGGTACATTGCTCCACAATATCAAATTTTTCTACTTTTCCTTGGACTGTTATCAAATCCGCTTTCGTACAAAGTAAGTGTGATTTTTCAAACAGAGTTTTGTTTTCATGGGCGTAGAAATATCGATATTCACCAGTCTCAAGATTTCGAAGAACAAAACCCAGAGCATTGTTGATTTTAGCAGCAGAATCGAGCTTGTTGAAGAATTCTTCAAGTTTCTCGTTGATTATTTTAGTGTCTAATTTGGACATTTGGAAGTTAAATACCTTATGTCTCCCATTTTCCATTTCTGTATTCGCCAAAAAATGTTGACAAGCACTGAATTACTCCTTTAGTTTTTCACCATCTTCCCATTCTTCCTCCACAATCCTGTTCAAGTCGACCACCGTATCACTGTGTTTCCGTTGTTTTGCTCCATGTTGTCGGAGAGAGTAGGAACTTGGGAACTCTTGTTCACAAGAAAGACAAACCGTTGACTGCTTTGAACTTGGTTGAGCATGCTTCTTGGCCATATGATAGTTCATTTCTTGCTGATTGTAAGTAGAATACTTACAATCAGGACAAGAAATAACTCCTTTAGCACATCTCTTTCGATGTCGAGCTGTGTTTTGACGAGTATACATATTTCCACAGTTTCCACACTTTACTTTCGCGTTTCGGTTAAGGGTAAGCATTATCTAAACAAATTGGGACAAAAAAATATGACTAAAAATTGGGAAATATTCCAAAATTAAAAATTTGAAGTACCAAAAGAATGAAAATACTTACTTTTTTCTTTTCGTGAAGTAATGAAATGTGAAAATTGGAAAAAAATTCAATTGACTGTTTCTGATTAGCAAACAAAATTAATGTTTTAACCCAATAAAATCAGCTTATTTATACTAACAATGACGTCATCGCCTACGCAATTAAACTTTTATGGTAATGACGTCATTCTTGCATTCATTGTGCCTCAAAAATTCTGTGTTCCACTATTTCTCTTCTTTCTCTAGAACAGAGTTAGGAATGGCAGCGAGGAGTTCACGGTTTTAATGAGTTTCACTTTGTTTTTTTTTGGAAAACAGCCATGTGGGTATGGTACTCACACATTAAGATTGTAATTCCGAGATATTTCTCAGAGAAACCGTACAAACTCAGTTGCAGAATGTTCAGTGATTTAATTGAGAAAACTTGCTCGGTTGATTGGGGATTGGTTCCAGAGGACACAAATTGGGTGCTAGATTTGTTAAAAGAGGTGGTATGGTGGCTGGAAGTGAAATTATTTTTGGAGGGAATTAGTTGCAGACTGCCGTGCGAGATTTGTTTAGTTAGTCACAGAATGGTGTAACACATAGGATTGGCTACAAGCGAGGCAAAATCTCCAAGGCAATCTTTCAGCTTTCTAAGACCACTTCACTCAAAATGGATCAATCTGCATACGTGACAGGAGACGCTTGATTGGATTCGTGAAACTCAAAAAAATAAGGGGAGCAGGAGTAGTAGATGTTGGAGTTAAAGTGGGGGTGGGGTGGAAGACCCCTATGTTTTAATATAGCGAATAGAGCATCCGGTCTTCCAGCTAAGTATTAACATTGGGTATAGAGTCTATAGTGTATTAAGATAGGGAAACCATATGGTAAGGTTTTATGGTTGTGTGATGGTAGTAAGATAATGGTAAGAAAAACGAAACTTTTTTGGTTTTTGTGTGGAAATGTCTATTTTTTCGCAAAAATTTTGGCGCGCGTTATTTTGATTACTGGTTAATTGCGTGAGGTTTGTGGAATTAAGGTTATGTATTTAGTTTTTTGGTACATGGTAAGTCAATGGTAAGAGTTTTTGTGCAATTTTTTCAAAAAAAACGTCAAAACACGATGTGATTTGCTGTAACTTGATCTATTTTATTGGATAATCTTATTTTCTATCTAGCTGAATCTATGCTGAAACCTACTGAAACTTGGAGAAAAGTCAAAATTTTGAGAAAAAAATTAAATTACAAAAAAAGTATATAAATCACTGCATCGCATAGTAAATTTACCGCAACTTTAAAATAATACACCAACGAAATACTACTTCGTACAAAAGTTTTAAAAAAATTGCATCACTTGTTTTAAATTTATTACTTTGCATGAGTTCTTATAAGTTCAATGGTTTTGTATAAATTCCATCGTCTTGAACTTGTCTTTTTGGATAAAAGTAGCTTAGTCCTTTCTTTGTCTGTTCATATGTAGCAAATATAGCATTTATAGTTCTGAATCCTCTATTAGTAGATGTGAGATTAACTGCTTCATCGAGCACTTTCCTGTACTTTGCCATAGGTCCGTCTACAGAATCTTCTAGAACTCGTTTGTTCAAACCTTTACTGCTGACTTTGAACTTGTTTGACTTGTTGTCATAGCAGCAATATGTTTTGCTACACAAGCAGAGCCTTTATGTACATCTAAATTCTTCTTTAAAAAGACCCGGCTCCAATTTGAGAAAGGGTAAAGCTGGCTTGCATCAATTCCAACGATTGATTTACAAACAATTGATGAATTTCTGATGTATGTCTCATCAACAACAGATTTTCGAGTGAAAACAATGGAAGGTCCACCAGTCATGTCCTCTCTAATTTTTTCACACAAATCTTTATCACTTTCGCAAAATGGATCAAACTTTAATTTGTAGAATTGTGTAGACATATGTTTGCTAGATTTGGAAGTGTCCATCCAAATTTTAACATATCTATCCCCTTGTTATGATAAAACTGAATCATTTTTTGCATTGCTTCCGGGGTTGGAACTACATCTTTGTTGTTGCACCATTTCAAAAAGTCTTTGAGTACTGTCATTCCGTTTTTTCTTCCAAGTTCTAGTAAGTAATTGTAATTATCCAAACTAGCTGGAGGAATAGTCTTGATTTGAAGCTTTTTCAGTGCCTGCTGTTTGTCAAGCCCACTCTTTCTAAGCTTCTCATAATCAATGAAGTCATTGTCTAGAGGATTGTCGTTTCTAAGTTTACTGAAAAAGGCTTCATACAGTGGCAATTCAGGAAAGTCACGTTTATCTGGGTTATCAAACCACTCATAGGGAAAGAATCCTTTCGTTTCGCTAGCTTTATAGGCTTTGAGAAAGGAGTTCAGAGTAGTTGCCCCAACCAGAAACTTCATTATGTCAAGAAATTGTACATCTCCAAACTTGAAAGATAAAAAGTCATTTGCTTTTTTGATGACGGATGTTTCTTGTTCTTTTTCGCGAATTAAATAAGGGATTAAGTATGACTTGATCAAATTCAAATCATATCTACCACTGTTAAATCTAAAACAGGTAAAGTATTTACATATTTCTCCAGTTGTTGTTTTAAATCGATGAGTTGATTTTTCTGAATTCGGAAGAATTGTGTTGACATATCTGCTTCTACTGAATCTTCAATATATTCAAGAGTAGTCTTCGTACTCAATTTGTTACCTGAATAGTTTTTACCACGTTCGTTCAGCTGATCAAAGATCTTTTCCATTCTTTTATTCACAGCTACAATATCTTGAAATTTTTTTCTCATTTCTAGCTTACTTTGTTCAGCCAACAGCTCGAGGTTGGATACAAAATCAATTATTAAGTTCTGTGGATCCTTGTTGTACAAACAGATGGGTTCATCAATCAGATTTGATGATATAGAGACTGAAATTGGTACATGTTTTCCGATCCAGGTAGTAGCTTGCGTTTCTTTTAGTTCCTCTGCAGGAACACAAATCGAGTCAAAATCGAAAATTGCTAGATTATTGAAAAGCTTGTTGTCTTCCGAAACTGGAAGACTGAATCCTTCTAGCTTTTCAAACAAGTTTTCTCGAAGCTCATACACGTTCTTTGGGTAAATATGTTTCACTCGGTCCTTGCATCTCAGAAGATTTTTGTTAAAATTGTCCGATTTATTAAAGAAAGTGTCACAGCTAGGACATCGAAAGCACTTGAAGAAACGATCTATATCATTTGTATGAATAATATGGTTGTTAAATCTCAGTAATTCGACTGTTTTATCAAATCTTCCAATACTTCGTCGAGCTAGCTCTCCTATATATTCTCCTTCTTGGATATCGAAATCGTATATAAAAATGTTTCTTTGAAGAATTTCCTCGACAACAGGTAAGTCTTCTACTGAAGCTCCACGAAATCTTTTAGGATCATAACCAGACGTTGATACAAATTATGTAAAGTATCTAGAAGTGTGAGAGTCGAGATCATTATGTCCGTTCATGTACAAGGCCAATGCACGGAAAAGACAAATGATCTTTGCAGGGTTCCTTGTTTTTGTTAGATAAAAGACAATTCACTTGCGTATGTCGTAAAGGTTCGGGTAAGACAGAGTCCGGACATCCCATGGGGATGTTTTTCAGCAAAGCAGCAAAAATTGTAACGTTAGTAATTAACTTGAATCTCCATTTTGTGTTCTGGCGTTCTTGGGTACATTGCTCCACAATATCAAATTTTTCTACTTTTCCTTGGACTGTTATCAAATCCGCTTTCGTACAAAGTAAGTGTGATTTTTCAAACAGAGTTTTGTTTTCATGGGCGTAGAAATATCGATATTCACCAGTCTCAAGATTTCGAAGAACAAAACCCAGAGCATTGTTGATTTTAGCAGCAGAATCGAGCTTGTTGAAGAATTCTTCAAGTTTCTCGTTGATTATTTTAGTGTCTAATTTGGACATTTGGAAGTTAAATACCTTATGTCTCCCATTTTCCATTTCTGTATTCGCCAAAAAATGTTGACAAGCACTGAATTACTCCTTTAGTTTTTCACCATCTTCCCATTCTTCCTCCACAATCCTGTTCAAGTCGACCACCGTATCACTGTGTTTCCGTTGTTTTGCTCCATGTTGTCGGAGAGAGTAGGAACTTGGGAACTCTTGTTCACAAGAAAGACAAACCGTTGACTGCTTTGAACTTGGTTGAGCATGCTTCTTGGCCATATGATAGTTCATTTCTTGCTGATTGTAAGTAGAATACTTACAATCAGGACAAGAAATAACTCCTTTAGCACATCTCTTTCGATGTCGAGCTGTGTTTTGACGAGTATACATATTTCCACAGTTTCCACACTTTACTTTCGCGTTTCGGTTAAGGGTAAGCATTATCTAAACAAATTGGGACAAAAAAATATGACTAAAAATTGGGAAATATTCCAAAATTAAAAATTTGAAGTACCAAAAGAATGAAAATACTTACTTTTTTCTTTTCGTGAAGTAATGAAATGTGAAATTTGAAAAAAAATTCAATTGACTGTTTCTGATTAGCAAACAAAATTAATGTTTTAACCCAATAAAATCAGCTTATTTATACTAACAATGACGTCATCGCCTACGCAATTAAACTTTTATGGTAATGACGTCATTCTTTGAATAGATGTGACGTCGCCGCCTACACAATTTCCTTTTATGGTAATGACATCATTCTATAATTAGAAGTGACGACACCACCCACGCAACATTCCCATTATGGTAATGACGTCATCGCCTACGTTATTCCTTCGAAAATTCTAGACTTTTCAAGAAAAATTTTCAATAAATCAGAATTAAACAGTTTCTAGACATATCTTTGAATCAAAAACAATCAAATTGGAAGAATGTCAATTAAAAAGCATTTGAACTTCCTCGAATTACTCTACAAAAAAAAAGAAAATATTCAGTGTGATTTCCTTATTGATGAAATACATTATTGACTCTTACATTTTTCATAATTTTTTGGACGTTGATCTTGCCCAAAAAAGAGTTTTCCGACTAAGTTAAGGTCTCTTTGGAGAAACTTACCCATATCAAAGAGTTTATTTTTGATTCACATATTGCGTATCACAGCTATAAACTTACTACTGAGTTACACTTGACTAGAAAAGAAATTTTATTTATTTTAGAAAATTTGAAGATAATAAAGAAGTCGTACGATAAAATTTCAAAGACTCTTTTTATTCCCTATCCAACTCCCAAAATTGTCAAAACTCCCCGGCAAACTTCTTCATTCCTCCATTTTTTTTAAAGATTATCAAAGTTCAAAATCTTGCATGATCAGGTTTGGAATCAGATTTCCAGAGATTTGCTTTGAAAAAATTCATCAACTTTGAGTTATCCTCTCAAATCTACATCTAAATCAATGAACTTGACTATCTGCTCAAAAATCAGCAATTTATCATCGATTATATACAAAACATTCAAATAACTTGATGACAAAAATTGCAGAGATGCTACTTCTATTAATTTTCCTTCTTTTGTTACTTATATCGGCAATATTTCTTATTTTTACAGCAAACAACTTTTGGTCAATTATTTTTGCGATTGCTTTTGTGAAATTTTTTACTTATTTGGAGGATTTAAGTCCTTAAAAGGTAAACTTTTGTCAGATTGGATACGAAAACTTGAACAAAATTGAACATTTTTGTGATTGGAAACGACAATGGGTAAAATGGAGCTTTGTTTCCGATTGGATACGAGTTTTCTATAAGAATTCCATAAAAGGAAACTGAATTCTGATTGGACACGACTACAATCAAATAAGGAAAATCCATTCTGATTGGTTATACCCACACATTCCAGTTGAAGGTACCCCTCTCTCTTAAATAAAAAATCATTTTATTTTCAGCTTAACTACCGTCAACTACCTCCCTCTCAACTGTAAATCGTGTTTTTACTCTGTATCGTTAACTCAACTTATTGCTCAAAATGATCTTCTCAGTACAAAACAACAACCTTATGTTCTCGGTAGAATTTTCGGCTGATTTAGTACAAATCCAAGTGCGAGAAACAGTTTGTGGAATTTTTCGGGCACGAATGGACATCCCAATCTAAGTCTGGCACATGGTGGAGGTAATGCGCAGGGATTTCAACGAACATCATATAACTCAAGTACCCCCTACAGAGAACCAACTTCGAGAAATGCAAATGGAGGAAGTGGCCGAGCATGTGGGAATGAACTACCCCGAAACTCCTGACTCTAGATATGTGGCTCAACCATTCGACGATTTCCTGTTGCCGTGGGAAGAGGGATCTGTGGACAACCCAATTACCATCGAAGAGGATGAGGGGTTCTCTGAGCCAAGAACTCCAGTCAGCGAACCACCAGTGATGGAGGCAAGACCAGCTTTCGCTCCATTGAGAACTTGCAAAATTTTGAGAACTCAGCTGCTCGACAGCTCTTTGATTTGTAAGTAATTTGGTTATTGTCTTGTGTTTTGTAAATTAAATTCTTTGCATCTAGTAATTCTATTTCAAAGAGATAGAAACAAAGATATGAGATCATAGAAAAGTTTGTTGAAAAATTCCAAAGGTATAGTTTTTTTTTTTTTAAATTTGTTGAAAATCTTTGTTAAAAATCAAACTAATTATGCAACTGGTAAAAACTTCCACAAGTTTTGTTAGAAAGATGGCAATAAAATTAAACCAATTTTAACATCTTGTAAAACTTAAATAACATGACAAAAAAAAAATTTCTCAATTGTTGCAAACATGTTAAAAACTTTACATTAATTTTTGAACCATGAAAAAACTTTATACATTTTTTGGCACACTTGTTGAAAAAAAAAATCAAAGAAAATCTCGCAAATTATGAAAAAATTCAATAAATAACTTCGCATTTTAAAAAAAATTAAAAGATTTTATTGCGCTGTTGAAAATTAAAATTTATGAATTTATTTGTTCTGATTTTGATTTTTTAAAAATTCATTTTTTGCATGTATACTGATCAAAAATATCGGAAAAACAATGTCTTAAGGTAGGGAATAGCACTCAAAGTCATCAAATGTGAAAAAAATTTTGCAATAATTTAACAAGTTTTCTACAATAAATTTTTGCGTTTCTCGCATATGCATAGGAAAAAATAAGTTAGATTTTTGCATTTGTTTTCAGAAAAACCACGAAAAAACTTGCATATAACACAAAAAAACTTTTCAAAATTTTTGCACCCTTGTTAAAAAAACCAAAACACTTTTTGCATCTTGTAAAAAAAATTGAATTAAATTTTTGCAAACGTGTTGAAAAAATCAAATCAAAACTTTTGATTTTAAATAAAAACAATTTTGACAAAATTTTTATTACAAATATTCAATTATTAATAGAAAAATTGATACGCTAAATATTTACAGTACGATAACCATCAATAAAATTCAACAATTTTCAACAAACCAGTCTCATACTTTGAGTTTTGAAATTTTCGAATCCCTTCCAGAAAAAGCTGATCCAAGAGCCTGAGTGGACGCAAGCTTCTGAGCAGAACTGAGATAATGTCTTTTGAATTTTTTTTGCAGCAGACGTTTCTTTGTAACACTGGGTAATTTTCCCGGTATTGTACTTTTCAAGTTGTGTTCGACTGCACGATTCAATTTATTGAAAACTTCAACTCTTGTTGAAATAATATTGGAATAAAATCTGTATTTATGTAAAGTATATATACAGTCAACAATTTGGTAAGTGAAATGATATTTATTTAATCTTTGCAAAATCTGATCGAGCGATGATCCGATTAATACTAAGTGAGATTTGCAATTTTCCACAGTAGTCTTGGGTGACAATAAATCTTTCATAAAAGTTTTCTGAGACAGAGATAAAAAGAGATTTTGCATTGTAGTCCGAATAAAAAGTGGGATACGCTTGACACACAGCAGATGCCATAACCGATTACTTGTTGAAAATGATTTTTTTCTACATTGAATTGCTTATATAATAGTATCATCACCTACGCAATGTCCATAACTGGATCATCACCTACTCATTATTCCATATAAGGTAATAATACCTTATTTGGAATGTACAGTGAGCCATCTACATTTCCTATTTTCTATTTATTTACAAATAAAATTAATTTGAAATACCTACTACTGATCAGTTGGCTCTGAGTCTCAAATCAAAAATGAATTCACGAAAAGATATCCATCCCAACTATATTGAGTTTGCAAAGAACCAAAAAAGAATGAGAGATTTTCTTGGTCCCAAAAACCCTACAACGGAAAAATTTACTTTGAACCTTGCTTCCAATTGCTAAAGAAGAATGAATCGGGACAAATCGAAAAAACCCAGCAACTCTATTTTGGTGAAAAAGAAGGGGAAAGGATATCAGTAATAAGGAATACTGTTATTCACAGTGCTGAAAACCTTGGACTCGTTCCTGTATTAGAACCCTATTCGGACAAAGACTCAACCATGGAGCAGGAATTTCTTTCAGCTGAGCAGTATGAGTTGGAACATTGCTTTTTCCAGAAATCTTGTTTTAAAGCTTCAAAATAAATTGGGACTTTTTCATATCGTCTTACAAGAAGAGCCCAGGTAAATTTCTCTAACAGTTTTGGAATCTCAAAGTTTACCAAAAATGCAAGATTTGGATACAGAATCACAAATTTCTCAATTTGAGTGGACTTTGCATTATAGAAGACAAAAAGTTTTTCTAAGTTATCGTTCAGGTATTAAGAAAATAGATCTTATAGAGTATCGTAGAAAAGGAAACACTTGGAAAAACAATCAGAAATTTCAGTTGGAAAAAGAAGAGTATGATAAACTGGTTGATTTTATCCCCTTGGTTTTGTCTTATGTAGGAAAATTCAAGAAAAATTGAATCATTATTGACGAATGCACTGTAGAAAATGAACGTTCAGAAATTGAATGAAATTCTCAGAAATTTTGATTTGATTAAGCATGAATTTTTATCAAATACAAAAAGAAAAAATTACTTTCTTTGTACCTGTATTGTTTTGGACCCAAACATAAATTTGAAAGAAATGGACCAAAAATTTCCTTTTGGGGGTCTAATTGGATACGTAAATTCTTGTATGGATTATTTTTTTGCAAATTCAAAAATTTTCAGACTTCATGCATGATGCAGCTGGATCTGAAGTCTACTACTTATAAGGGACCTGTTTATTGTTATGTTTTACCTAGATTTCCAAGTTCTTGTTTTCTTGGTCACGTGACTGGATTGTTCTTCTGTTTATATGTTAAAATTTTTGCTTCATCAGTATATGCATTGTTCGATTGTTAGTTATTTTAACTAAAAATTTCAGCAAAAACAGTAACCATCATGAGTCTAGTTGTTTTGGATATTGAATGTATTGAAAACAAAATAGTGAAAGAGTTAAGAGTTTATAAAAATGGACAAACTGTGGGATATTCCTTTCTTCCTCCCGAAAAATTCAAAGCTACATCTCAGTCTGCTTGGTGTACGAAGCATCTTCATGGAATCAATTGGAACAATGGCCATGAAAAACATACTGAGCTTGAAAAAATATTGAAAAAATTTAAAGCTCCAGAAACGGAGTTTTTTGCTAAAGGTTATAAAAAATGTAAAAATCTGTCAGAAATTATGGAAACAAAGGTTAAAAACTTGGATGACTACGCATGTCCAAAAGTTCAGATTTTGATTTTTAAAGATGAAGAATATGATTGGAGGTGTAGCAACTACCCATTTCGTCATGCAAATACTCTTCACTGTGCAGAAAAAAAAGCATTTGCATATGGAGCATGGACTCGATTTTTTTAAATAAATTGTAAATAATCTAAATAATTTTGTATTATCGTGTTTTTGAAATTTAAATGTTTATCATTATCAATTTTTTCATTCCAAAGTTGAGATGGGTGATGAATGTGACCAGCAATTAAATTTAGGAAATTTTGTTTTTGATGAGGAGAAACATGAACGAAAATCATGGAAGATTTTTGGACGTACGTGTAATAGATCTCTTTTAGTTTTTTTGTGCCAATTTTTGGTCATAGTTTTAATACTAGCAAGTGAAATCGTGCGAATTATTTTATCCACTTCAAGTGAAGAAACAACAGTTTGGGTAGCAATTTTATCAACTACAGTCGGTTATATTTTATTTTCTCCAAAGCTATGAATAAAATAATTTCTACCAAAGAACGAGTATTTATTTCGCTAGTTTGACCGAGTAGATCTGGAAAATCGCATCTTATTTTTGAGTGGTTAAAAATTGGCACATTTCAACCAAATTTTGACAAAAATTTTTTTTTTATCAACATTATCAACCTCTTTATGGACAAATGCAAAGAAAAAACTTTAAGTTTATCCAAGGAGTTGACATTGAACTGATTGAAAACTTTCCCAATAAAGGAACAAAATACTTATGAATATTTGATAACTCTTGTAAAGAAATTTTAGATTCCAAGCAGTTTGTAAAAATTGCTACTGCTGGAAGACACAGGGGACTGAATACCATATATATTAAGCATAACTTGTTTCATCAAAGCAAATTGGGAAGAGATGTTGAGTTACAAAATACACATATAGTCTTATTCAAGTCACCGAGAGATGTTTTACAAATCAATACATTAAGTCAACAACTAGGTCTAGGATCACAATTGAAAGAGTGGTATCAAGATGCAACATCTACTCCTTATGGTCATTTACTCATTGATTGAACTACAAAAACAGTTGATTCGCTAAGATAGTGCACAAACAGTGGTTCAGTTCTATCAAAATTTTATCTACCAGAAGGAACAGAAACAATGTTTTTGGACGATGAGCATACAATACTTCTCTAAACTCCCAATATTTCAAACATTTCCTTAAAAACAATTCATCCTCCATTGTCCAAAAAGTTTCATTCACTTCCTCAGCGAATGTCTAGTAAACTTGCTACGAGGCGAGCTAAAGGATCTTCAAAAAGTGACGTAGTAAAATATCGACGACAAACATCAGTTTGTGTATCATAAGTGTTCGGTAGAACAATTTTTACAAACCAAGACATCATATACAAAATTTGATCCACCAATCAGACGTTTTCGAAGGTTTCAAGCGTTTTCAAAATATATCAATGATATTTGGTGTATTGACTTGGCATTTGTGGACAAACTAGCGATTCAAAACAATGGAGTCAAATATTTATTGGTTGCTGTTGATGTTTTTTCGCAATTTGTCAAAGTTCAAACAATGAAAACTAAATACGCCAAAGACACTTTACAAGCTTTCCAAAAAAAAAACATTTCACTCCATGAAAAAACACTCCTGAAAAGCTTTGGGTTGATAAAAGAACAGAATATCGGGAATTTTCAAAAAATTTTGCAAGGAAAAAAACATTGAAGTTTACTCGACAACGAGTGAAACAAAAGCTGCATTTGCAGAGAGAGCCATTCAATCATTAAAACACATAATTTACCGTTTCATAGAAGATCATGGTGAAAAATTCATTCACAAGCTGCCGTAATTTGTGTCTAAAATGAATTGTCGCGTCAATAGATCTATTGGGAAATCACCTAGAATGCTGATTTCCTCTCAATTCTGTACAATAAACCTCTAACAAGGTATAAGAAACTAAAATGCAAAGTTGAGACAGAGTGAGAATTTCAAAGAATGATATTTCGTTCCGAAAAGGATACAAACCACAATTTACAGATGAAATTTTTGAAATTTCGGCAATATCTACAAAGAAGCCTCCTACATACATCAAAGATCTCGACAAAGAAGAAAATCTGGGAAAATTTTACGAAAAATAGCTGAGAAAATGTTCTGATTAAAGGTAAATCATTTTTTTAACTAAAGTTCTATCAATCAGTTGTCATGGATTCTTTTACTATTGAGTTAGTTTCCAACGCTTCTTTTAATTGTTATCCGAATAAAGTTTTAGTTCTTTTACAAACTTTCTACCCGAACATATACATTTGAAAGTTGAAAGGGAGGTTGCTCTTTCAGAAATATCATACCCTTCTTTGTACCAAAATGTTACAGAGGGAAAGTTTATATTCGTAGATGGTAGAGAAAGTTCTGCGGAGAAAAGAAAGATTGTACCGATGAACATTGAACCAGGATTGAATCCAAGTATTGTTGATATAATTGTAGCCATGAACAACAAAATTCGAGAACGTCTAGGTGCTCAAGTTTTTGAATATAACGGAATCGATGTATCAGTAGACGAAGTTACACAAAAGTTAGCCGTCATTGACCTGAGAATCAATCAGTGTTCATAATTCAGAGTGCTGATTTGAGTCACATTTTTGGTTGTGATTTAGAACAAAATCAAACAGGGGTTATAATGAAAGGAAAAGGTCCACATTATCCCCAGTATTCTTACGACATTATAAAAATACTTTCCCTAATGATATATAGTGATACATAGTCGGTGATACAAAAACTCCCTTATTGCGTTGTATCCCTTTCATCTCCAAAGTGAAGAGTGGAGATATAATTTCTACATGATACTACATGAATTATCAATCCTTTACAAATTTACAGTTTAAAAAGCTGTTGAAAAATTCTTTCCATAGTATCAAGATAGAACTTAAAGATAGTACAGGTGAAAAAACTCATTTTGTGTCCGTAGGAATTGCCCGAGTTGTTCTCTTGTTTCGCAAGATTTCGAACAATCATTTTTGATTTATTCTTCATACGAAATGGTTGCTCAAAACTCAGCAGATTTCCCTATTTTTCGAAGACATGCAAGACAACGTGGAAGAGGTTTTGGAGCTCTTGCACAAACTCTTGGGAGAATTACAATCCCCTTTATTAAAAAATATATAGTCCCAGCTGCGAAAAGAATTGGGGCAGATTTGTTTGGAATCGCTGCTCCAGAGATTGGGGAAAATGTTAGTGGATGTAAAAAAAACTCAAAACATTTGCAAAAGATGTGGTAACAAAAAAACAAAAAACAGTTCGGAAACAATTGGGAGGTGGAAAAAAGAAATCTAAGCGTAGAACTGGTAGAACCAGATCCATTTCTCGAAAAAGCCTATCGAAAAACAATCGCTCTCGCGACATTTTGACTACATAAAATGAGTGTAAACCAAAGTCATTTTCGGTACGGGGCTTTTACAAATTCTTCATTGGCGATTTTTGCTAAAGTCCCAGTTTTGGAAACAATTATGTCATCATACACACAAGAAGTATTCCCCAGTACTTCTCTGGATGAAAGCAGTATTGAATTTAAATTTGAAACGGATCGTAATCTCTACATGGATATGCGTGATACCCATCTTAGCTTAAAGCTTCAACTATTCATAGGAAGATTGTTTGATGCTTTCAAAAAAAAGAAAAAGCAGAACAAAGCAAAACTGGAGGAAGATTCAGATGAGGAACCACAAACTTACTTTACTTATGTAAACAATCTACTACATTATCTATTCTCCAACTGTAAGTTTATTTTAACAATACAATAGCTTACAATGCCAATGGATATGTCCTCATAAGGCACAAATACCGAACGAATTCAACTCGTCAGCAGTGAGTAATAAAGGAATACTTGCTTGTCATGGATACAGTTTTGAAGAATATCCTGATGCATTTGATATGCATCCATTCATTGATAGAGCAAATTCCTTAGGAACAGGGATAACTTTTTCACTATGGGAGGCTCGCCATTGATTTGTTTACTTGCGAAAAATTGTTGCTACCAAATACCAAAGATCGAACTAAACTTATTCGAGCTAGACCTAATTTTTACATGCTATCTGATAATCCAAATGTCAGTCTGAAAATTGTTGATTGTTCGCTGTTTAGTAGAAGAATTTTGGTCGCTGAACCTAATCATCAATACTTGCAATGGAATCTGGAAAGAGAACCTGCTCAATACAATTACATGGAAACTATAGCAAGAACCTTTATGATTCCATCTCGTCAAAACCAATTCATACAAGAAAATATATTCAATAACGCTCCAATAAGAAGAGTAGCTGTTGCAATGAATACAAATTCAGCTGTTGCAGGATCTTTTCATGAAAACCCTTTCAATTATCAACAATTTCATTTGAGAGAGCTGCGAGTTATTCGGGGTGGAAGAGCAATTGTTTCATTAGATACAACTTCTCCTTGTCGTCCTTATGTTACAACAATGAAAGCAATGCAGTTTTACGAAGATTTCCCAGCTCTTCCTATGGAAGATTTTCAAAATCACTATATTCTAGTTTTTGACTTGACTTCACTACAGGATGCAGCTGAACAGTTGCATTATCCAGAACTTAGTGGAGAAAGCTTGCGATTAGAAATGTTTTTCCAGTTTCCCTGGGAACAAGTAACGGAAGTGATAGTGTTGGGAGAAAGACCATCAAACGTTCAAATTGACAAATTCGGTACAGTCGCTAACCATGTATATTTTTTTGAATTTCAGGTTCCTATAAAAATAATGTAACTTTTTTGGGACTTTTCATTGTTATTGTCTCTGTTATATCTATTTTGTTTTTCTTCAGACCTAAATCTCCAGAAAAAGCAGATAATGAATGCTGTTTAATTGAAAAACCAAGAAAATACTTCAACCTAGAATGTAAACCAGTGTTCAATAACTTTTGTGCAGTTCACAAGTTTTGTGTATCGGACTTTGTTAATTCAATACCTAAATGCGCGTAAGTCAATAACTTTAGTTTTTTTCACCTTAAATTACAATATCAAACTTTCTATTTCTTTGTTTTAGATCAGCTAACAGTTGCAAAGATGGATAATTTTTCACTTCTGCAAATCATTGAAAGAATTCCTGAACTCAGGTTCAAGTACATAGGATCTTACCCCTCTGATAAAGTACCTCAACTAACAAAATACTCTTTTTCAATTGTTAACTCCGCTCCAAGCAATGATAGAGGGGAGCACTAGATCATGATAGCTCGATTGAACAAAATTTACTACTTTGCTGATTGTTTGGGTCGAAAAAGAACAGCTTATTTCTTTCTAACAAAAAGTATCGGCGAATGGTTCCCAGAAAACTACAAAAAACTGATAATTTGTGTGGATTTTACGCAATTTATTCAGCATTTCTTCTTTTTAAATTCTACCAGACAAACATGAATAATATTCATGATGTGCATGTTTTGAATTTTATCAGTAATTTTATGTAAATGTGTAGTTTTTCATTTGTAAGTGTAAAATATTGTAGTAAATTTACTATACGATGCAGTGATTTATATACTTTGTAATTTACTTTTTTTCTCAAATTTTTGACTTTTTTCCAAGTTTCAGTAGGTTTCAGCATAGATTCAGGTAGATAGAAAATAAGATTATCCAATAAAAATAGATCGAATTACAGCAAATCACATCGTTTTAAATTTTTTTTTTTTAATTTTCAATTTCGTGACAAAAACTCCAAGTTTTTGCACAAAAAAAATTACCATTGACTTACCATTAACCAAAAACCTAAATACATAACCTTAATTCCACAACCCACACGTAATTAACCAGTAATCATTACTAATTAGATAACGCGTGCCAAAATTTTTGCGAAAAAATAGACTTCTCCACACAACATTTTCGTTTTTCTTACCATTATCTTACAATCACACAAACCATAAAACCTTACCATTGGTATTCCCTATCTTAATACACTGTAGACTCTATACCCAATGTTAATACATTGCTGGAAGACCGGCTGCTCTATTCCCTATCTTAAAACATGGGGGTCATCCACCTCCCCCCCCCTCCACTTTAGCTCCAACATCTACTACTAGCAGGTAAGGGATCCAGGGTTAAGGTTTATTCCCGCACGAAAAATAAGGACTAATAGACGAAGCGACCGGCAGACTTAGGAAGTTCCGGAACTAAAACCCGGAAAGAGCATGCCTTTCGCTCAATACTGTTTGGGGAGGGTGAGGTATTGTCATTTGCGGAACTTCTGTATCCTTGATTTCTATAAAGACAAGCCCCGTTTCCAAAATAGGAAGTCAATCAGAGCAATGTACTTACTGTGGTGCGTGCTGTCGACGTCCCTGTGTTTGACTACAAACGGAATGCCTGCCGATAGTCTCCTGCTGATCTACAGCCCTGCGAGGCCGCTTCGCTTCAATGGATCTTGGGATATGGAATTTAGCAAACAGATGTAGTCTCTCCATGTCTGAAATTGAACATCGAACCTCAATATCCGGTTTTTAGAATACTGATTAGATTAGTAATATCACTAACAGAACCCGTTCCATTGAACAGTGAATAAGACCATTTGGAAAAAATTGTCCGAAGCAGGTCGAAATTCCGCCGAGCCTCAGACACTAAGCGGAATTGGTAGGTGAGTGACAGAGCCGAGATCTTTTTCAATTCTAACCGACAAGCAAGCTTTTTTGCCATGAAAATGCATTGAGACAATTAAAATAACCTGCATCAATTTACAAAGAGTTAAAGTATTCTATGCAAACCATTCGAAAGAAGGGTTTAAGATTTAAAACAGGCGAAAATGAGCATTTAAGAGGCGAAAATGAGCATCGCACCACTTGCCATAAAAAGATTGACTAAGATTACAAGCAAATCAAAAATTGAAAAAAAAAACATTCAAAATACGTTTTTTGTCAAAAAGTTTAAAAAATTGCAAAAAGGACAAAAATTCATGGAATAAAATAACCAGCATTGTTGGAAATTTTAAAAAGAGTTTTCAAACTGCAAAAAAAAACGAAGCTTTTAGACACGGAAGTCTAAAAAATAGTCGTCAATTTTCAAATTCCACAAAAAAAGGTCCCAACTGGAATGGAACTTCCCGGATTAGTAGTCAAGCATGGGTGTTACCACTGCTTCAAATGCACGGACCATTCCTTGCATTCTTTAATAAAACAGCTTCTGAAAATTTTGCACCACTTGCGATACAACAATTATAGGATAAAGCACCATGACGCTTAAATATAAGCCAACAGAACTTCAAACGATTTTAAAATTGAAGAAGTGGAAAAAAGAAAAAAACAATATTTTTCGTGTTTAAATTAATTAACGTTTTCGAAAGTGTAACATTCGCCCGGAAGATACATATCGACGGATAACAAAACTAAGTCTTAAGACGACTGGCTAGCGTCTAAACAGAGCTTTGCATGTTTTTCACCGTCTCTACCAAGCCAGTACTTTTCCGTGGTCTTTTCTAACATCGGGTCGACAAAAACGTTACTGTTCTCCGGCTTCGACCAGAACGCTCAAATTAACTGAATTACATGCAAAAATAGTGAGCTCATGGCTGGGTCTCAGTATCCCCAGACCACGAGGTCACTCCTAAAAACAGGGCTACTACTTATTATATTACTATTGTTTTTGTTCAGTAGATAAAAATCATCATCTCCATCGAAGATGGATCAACCCTCTCCCCCACTCCTAGCACCTCATCCTTGTCAAAACTAATCCAAATATCAATTAAATTCAAGTCAGGACATGACATGATGCTAAAAGTTCACACGAGTCAATAAAAGTTTTCCGTCCCGAGACCCTTCCGAATTCTTGAATCCGGTGAATCAAGCTCCTTAAGTTCGATTTCACGATAACACGGAAGGCTGGTTTCCACCCTTCACCGTTGCTCGCAACGGCCTTGCAACTATTGTAGCAGCACAATAGTTGCAACTCGGAACGTTCTCTGTAATTCGTTGTCGTCTTCTTCAATTTCGATTTCCTCAATTTCGATAAAGTTGTTCTCGTCAGCGCAACTAATGTTGTTGTGTTTTCTCTCTCGTTTTTTGTTAAAAATGGCCGTTTCAGCATTTCTCAGAAATGTTACGTCATCACTTCGAAAATTTAAAATTTTAAAATACGGGAATATCCTGACCTTCACCGTTCTGCTAATCATCCGAATAACGTCGTTAATCCTTCAAAATCATTAACTCGGAAGGTTCACTGCTAAAATTTCGAAGTCTGCAGAGATTGCATTTTGGCCATTCAGGTCGAATGTCACAAACTCCCCGGACAGTCCGGTCAATGTCCTCATTGAATCGCGCAATATTCGTAAAATGGTTACAGTGTCATCGAACAGAATTTACAAAATGCACGAAATTACTTTTATCCACGTCACATCGACTCACTGCAGAATATAAATGGCATCATACCACATCACTATAGCCTTCAAAATCTGTCATTAATCTGCACATTGAGGATATGACTTAAGATAAAACATTTTTTCTGACTTCCAGTGTCAATGTCCCGATTAAAACTTTTTCTCCTAGATTTAAAAGGTGTTGGCTTGCAGGACAGTCCTGCCAACCAACAAGCTAAAATTATCCTACTATGCTCCTTCCCTTCGGAAATCTTGCTTGTTTATTGTCCTGAATATTAAAACTAAGAAACTTTGTGGTTAGAAAGAACAATGAAACAATCTCCCTCTTCGAGAGATTACTCAAGCCTTCCACGTCACCACAAAGTGATCAGTCTTCCTAAGTGATTAAAAACAATCATGCAGGCTGGAATATTTAAATATACTCTTCCCTCAAGCCTTTCTAAATAAATAATAAGTGAGTGTCTCTAAAGCCACTTCAACTAAAATCAAAATGCAAATTTATAAATGCAACAATTTCAAAACTCAACAAAATGTTTCAGTTTTCAATTACAACTTGGTTGCTTGGTTTCTCACTTGAGTTTTTCACACACATAAAACAATTCTGAGTTTTGACTTTTCTTCATCATTTCTTTGTTCTCTGCTTTTTTCGTCGTTTAGAAGTTCTAAAACTTCTAAATTCTTCTAATTTTCTTTCTTGTTGCCTCTTGTTTTCTCGACCATTCGTCAATGTTCCATTTCCTCCTCCTGTGATGCTGACTCCGCACTTTCGGTTTCCGTGTCTTGTAGCACGTCGTTGGCTATCTTGACGCTGTTGGAAGCCGTCCTCCAACACTTCTGCTCTTCTACCCTCTGTTTACAGCAAGGTAGGGGATCCACGTTGGATTCTCTGTTTCTACAGAAGCTGTTGCGGAGACACAACGTCACGTTTCTCTCCAGATCTTCTTTCAGCATCTCTGCCTTCTCATTTTTACCACGCTCACTCGTTCTGGAAATTCTTTTCACGGCGGTGGTCACTGCATTCCGATGAGTCACGAGAGCTCGCTTGAAAGCTCCTGCCCCAATGTCCAGCTGATATTCACTGTACACCCTGCCGTGCTTCGACATATGCTTTTTCGCATACTCGTACAACCATGCAGTCATGTTGGCTCTGAGCCATGGCATCAATCGTTTTCTCGCCCATAACTTCTTCACTTCCATCGGAATGGTTAGAACTTTGCACATTGTCTCAAAAAGATCTAAATCTTTTAGACAATCTAATTTCCGCAATTGTTCTCTCGTCGGCGCCTCCTGCCTATTATTTTTTCTCACATGAGCTTCCAGCCATCGTATCGCCATCATAACTCCCACTATCACTATTGTTACGGGCTGTGATGAATCTGGTAAACCCATGGAGAGCAGCTCTCCAGAGTCCCAGATCAACATCAGATTACTACGCTTGGGATACCACCAGGTCTGCAGCAAGGAGTGGCAAGGAAACTCGTCATGCGTCAAAATGATGCTCCTCCAATTACGTTTTCCCGAAGCTTCCAGCAATGGTTCCACTTCCATCATCACTCGGTGGATTTCATCATTCTGAATCTACTGCATTGTAATCTGTGACAGTTGATCCTCTCTGTTTCTGTTTTTCAAAGTCATTGAAGTTCCCGCTCACATATCCCATGAACTTCTTTCCTAGTATTGACTCCAACTCCTCTTTGGTCCTCTCTGGAATTGCTGAGAACATCTTACATAGTAACTCGTAAGACTTTTCAGACATTCTCGCCAATCTCACACACTTCGGCACTGAGAAGGCTTGATCCACAATCGTTCTTGTACTCTTCACGTCCACAGCTACGAAATGTACAGGATATCTGCTCTTGCACATTGGAGCCAACGTTGAGCCCACCAAATATCGTGCTCCTGATGGTCTACAATAAGTTTCGCTGTGTCTGATGTTCATCTCTGTTTCGATTGCTTCCCTCCATTTTCCTATGTAGTTCTGCTTTAAGCGCTCAATCTCTTGACCCTGCTTTTTGTTGCAGTCTTCAAACAACTTTCTCCACATGTCCCGATCTTCCTCCATCTGGAGCATGCTTCTGGTCATCTCGTCCAGCTCCTTCTTCGTACTTCTCAGCTGATCGTTCATCTCGTCCAGATCTTGTATGGTTTGGTTCGTCTGAACCTTCTGTGTTACTTTCGCCCTTTTTGGTGGCACAGCTGCTCTCAGTGGTGAACCAGACGAGGTCGCCTCGCTGTTCATCTCCCGATGCATTCTCGTCAGCCCAGGTTTAGGCTTAGAGGGCATTGGCATCTCACCTGGTTGGCAAGTCCTAGAACTTCCCAATCCAGGCTCATTCGCCAAGTCACTCCCTGAGAGAGCCCCGTTTCTCCACCTCATCACTCTCATGTTCGGGCGGTCTAGTACTCCTCTTTCTCCATATGCTGCCATCAAGAGGACTTCCGTGGGGCGGTCCCCACGGTTGTCGTGCCCCAAGATGTTGATCAGGGCGGTCAGCAACATGACCACCTCTGGGTCCTCCAGAGCGAAGTCTCGTTCGATCAGCCGACGATAGATCGCATCTACCATCGGTCCTACATATGCCTCTGCCAGGTCCATCAATTCATCCAGGTTGAAGTTGTCCATTCTATTCTTTTCAAGTTTGATTTGATTCGATTCTTTGACTCAAGTGAGTAATTTAAATGATCAATCAGGATCTAGAAAAGCAATCACGAATGTCACACTTGTCAGTTTCACCTTAACATATATCGTTAAAATTTGCTTAAAACAGTTCAGATAAAAAGATATTTATCCTAAAATTTATTAAAATCAATTGGTTTCTAAAATTTTGGAATTCGACCTAAGATTGGACAGTCCAAACTTTGGATCTATTCCCAAGATCGTCATCTAGTTGTTCATGGTCACTAACCCCTACATACCCATGATCTTAATAACCTAACACATAACATAACATCACACACATATCACATATTACATGCAACTTGGTCTTTGGCCTAACACTCTTTCGCACATCACTCAGCCTATACTTAAGTAATATTTCTTATGTAGATGTACTTGTATGTTCGTATCAGAGAATATCACGTGTACAAGCGCGTACAATTACCGAGGATGCAGTCTTCCTCTATTTGGATCGTACACTGGAAGCGAGAGCTCCTTCACGTCCATTTCCACAAGGAAGTCCCTCAGCCTCGTCAAAGACAAGACTAGGTTTTCTGGGTCCACGTGCTGCTTCTCTGTCGCCCTCGTTACCAAGAAGCATAAGTACTTTCCCGGTATCTGCGACACCGCCGGAGGTAAGGCTGCTACGCCCCCTATCCCTGGTCTTTGCTTCCAAAGGAATTCCACGTTTTTGTATTCTCTCTTAAAGTCTGCCGCTAACGCTGTCCTAAAACTCATGTCTGCGGTGATTGTTATCGCACATGTTCTGTTTGTGAGTATGAAATCACTGTCTGTTAGTATTATGTTACTTGAATATTCATTTGGTAAGTTAAAATATGACTCAACTACCCTGCCTATGTCAGGTTTCTTAGGTTCTTCGCCTGTTTCTGCTTCTAACTCTCCTGTTTCTCTTGCTATTCTCAATTTTTTTATTATCAGGTTTTCAGTGTGGATAAGTCCTACCCCCACTCCCCGGACAAAAATATCCATCGGCGTCCCCGTCGATCGCATACAGGATATCAAGTCAAGGTTAGAAGCTGGAATGAGAAGTTGTCCTTCCTGGGCAGCCCAGGAAGGATCATCTCGTTCGGTCTTAATGTATTTCGCGCTTTCACGATCTACGTCTTGAATCGTAACGCTGGTCTTTTTAGGGTCTGATGTCATTTCGTTCAGCCACTCTAAGACACGCAAGTTCGTCAGGTCTTGTTCATTTGACTGCTGTTGCTCATCGTCGAATTCTACCTCGGGTTTCGACCAGTCGTCAACCCACTCATCGTTGTGATCATCGACTATGTCAATGTCTTGTGACACGGTTATTTCCTCTAAACCCACTACTTCCTCCACTATTTTCTTTAGATCTATCCTATCCACTACAAAGTCGTCACCGTAAGGATTGTATTTCTTTCTTGGTCTCGTCCCGTCCTTCTGACGAGTCTGCATCGTGAACGGAAGGTCCGGTTCGAAGTTCTTGGGAACCTCTGTCTGTTCGGGATCCTGCCAATCTTCCTCTGCGTAGGGTAAGGTTTCATCGTCCGCTTCGATCTGTTCGTTTGGATCCAGGTCCAATGGTGTATCCGTACCTTCCTCTACGACTTCGTTTCCATCGTTCTTCTCCCTGGTGCCTTTTTCATTGACCTCACAAGCAGGATCCATCATTAGATAATCCCCTTCTTCCATGTCTGCAGGTATACACCAGTCTTCTGTCGATGGATTGTGTGGCTTGATGTTCTCGTAGTGGGCGGCTCGGCCAGTACTCAGTCTATAAAAGCATCCCTCCTGGTGCACCTCCGTAATCATGAAGGGTCCCCTCCATTTCTTTAGAAGTTTCTTTGTCCCTTTCGGTGGTATAACGTTCTGAAATACCCATACATAGTCTCCCACCGAGTAAGCTTTTGCGCCAGCTGCTTTCTTGTCGAATCTTTTCCTTTGCTTTGCCTGTGCTTGCTGAGTATTTCGTCTGCACAGATCGTTCAACTCCTGTTGACGTCTGATCACATCCCTTACGTAAACCTGTGGAGATGTTTTCTTTCCCTCATACTCTGGGTAGAAGAATGTCAAGGGTAAAGACTTCTCGTGTCCCGTCAGCATCATGTGTGGACTGACTCCAGTGGTGGAATGTTGCGTGCTATTATAAGCTCCCATCACCTGTGGAAGGTATCTGTCCCAATCGGTCATGTACCTGGAACAATATACCCTCAGCATCGACACTAACGTCCTATTCTGTCTTTCCACCAAGCCATTCGTCTGAGGGTGGTATGTCGTGGAGTGAGCCTGAGCGACCTGTGAGCGTCTCATAAGCTCTTTCGTAAGCTCTCCTACGAAAGCTGTTCCATTATCCGATTGAAACGTCATCGGACAACCATGTCTTGCTATCCACGTGTTGATCAGGTGGTCGCATGTCTCTTCCGCCGAGGCAGTTATGCAGGGCACGGCCTCTGCATACTTCGTGAAGTGATCTATCATGACCAAGACTTGGTTATAACCGCTGTCTGTCATGCATATCTTCTGGTGATCTATCTGCACCACCTCGTTGAATTCAGACGACTCAATCGATTGTAAAGGAAATCGCAACTTCCTAGGATCCTTGACCTGTTGGCATGACAGACATGCTGTCACCCATTTCTCGCATGCCTTTTTCATCCCAGGCCACTCAAAGCGCTTCAGGATCCTCTGATACACTTTGTCGATCCCTTGATGGCCCATCTGATCATGCGACCTGAATAATAGTTCTGTCTGATAGAGTTGCGGCAACACTATCGCGTTATATTTGTATAAGACCTTGTCTTCTTCTCTTCTCCTGCAGGCCACGATCCCGTCCTTGTTCAGATATAATCTCCCCTCCTTCTGCATGAAGTATTGTCTCAGGATCCTATAGCTGTCTTCTTCTAGGTCACCTTTGTCAGGTGCACCGTTTTCTATCCACCTTTTTAGGTTGCTTGTCATGCGATCATTTCTCTGCGCCCTTAGAAGGTCCGAGAGTCTGTATCTCGCCTTCAAGTACGTCTTCATGACTCTCATTTGACTATTCAGCTCGTTGGGCTGATGTGTGTCTTCCTCCATCTTAACGCACCAAATCTTCGCCAACGGTTGTGTTTCTTGCTGAAACGGTTGAAGATCAGTTCTGACTGCCTCTTTCTGTGTCAATAAGCTTATCGAGCGTTTCGATACCGCTATTGTCTCCAAGTCATCCGCTGCGTTGTCAAAGACACTTTCGCTTGGTATTAGGTAGCGATCACTGTCAGGATCCTGGTACACTTCTCTGTCCAGGTCCCTTGCCCGAGTTTCCACTAGTAGCGTGTGTATCGCTAGTTCTGACAGTTCTGATCCCGAGGTCGAATTCCTGTCGGAATAGGTATGCATTCCTGAGTTTCGGGAATCATCATCCGTCGAAGGTGTTGTGCTGGAGACTGCACGCTCCTCCAGATCATGTCTGTATTTCCATCGCATCCATCTGAACTCCCCGGACAAAACCTTGTTCTCTGGGTCCTGTTTCTCATCAGGAATTTTCTCGTCTATCTCGGACTCCCCGGACGAATTCACTTGTCCCGGGTGTTGATCTTGTGATCGCTGGTTTTTCTCCTTATCCTTCTCCCCGGACAAATAGTCTTGCAGCCGATTTTGTTCTACAACTTCACCCTCTTTATCCCGGTATACAAAGGTGACAGTTTTCTTTTGCTTGCCGCTCTCCTGTCTTTTCTGTCCGTAAGAAGTACTGGTTAAAATCTCCTGGGGTATTGAGGATACTAGTTGCTGAACTATTGTCCTACAATCCCTTTCGTTCTCTTCGTGATGTCGTCTGGACGGCATGATCTTCACCTTCTCACTGACTGTTAGCGATGCCATTGCTGCTGTCCACTCGGGGTCATCTCTGGTCACTTCTCTTTCTAACAATCCACCCAGCATCCGCATTACTTGTGGTGTGACTTGCACCGTTTTATCCAATAATGAGAGGCTGTTTATATTCATGCGAGAGAGTTCTTGCTGGACCAGGTTCGAGCGCAGCAACAAATCCAAGGGGACCGTGTCCTCCTTGGACAGGATCTTTATCTCGGCTGCTTTCTCTACAGGTAGCTCAGGGTGCCCTGGGATTGGATGTCCTGATTTATCCAACCATCTCGTTAAGGGAAGCGCTTCATAAGTTTCTTTGTCCAGAAACGAGAATCCCTCCTTTATTTCCGCCTGATTGGCCTGCTTCTGCTCCAATCTTTCATAGAACTCAGTTTTCTTGCTGAGGCTGTCAGCATTCTGGTGTTTATCACGCATCCTATGTTCGATTATCATGTGGTAGCCATCCAGTCTTACTATCCATCTACCAATATAACTCTGATCCATCGAGTAGGTCTTCAACCAGGATAACGCTCTGTTGTCCACGCGTAACTTGAAGGGAGCGCTCCCCAAGTATGCACGGTACTTCTCCACGAAGGTGACTACTGCAAACATTTCTGCTTTTGGTGCGCCATATTTCATCTCTGTGTCACTCAAGACTTTGCTGCCGTATGCAATGGGACGGAGAACTGTTCTTCCGTTCCATTCTTGCTCTTGATGCAATATTCCTGAGATGGCCACCACCGATGCGTCTGTGTCAAGAACATACATGCTCTTTTCTGTAGGCATGCCCAGCACTGGCGCTTCGCACAGTTCCCGCTTTATGTTCTCGAAAGCAACTTGTGCCTCATCGTTCCATTCGAACTTCTTCCCTTTGTTGCGCATCAGCTTCTGCATTGGATACACCTTGTCCGCATATCCTTTAATGAATTCACGGTAGTAATTGGCAAACCCTAGGAAGCTCATGAGCTGTGTGTCCGTTCTAGGAGCTTTCCATGTCAACACTGCTTCCACTGCCTCCGGGTCCGGCCTCACGCCATGCCTATCCACCATCCTTCCTAGGTACTTTATCGAATCCCTAAGGATTTCCCATTTCGATGGTTTGCACTTTAATCCTGCTCTTTTCATACATCCGAAGACCTTATCGAGCCGATCAATGTGATCCTCCAGGGTCGGTGTCGCAATGACTACATCATCCACGTAGCACATCAAGAGATTCCCGTACTTTTTGGTCACTCCTGTCAAAGCCTGAGCCATCAGCCTTTGAAAAGTTGCTGTTGCATTGCACAAGCCGAAGGGCATCCTCTTCCACTGGTACAACCCCAATTCGCACGCGAAACCGGTTTTTTCCCTATCTTTTTTCTTTTTCCGCAAAGGAACCTGCCAGAAGGCAGAGCCTAAGTCCAATGTGGTGAAGAACTTGGCATCACCAAGTTTAGATAGGCTCTCGTCTATTCGCGGTATCGGGTACGCATCTTTAATCGTTACCGCGTTCAAGTAACGAAAGTCGCAACAAAATCTAAGCTGCCCCCCTTTCTTTTTCGCCATGACTACCCCGCAAGCCCACGGCGATTTCGAGGGTTCTATCATGTCGTATTCAAGCAACATTTCTATTTCCGCTCGGCACGCTTCCGATTTATGTGGCGTCATTCGCCTTGCGCCTTCCCTATGGGGAACGGCGCCCTCTTCTAGTTCGATTTCGTGTTCGACGAAATTACAGCAACCGATGTCCGCCTTATGTTTTGAAAATACCTCGGCGTTCCGATTTAGGAGGTCCCGCAATTTTTCAAAATCTCCCTCACCTATTTTTCCTTTTAAATGTTCTATTTCTGGCAAAACCGGTTTGTCAGAATCTAGTTCATATGACGAGGGGCGTTCCGGAAAATTCGAGCAGCTTGATAAGCCGTCGTCCGTTTCGGATTTCATTGAAAACAATTTATGAATAGATTTTAATTCATTAATTCTCTTTAAGATTTTATCTTTATTTGCATGATAAGGACAGTCTTTCACACTAAATTTCTTCAAGTTTTCTGTCTCCTCATAGTCGGTCCTCATCGGCAAGGCGTAGCCAAGCTTCTTTCCACGCTGGATTGAAACCGTGGTGTCCAGTGTGTTCAACAACACACTGACACACAGTCCGTTTCGCGTTACCGAGAAGCTCCGGCCTAAAATCACCGAACTCTGACTATTTGGATTCGGTACTAAGCAAACCTGTTTACTATCACTCAACGAATTTAGATTTCTCATTCTAAAATTTGCTACTACAGCTTGTCCTGGTTGTAATTTTACTTTTCTATCCAAAAAAACTGGTACCTTATTTTCGTCTGTTATTATCCTATTAATTGGTCTCTTAACATACCTTCGGTCCGGGTTTCTAATCCGTATCAGACCGTTGTTCAAATCAATCATCACGTCAAAATTCCTGACAAAATCTCTGCCCAAGATGAATTGGTCGGCATCGTCCAGATTCTCTACCACCAGGAAGCTCATCCAAAGATCCCGTCCTCCCATGTGGAGGACCGTTATTGGTGTTCTTCCGGCTACGTAGATAGCTCCTCGATTGGCTGCAGCCAGTCGGAGATTCGTTGGAATCAGATCTTCCCGCGTGAAGCCCATTCTTTCCCAAGTTTTTATCGGCATCACACTCACTACCGCTCCTGTGTCCAGAAGCCCTGTGACTCCGATTTTTGTTCCGTTGGTGTCGAGCAGATGTGCTGTCACATCTGCTTCATATCCAATGTGTACTGCGTCTTGTTCCATCATGGCGTCATGGCCTATCCTGCGGACCTTGAGTTCCTCTTCTCCCAAATAGATCTGCCCTATTTGGTCATCATCTGTTGTTACATAAGTCCTGGTGTAGATGCTGATCCCATCCACGTTCAGCATCACTTGATACGGCCCATAGACTTCTAGGTAGCGTCCATGAAGTTTCTTCATGCGAGGGCCACCCGTCGTTAGTAGTGCCCTCACAGCCCTCGACTCGGTGCGTGGCTCCATCTGCCTCAGATAGTCTGCATATGTGTCCAAATGCATCAAAGTGAACTCAGACGGTTCACTCAGATTTCTGATTACCTGATGCCCTGCCACCGAGATTATCGACTGTATTTTACTTCCTTGCGGTGCCATACCGAACCTCTGACCAGAGATAACATTAAGTTTCATGCTCAAGCTGCTTGGTGCTTTTACCTCTTCAACTTCCGTTGCTTCGAAGGCGTTCAGTTGTTCCTGTAATTTTTCATTCTCCAGCTTGAGTTTCACCTTTTGTTCAATCTCTTTCGTCACTAGTTCCTGCTGTACTCTATTTATAGCATCCCTCGCAGCTGCCCTATAATCGATTTTGAAGTCATCGGCCGCAGTTGCTGGTTCCGGTTCACGTGCTTCCTCTGTTACCGCTTGCATCTTCTTTGCCACCAGCTCTTGAGGTTTATCCTTTCTGCGTGACTCCGCTTCACTCAAAAGTCGAGCCTTGCTGGCTTTCACTCCTGACAAAGCTTCTTCATGTCTTGGATGCTTGATGTCTGCCACTGCATCCCAGAATTGCGGACAATCTGATTTAAAATGACCTTCCAAGTTACAAAAGAAACACCTCGGGCCGAATTTTGCAATTACTCCTCTCATGAAATCCTCATGATCCAAATCTGACGCATCTTCGTCCTCGAGGCTAAAGCCTATTGCTTTCATGCCTTGTTTGTAAGTTGGGCATGCTGACACATGATGGTCTGTTGAACTGCAATTAGCACAAGAACGTCTCTTGTCCATATCATCCCTCGGTTTGTACCAATTGTTCCCTTGGTTGGCTGGTCCGTTGTTAAAATTTCCATAATTGTTCTTGTAATATCCAGATCTCGAAGGAGGTTTCAACAACAGATACTCTTTTGATTTGAGCCTCAACTCCTCCGGTGTTGGCGCATTAGTTGATAGTGGTGTGTAATGCGTTGCTAGCATCGTAGGAAGTTCATCATTTTTCACACCATCGATGAATTTTGAGGCTACGGCCAGGTTCATCCTTCGGTTTGACTCATCCGGTTGGCTGCGTCTTCTCAGCATTTCCAAATCATCGAGAAACTTGTCTATTGTTTCATCTTCTCGTTGCCTCCGTTTCTCGAAGCGCATCATCGCCTGGTGCCCCTGCACCCCTGATCCGAAACGGTTTAACAAGATTTCGAAGATTTTCTCAGCAGTGTCACGTTGATACTGTTTCTTGGCCATGACACAGTTCAGGGCTGTCCCTTCTAAGTTGCTGGTGAGCGCGCTGCATTCCTGTCTCTCCGACAAGTCCTCTTCCTCGAAATGCAGCTTCATTACCTCTATCCAGGTATCAATACAGCCATCAGATTCGTCTTTGTAGCATCTTGGTTTCTTAAAGACTCTTCTGGACTTCTCACTGGGTTCATTGGTTCTTGATAACCTCGTCAGGAATGTCTCGAAAGACCTGTTCAGGGGTTCAAATGCTGTGGCCATTGCCGTAGCATCCCTTGAGTGTCCTGCTTGAGTGTCCTCACACCTCGTCGAAGGCTCTGTATGAGGTGCATCCCTGCAATCCGAATCGCCGTGAGTGTTTCCCTCTTGACCTACATGACTCCTCTTCGGGCTTGCATGCCCCCTGTTGCCGGAATCACTTCTCCCAGTCGCATGTGTGCCTTGCGTTGGTCGCTCGTTAGAGGTCTGTCTGTTCCCCGTTGAACTTGCTCTACTGTTCGGGCCCCATGCTGTATTACCCATTGTGGCATAGCCTGATGAACTGCCCCTGCCTCTAGTGGATCCATACGTCTTCCTCCTTTGATTTTCATTGAAGTTCACCCTCGGTTCCCTGCTGGGACCTCCCGAGTTCGGCTCTCCTTCTTTTGGTCCACTCTTGCTGCTAAGTAGCCCGTCCAACCTATCCATGATAGCCTGAGTTCGCCTCTCCATCATCGCGTCTATCTTTGTGTCAAGAGACCCAAGAGACTGCTCTTGCTGAATTCTTAATTTCTCCATGTCGGCTCTTAAGCGTAACTCCCTCTGTTCCGCCTCTCTTGTAATTCGCGACAAGTTCCTCGTCATATGTTCGTCCGTTCTTTCTTTCAAGCGTTTTTCGCTCCTGTCAACTTCTTGTCTGTTGCGGTTTATTTCTTCCCGCAGCCTTTCCCTCTCAATGTGAACTGCTCTTTCTAGTTCACTCATCCTTATTGACATTTGCTCGTTTTGTTCTCCTAAACTGTCCACTATGTTGTTTAAGGCTTCCTCTAGTGCTGCCCCGTTATCCACGAGTGGCGTTACTAGTGGTGGTGTAACCCTGTCGGCCCCAGGTAACTTCGTGCTTGTCGAGATCCGGGCCTTGACTCTCTGCTTCAACGTCTTTTCTTTATTTATTTCAGGATCAATTAACGCGTTGCCGAGCACTCTGGTTTTATTCTCACCAGGTTGTGGCTCCGAACTTGCTCTAATCGCGAAGTCTTTTGACTGGCCTGGTGTGTTTGCCTCTTTGCTTATCGTTGTCACTACACCAAATTTGTCAATGGTTCCAGTCTCTCTTCCGACGTGTGCCTCACTCTCCTGGATCGAACTATTGAGGCTTACTTGAGATCCAGAGTCCCCTTGCTCCTCTTCATCTTCTTCCTCCTGAGACTCACCATCGTTTCCTGCTCCTCCTCCCATGCTGAATGGAAAGATGTTTCCGAAGGTGTTCTTCATTCTTTCTGAGAACGATGATGATGTCGTTTGTTTCCCAGTTCCGCTTGCCATCATAGTGTTATCTGTCGGAGATCTTCTCGTTGCCGCTACCTCAGTTGAGATGTCGGACAGTTCCGACATCTCTTCTCGATCCAATGTCCCGGTGGAAGTGGCAAAATCATGGCCTTGTTCTACCGGGGTAGATTCACTCGCCAGCCTTCTGCCTCTCCCTTCCAGTTCATTTACTTCCTGGTTATCATTCATGGTATGGTCCGTATTTACCTCCACTTCTAACAGTTCTCTTCGCTCTTCTGAGGTCTTTTGACTTCTCGTTTCAACCATTCTGCCTGAAACCGTCCCCCTTTTGTCAGACCGGGATCGCTTGATCCAATCCACAAAAGGATCGGTCATCGTTTTTCTTTGCTTTTCAGGTATGAATTTCCTAGAGCTATTACCTCGTTTTGGTATCCTTGACTTGTCTAAACTCATTCTCTATTTGTCACTTTCCTATGCCTACTCTTGACTCAATTGCTAGAGACCTTATAGTTTTATTAACAATAATAATGACACAACACAATAAATTTCACCAGATTCTATTAAATAGTGACCAAGAATCCCTGTATGTTGTCAGAGTACAGTTTGTATAAAATTTATTCACACTAACCGATTATCGGTCCAAAGATCTGGAAACTAGCACAATATGATGTTATCAGTCAATTTAAAAAATAGTGTATTCACTACCCAATCAAGCACAATTTACGTTGATTTAAAATCAAAAACAAAAATATATATTGACACAATATGAATGTATATATAAAAAAACGTATGTGTCTTGTACTCTTAGTCGGTCGCAGTACAATAGTCGAACCTGTCTTTTAAAGAAAAAGCTTTCCCTGCTTGGTGCTGCACCAAACAGACAAAACTTTGAAGGCAGTAATTTTCTCAAGTGGGCGTCTATTGCACCCACCGAGTACTGTGTTACCTATCTGCCTCCGGACTGCCCGAGCTAGACCTACTAAAATCCTCAGGGCAGTCACTTTTCCCAAAAACGTATTATGTTTCAATCCACACCAATGAGTCACGCTCTTTTTAATTTAGACTTAGTGTCGCGAATATCCGAGTTCGGACCTGTTTTGTATTAGTCTGGTTCTTTTTGAAAGGCAAGTTACCAGTGCAGTCACTGATACCTAGCCTGTGTATTAATAACCTAATACCTCTCGCTTTTTAGTCTTTCTTTCGTTTACCTAAGTCCTTAATAAAATAATACCCCTCCGGATTGGCACAAATAGGACCCTTCCGGACTGTCAGAATATAGACCCCTCCGGATTGGGACCCCTCCGAGTTAGTTAATAGTAGACCCCTCCGGATTTGGACCCCTCCGAATTAGCAACTATAAGACCCCTCCGGATTCGGACCCCTCCGGATTCGGACCCCTCCGGTTTTGTGGAAAGTAGACCCCTCCGGATTCGGAGCCCTTAGCTCTGTCAAAGTAGCTTTTCGTAGTTTTCTTAATTTCAGCTTATACCCCTCCGGATACGTTCTGCGTTGCTTTTATGCTGTTTGAATTAACTGGGAAGGGTATAGGGTCCTTTCCTAGACCCCTCCAGATTGAAGTTAAGGCACTTATTTGACAATTCACACTAACGGTGAAGGGTCTTATCACTTGCCTAATTTCGACTCTATTATGGTTGTCTTGTGCCTTCAGCCCTCCGTTTTTGTGTAGAACTGTCCTAAATTACTTAGTTCAATCGCTATCAACTTTTGGTAGGGGTATAAGGGTTTTTCAGAAAAATTTATAAAACGTGAAGGGTGTACCCCTCCGGATTTGTGTAATTTGCTAAAAACAATCTCAAAAAATTTTCTCGCTCGCTTTTTCGAGTAATTCTCTTTCCTACTAGTAAGCTCAGCTTATCTCTGATCTATTGGTACCAAGATCAACTCGATATGCTCTGTAGTTCCAAAGTTATTAACCAAAACGTCTTTTTTCCAAACTCAAAAATTTTCTCTCTTATAGGTTCCGCCTAACTTTTTCCGCAAATCTGGTCCTTTCGACCTAAAAATTATTGATCTGAGCTCAGAAGGCCTATACTCTTCTAGTTCAAAGCAAAAGACCCGATCTAAAACGCTTTTGTAGAAAAAATTTGCGAAAAACTATGCTACCTGGACCCCTCCGGATTGATGAATCCACCAAATCAAACACGTTATGTTCGATTTCTCTGCAACCCGGAAGGCTTTCGGGTAGCGGGTTTTAAAACTCGTAGATTCACTAGTGGACGTTGTCCGAACAACTATTTTTACTGTCCTAACTCAAAGATTTCAAAAAATTTTCTGATTTTATAGTGTTTCTTACTATCAAAAAATGGGAAAATTTGGTTTTTGGTACCAAACTAGTTCCAACCACTTCCGAACTAAAGTTAACCGGTTCTACTTATTACAGTAGTGCAGTTACGATGTAACACACTAACTTAGCGCTTTTTTCCGTTTCAAAAAATATCGATATCTCAAAAATCGCGACTTGTGGGGGATCAAAATATCGCTATTTTGACCCTAAAAACCGGTCTGTTTTCGTTGTTTTTCACTGAAAAACGATATAAGACTATTAATATAGGCTATATAAGTAATAATATTAGTAATACTATACCCCTCCGGGTTTGTTTATTATCCGAATTAAGGTGCTTAACTCAGATATTCGCAGTTCGGTGAAGGGTCACTACAGTGCAGCACTGTCGAGCCCCCCACAGAATACTATCTTACTTTTTGTACCAAAAGGGATACAAAACTTGTTAACGATACCCAACAGTCGATTGTTGTTGTCGTTGAGCCCCTTCTTGTTGCTCCTTGTACTGCTTGCCGGATCGGTCTTCACCCAGGACCCTTCCGAATTGAGCGCAAATCAGCTGACCCTTCCGGATTGAGCGCAATTTATCATTAACGTGCTTAAATGCTCAAATAACCCTACAGTACAAGCCTCACAAACGGGCCAAAAAATTGATCGTAACAATCCTGACTGATATAAATGCCTGTAACAACAATATATCTATCAACAACAAACGGGGGGGTTGAATCACATCTTGTCTGGGGGGATGATTTCTACTGATTTTTTACTTTTTTTTTTTTACTGTTTTTGGTTTTTTCGGTTATTTTTCATGTTTTTTGTTTTTCTTGGGTACTATACTATTTTTTGTTTGGTTTTACTTATATCTTTAAGTGTTTTTGGTCACCAACCACTCAGGGGACGAGGAGACGGCCGATCCCCCCACCCTTCCTGGTTCGTGAATTTTCGGTCTTAACTAGGTTAAAAAACTATTCACGGCAATCCGGAAGGCCTCCGCGTTCCGAACTACACTTCCGCCCCGGCGGTTTAGGCCTATTAAGGGCTTTAATGTGAGCATCCGCTCGGCGCGGAGTGCTCGTTAACGGTTCCGCCGGTCATGATGTTATAAAAGAATAACACCCAGGAGCGCCATAAAAACATACATGTAACATTCGCCCGGAAGATACATATCGACGGATAACAAAACTAAGTCTTAAGACGACTGGCTAGCGTCTAAACAGAGCTTTGCATGTTTTTCACCGTCTCTACCAAGCCAGTACTTTTCGGTGGTCTTTTCTAACATCGGGTCGACAAAAACGTTACTGTTCTCCGGCTTCGACCAGAACGCTCAAATTAACTGAATTACATGCAAAAATAGTGAGCTCATGGCTGGGTCTCAGTATCCCCAGACCACGAGGTCACTCCTAAAAACAGGGCTACTACTTATTATATTACTATTGTTTTTGTTCAGTAGATAAAAATCATCATCTCCATCGAAGATGGATCAACCCTCTCCCCCACTCCTAGCACCTCATCCTTGTCAAAACTAATCCAAATATCAATTAAATTCAAGTCAGGACATGACATGATGCTAAAAGTTCACACGAGTCAATAAAAGTTTTCCGTCCCGAGACCCTTCCGAATTCTTGAATCCGGTGAATCAAGCTCCTTAAGTTCGATTTCACGATAACACGGAAGGCTGGTTTCCACCCTTCACCGTTGCTCGCAACGGCCTTGCAACTATTGTAGCAGCACAATAGTTGCAACTCGGAACGTTCTCTGTAATTCGTTGTCGTCTTCTTCAATTTCGATTTCCTCAATTTCGATAAAGTTGTTCTCGTCAGCGCAACTAATGTTGTTGTGTTTTCTCTCTCGTTTTTTGTTAAAAATGGCCGTTTCAGCATTTCTCAGAAATGTTACGTCATCACTTCGAAAATTTAAAATTTTAAAATACGGGAATATCCTGACCTTCACCGTTCTGCTAATCATCCGAATAACGTCGTTAATCTTTCAAAATCATTAACTCGGAAGGTTCACTGCTAAAATTTCGAAGTCTGCAGAGATTGCATTTTGGCCATTCTGGTCGAATGTCACAAAGGTTTTAGTGGGGTTGCCTTTGGGCATTCAAAATCTGGTGCCAAAGTCTTAGCGATGTCAAAAATTCTACCTGAGCGGTCAATTAAAGATAAAAATTTGTACCTATTAAAGCCGACAGAATAAAAGCCGACAGCCAAAAAAAGCTGAAACTGAAAAAAAAATGCTCACCAAAAAATGCTTACCAAAAAATCATACTGGAAAAAATTACAAACTTTTCCTCAAAAATTTATATTAAAAAATTACATGTACACCCAGAAGAATCCACGATAGCTATATAGAATGCGTGCGCAAAGTTGACTACAGAATATGGAAACTAAACCGACAGAGCTAGAGTTTGAACCAACAACCATGAAGCCGGAAAATCATCAGCGGAAAATAAATATCGAAACTCCAAATTTATAAATACAATGGTTTGCGTTCTATAAAAAGCCCTTACCCCGAGAACTAGTACCTAGCAGTTAAATGTGAATCATCAAGAAATTGAGCATCTCAGGAGCATAGCATCGTCATAACAAATTCAACTGATTTTGTTTAAATAGTTGTTAACCCTAAAAAAAAACTGTAACATTGCCCGGAAGTACATATCAACGGAAAATAAAGCTAGGTTCTAAAAAGACTGGCCACAGCTCTAAACACAACTCTACAGGCTTTTCACCGTCTCTGTCAGAGCCCGTTCTTTTGATTGTCTTTCTTACATTGGGTCGACAAAAACGTTACTGTTTCCGTCTTCGCTCAGAACGCTCTAATTAACTTAAATACATGCAGAAATAGTGAGCTCATGGCTGGGTCTCAGTATCCCCAGACCACGAGGTCACTCCTAAAAACAGGGCTAATACTTATTTATTATATTACTATGGCGTGGCACTAAGGCTATAGTTCCAGAATCGAAAAATTCTGGCTAAAACAACAAAATTTTGAAACAACTTACATGTTACCATAAAAATTAGCCATAAAACGAAAACGCGAAATTAAAAAAGAAGAAAACTCTCAGAAATTTGTGACAAAATGTTTTAAAATGTTACATAACAGTTGTTACATAATTTCAGTGATATTTTTAAAATTTTGATTGGTTGAATTTTTGAAATTTTGAAGTAATGATGTGTGTGACACTTTTTATGATCGTTGATCATTTTGTACAGATAGTTTAGAATTTTTAAAACCTGAAGATGCACAAAATGTGCGAAAATGTTTGTTTGAATTTAAATATTTAGATGTAAAATTTTGAAACCCTACGGCGTTGAGCCAATTCTCAATTACAGTCTCCCCTACAAGGAGACGTAATATTAAATTTACTTTTCCCTTGTTTTAGTGGAGAAATCTTTTTAGTGTGGCATTCGACCAGAATGGCCAAAATGCAGTTTGTGCAGAAGTCGAATTTTTAGCAGTAAGCCTTCCGGATTGGTGGTTATTAAGAACTAAGAACGTTATTGGAACGATTGGCCAGACGGTGAGGGCTGGAATATTCTGGTATTTTTAAATTTCAAAAATTCGAATTATGACGTCATATTTCTGAGAAACGTCAGAAACGGCCATTTTGGCAAAAACGAGAAAGAAGAACACAAGAACAACTTTATCTGCGATAGCGAACAGGACGAAAATTCGATATTAAAAACGACAACGAACTACAGAATAGCCGAGGACGTTCCGAGTTGCAACTATTGTGCTGCTACAATAGTTGCAAGGCCGTTGCGAACAACAGTGAAGGGTAAGAGACAGACTTCCGGAATAGGAGGAAATCAAGATTAACGTGCTTGATTCAGCGGATTCATCAATCCGGAAGGGTAAAGGAACTGAAACTTTTATCCTGTTACATAAACTTTTAGCTTCCTGTCATGTCCTGACTTGAATTTAATTAACATCTAGATCATTTTGATAAGGATGAGAAGCTAGGAGTTGGGGGGAGAGGGTTGATCCATCTTCGATGGAGATGATGATTTTTATCTACTGAACAAAAACAATAGTTAATATAATAAGTAGTAACCCTGTTTTTTAGGAGTGACCTCGTGGTCTGGGGATACTGAGACCCAGCCATGAGCTCACTATTTGCATGTAATTAAGTTAATTTGAGCGTTCTGGTCGAAGCCGGAGAGCAGTAACGTTTTTGTCGACCCGATGTTAGAAAAACCACCGAAAGTACTGGCTTGGTAGAGACGGTGAAAAGCATACAAAGCTCTGTTTAGACGTTAGCCAGTCGTCTTAAGACTTAGTTTTGTTTTCCGTCGATAAGTATCTTCCGGGCGAATGTTACATACATGTTTTTATGGCGCTCCTGGGTGTTATTCTTTTTTAACATCATGACTGGCAGAACCGTTAACGAGCACTCCGCGCCGAGCGGATGCTCACATTAACGCCCTTAATAGGCCTAAACCGCCGGGGCGGAAGGGTAGTTCGGAACGCGGAAGCCTTCCGGATTACCGGGAATAGTTTTTTAACCTAGTTAAGACCAAAAATTCACGAACCAGGAAGGGTGGGGGGAATCGCGAACCCCTCATCCCCTGAGTAGTTTGTGACCAAAAACACTTAAAGATATAAGTAAAACCAAACAAAAAGTAGTATAGTACCCAAGAAAAACAAAAAAACATAAAAAATTGCCGAAAAAACCAAAAACAGTAAAAAAGTAGAAAATCAGTAGAAATCATCCCTCCAGACAAGATGTGATCCAACCCCCCCGTTTGTTGTTGATAGATATATTGTTGTTACAGGCATTTATATCGGTCAGGATCGTTACGATCAGTTTTGTAGCCCGTTTGTGAGGCTTGTACTGTAGGGTTATTTGAGCATTTAAGCACGTTAATGATAAATTGCGCTCAATCCGGAAGGGTCAGCTGATTTGCGCTCAATTCGGAAGGGTCTTGGGAGAAGGCTGATCCGGCAAGCAGTACAAGGAGCAACAAGAAGAGGCTCAACGACAACAACAATCGACTATTCCGGGACTTTCCTTAAACCCGAACACCACGAACCCACAGAAGAACCTCGCAAGCCTACTCTGCAGGGCACCTCTAGCAGAAAAATGTCAAGTGGTGGTGTGGCACGACATCATCAATAATTCTATCAACAGCCACCGCACAAACAATTTCAGAGCCTGCACTGCAGAGGAATTGTCAGAAATCCTGAAGACACTGACAAATATCAGCGCAATTGTATACTGTCAGAGAAACGGTACACCGGGTATCAGGAACCAGCTGATCAGCTCGGGTATTCTTGTCATTCCTATTACAAAGTGTCTCATTTCAAAGAGGAAGAGAAGAACATAGCTGGTCAAAGAATATCAGGCACTGCACCAGGACGTCCAGCTGGAGCTGAAGTCATTGAGGATTGTGTTCGAACACCAAGACAACCTGCCAGCTGTCTTGTCCAAGCTTCGTTCAAACACGAAAAAGAAATCTCAATCGAGAAGGAGGGCGGAGAAAAGAAGACTGGTGAACATAGGCGAAGCAACTGTTGGTCGGACTGACGAGGAGGCTTCAACGGAGAGGGTGAGTTAAACTTGTGTTATTTGAGTTGCTTTGTGTCACGTGAGGTTTATTCCTCGTGGCCTGCAAACCAATGAGCACAGTTGTACTTCCACCTCCATTCTTGATTTGGAATTTGAAAAACAAACTCATTTGGAAATTAGTCCGTGATTATGCGTCCATATATGTTAAATTTATCAACTGTCACCAACGTGTTAACTTTTTGAGAGTTTGTCTAGAAAACTACATTTGATTTTTTGAGGTTCAGAGTACCGGAAAATGGGGTGTTTTCGAACCAAGCGGTACACAGTTTTCAGACAAAACTTCTAAGAACGGAGATAAACAATGGAAGGACAGATGAGAAAAACGTTGAAGTCAAACTAGAAAGGGCGAGAGGCGCAGTACAGAGGGGTGTAGATGAGAAGTTTTGGCCTTCGGTAATTAATTATTTAAGTCTTAGGGGACAAAGACAAACAGCAACAGTCAAAGAGACCCATCAGAAGAAGCTAATGAAACTATCAGAAAGGCAAGACCGACCTCTAGGGAAGCAAGGTGAGGGTTCGGTAAGAGCTCTTGATGATGTTGAATTACCAAATTGGGTACAACAAGTGTTGGCATTAGGGCCAAAGCATCCCGTCAGGGACAAAATTAATGAGACACACTTTCTCGCCGACATTGACATCTTTCTATTGGATCTCGGAAATCGTAAAGTCTCCGGGGAGGCCCTTTGTAAGATCGAAGCTGTGGCAAAAGCCGATGCGAAGAGGGTGAAACAAACACCATCTGACAAAGGCGTTGAGAAGGCCCGAAAGTATCTGAAGAGTAATGGGTTAGTTGCGGTACCGTATGACAAAGGCGTGGGTTTCTGTGTAATGAGAAAGGACACCTACGAGAACAAGTTGTCGGATATATTGGATTCAAATCAATTCAGCAAAAGTAAAGAAACAAGTGATGCGATTGTTTTGAAGATAGAAAGAGACATCAATAAGGAGTTGTTGGCTATGAGGAAAAAAGATGAAATAAGTGAGAGTCTCTACACAATGAGAGGTCTACTGGGGGGCAGCCCGCCAGGCTTTATGGGTTGGCGAAAGTGCATAAAGTGAATACCCCATTATGACCGGTCCTCTCCTTGCCTGGTAGCTCTTACTATAACTTGAACAAAGTTCTTACTAAATTTTTTGAGAAAATTGATGGCGCAAACATCGAAACCAGCTCACTAGATGCGAGAGAAATCTTAGAGAACACTAATCTTGAGCTCAATGAAAACTTGATATCTCTAGATGTGAAGAGTTGGTACACAAATGTTCCACTGAAAGAAGCGATAGACATAGCTCTGAGAAAACTGTATGAGCAAGATGAACCACCGTCAATTGCTAGGAAAACCATGAAGAGACTGTTGAACATGGCAGTTAGTCAAGTCCATTTCAAGTGCAATGAAACATGGTACAATCAGAAAGATGGTTTGGCAATGGGGGCATCTCTTGCCGTTATTTTAGCAAATCTTTTGGCTGAAGCAGTACGAAACTGCACTATCAGGGGAAATTCCCGAAATGTTTTTGCCCGAGAAAGATCTTCACGGAATATGTCCCGAGTGCAATAAGAAGGTCACGTACAGGTCAAAAGGTGTAGAATGTGAATGCTGTTTGAACTGGTATCACGTAAAATGCGGTGATATATCAGATGATGAGTATCGAAATATAAGTGAAACCGTCTGGTACTGCAGAAAATGCATCGCAATAAGGGAGAAAAATAAGTCAGGGCAACAATCTAAATTGTTTCTCCGTTACGTTGATTATATAGTGAGAACAGTGAAGAGTGATCCTGAAAAAGTGCTACGGGCTGTAAACTTACTACATCCAAGTTTACAGTTCACAATAGAGACACCAAACACAAACGGAAATTTGGAATCTTTGGATTTACAATTTAGTATTGACAAAAGCAGGAAAATTAGCTGTGGGTGGTATCAAAAACCAACAGATACAGGTACCATACTCAATTTTAGAAGCTGCGCCCCCCTTCAGTGCAAGAGAAGTGTGATTGAAGAAACTGTTCACCGGGTTTTCCGCAGTACGTCAACATGGGAAGAATATGATAAAGCCATGAAAATCAACCGTGAGCAGTGGTTGGATAACAAATATCCGGAAAGTTGGTCGTCGCGGGTTGCATCCCATGCCCTTGAAAAGATCATTAGCGAGGGCAAAAACAAAAAGAACATGGCTGAGAAAAAGAAACCCTGTGATTATAGCAGTGATTCACCACCCATCTTGATGGTCCAATATAGGGGGAATCACCGTCAGACATTAGCAAAAAAAAGTGCGCGATATCACCAATGTGCTGATAATATTCACGACGAGGAAATTGAAAACTTGTATGCCCTCTCTAAAATCCTCCTTTTCCAGTGAACTGGAATCGAAAATGGTGTACAGACTTGAATGTTGTGGGTGCAAATCCATCTATGTTGGCCAGACGGTCCGACATCTCACCACAAGGATTGAGGAACACCGAAAAGAGGATACCCCAGTTGGACAGCATATAAAGCAGTGTGGTAGTGAGAGTGGTAAGTCTGAGTTTAATTGGAAAATAACCGACCAGGCGTCCAGCAGCATCAAGTTACTTACATTAGAGGCGCTGCACATTAGGAAAGAGAGACCGGCAATTAACACGCGCGACGAGTTTAGAAACAGGGAGCTGACACTAAGGCTATAGTTCCAGAATCAAAAAATCCTGGCTAAAACACCAAAATTTTGAAACAACTTACATGTTACCATAAAAATTAGCCATAAAACAAAAATGTGAAAATAAAAATGAAGAAAAATGTGAAAATAAAAATTAGCCATAAAACAAAAATGTGAAAATAAAAATGAAGAAAATAAAAATGAACAGTGACAAAATGTTCAAAAATGTTACATAATAGTTGTTACATAATTTCAGTGATATTTGAAAAGTTTTGATTGGTTGAATTTTTAAAATTTTGAAATAATGATGTGTGTGACACTTTTTATGATCTTTGATCATTTTGTACAGATAGTTTAGAATTTTTAAAACCTGAAGGTGCACAAAAAATGCGAAAACGTTTGTTTGAATTTACAATTTTAACGCATTCTCAATATATTACTATTGTTTTTGTTCAGTAGATAGAAAATCATCATCTCCATCGAAGATGAATCAACCTTTTACCTTAACTCCTAGCTATTTTAAATGTTATCAATTCAATTCAAGACATGACCAGAAGCCAAAAGTTCATAAAACAGCGAGTTACATTTTTTTCCCCGAGACCCCTCAGGATTTGCGAATCCGGGCAAATAACACTCTTATTTCTTCTCGGAAGGCTGGACACATCGTCCCAATTGTAATTGTGCCAGTTGGTCATATTTGGAAGTTTGACCTTGAGCAACACAAGAAACATGATTTAGGGTGAAATGAAATTTTTCAAAAATTCGAATTGGACATGTCATGCTCAAGTTTCTCGCGACAATAGAAAAAACAAAATTAATAAAAGCAGAAGAACCGATTTACAATCGCGGAAAAGTGGTCGAAAAAAGCAGCGGGAAATTATTATTCGCAATTTCCAGGCATATAAACACACGACAGTAAAGCTGTCTTGTTCGAACTAGAAGGCAGAGCAATTACGAACATGAAGAAAGAAATAAGAAGTGGACCAGAGTGAACCTTCGGTGGAAAGGTAGACAACCGAAGTCTCCCAATGGTCTAGCCCCAAAAATTTATTTCTCAAGTCAAAACTCATTTCTCAAACTGGGACTTATTAAATTAAAACTCCTGGAGTCAAAACTCAATTCCATAGTTATTTGGGTGTTACTTATTAATTTAGTTACCCGAACTCTAGAGTGTGCCGGTATGTGAGTACCGAATTTAAGTTTCTTGAGTGTGTTTTATATTTTTATTTTGAGGTAAGGCGAGTTTTAGGTTGATCCATCTGAAATGAATCGAAGTTCCACTATCTAATATAAAGTAACTATGCGGATTGTTACGACCCTGTTTACGGCGTTCGCGTGTTTAAGGTATTTTGAGACCTAAGCATGGGGATGTTCTTAATTTCTAGAGTGGGAGGGTATTTTGGTAGAGGCTTTTAAGCTGTAACAAAGGTTTGAGTCTCATGTCGCAAGTGAACCGAATTGGCTCCCACTGTTTGAGGTGGAAAAACACAAGAGATAGTGTCCCTGACTCTTGAGCCAATAGTTTTAGGGCCTATTTTTCACTAACCTCATATGTGAGTTAAGTAGGCGACTGTTACATAGTCTTTTTATGGCGCTCCTGGGTGGTTTTACGACATCAAGACTACGGGATCAAACCCACTTGACACAACTCTGGGCTACATGCCCATTCTAGAGTACCGGTGGTACGGTTCAGCGGGAACGTGCAAATTTTCCGTTTGTACCGTGATAGCTTTTTAAGAAAACTCGAGAAAACTTCCGGATACGCTCTCCGAACGAGGCCTAGCTAACCGAGTAAGGGGGGTAACTAGGGAAACAAAAAAAACAAGCAAAAGACAAAAAAGCTAAGCAAAAAACCAAAAAAGAATAGAAAAAGAACAAAAAACTATAAAACATAAAAAATGACAGTGGCTTTGACTTCCAGATTGGGTGGATCAAACCTTACTATTAATTGAAATAAAATACCCATACTCCTTTCCAAAAAGACCGATCGTTTCGATCAAGTCATCAAGTCAGTAACTTTTCACAGGTGCCCGAGTGTGGGGCGTTGTGAAGGGTTTTCAGATAGCTTGCAACTTCACCGGACCACTAGGAGACTTGACTGGAACAGGTGACCAGCCAAGTGGGAAAGGTGTTCCCAGGAAGGGGACCCAAGAAGTGCTGGAAACACCAAAGAGACATCTTTTTGCACGGACAAGAACAAACAGAGAAGGGCACACAGGAGTGTTCTTTTTGGTCAATCGACGGACATTAGGAGATTTGACTGGAACAGGTGACCAGCCAAGTGGGAAAGTGGTGCTGGAAACGCCAAAGAGACAACCAGCACAGAGTCAGAACAATCAGAGGGGCGTTCTGTTTGGTTAATCGGGTATCGTTAAAATCCACATTACATTATAGGATGTAAGTGTAAAATTGGATAAGCGGATACCCACTGTTTTTACTTGAGCAGAGCTTGGAAACAGGTTCTACGGTTTTCTCTCAAGAGGTTTAGCACCCATCATGCTTAGGGTTTTTTTTGGCTTAAGAAGGGGGCTAAATAGGGGAGGTTTGAAGGGGGCTGGTTAAGTTAGAGTTTGGCGGTTGCAAATTGTAAAAAGGGGGAAACAATATAGTAACTATAATCGATATCGTCGATTATAGTTACATCATAGAGCCAGAGAAAGTTTCATCTCTAGACCCAGAACAAGAGTTGCAACGCGAGGATATCCAAATTTAAGATCGAATTAGGGTGGTGACCTGGTAGGATCGGGTGGGGGGATCGGAAATAGACGTTTTTCAAACCCAAAAGGAGAATACCCGATAAGATTGTTAGTAGGGGAGGTAAACGCGTGACGATTAGGTAGCCGACATTTTTTTACGAAAGGACGACATTGGTCAACTATGAATTTTAGGTAGGTTCATCTTTTTTGTTTCAGAACTTTTATTGTTTATCGCCTAAATTTTTTTAACGTTTTTGTAACTAATTTTATCGGCTTTTGAAGAACAGGGGATCACCAGACACTTGCTAACAAGTCCCATTTCGACTTGCATTGGATTAGTAAAGAGAGGCAATTATAAGGGGGCCAATAACTAAAAATTTTGATCAATAAGTTTGGGTTTTGCGGAATTTCAAGTGGTGGTACTGGGGATAGTGATCTAATTGTCCCAACATGAATTGTACAAAATATAAATTGGTTAATTGTACGTCTTACAAGGACAAATATGAAAATATAATTAAAGTGATTTTTAGTGCTTTTTTAGTGCTTTTTAGTCCCAATACCCTTCCTGGTTCTCGGGTTCTGCGTTGTAACGATTGTGGCGGCACAACCATTACAACTCGGAATGGTTCCTGACAAATTTCAATCACAGTTTCAATCTGTTGTTGTTTTCTCGTAGTTGTTTCCACTGCCACTATTGTTGTTCTGTTTCACCGTTTCAATGTGTGCAAAATTCAAAAAGGTTACGTGTCGTTCACGTCCGAATCCAAATTTTAAAAATTAGCATGTCAGTTGAAACTAACCCTTCCCGAATTGTCTAATCGTTCCAATAACGTCGCTAATCCTTTAAAACCATCAATCATCCAGGTCAAATGTTCTTTTTCTGTTCGATAAAATTCCGAACGCGAAACTGCATTTTCGTACATTCTGCTCGAATGTCACACAAGTGAGTGGAATGTTGGTTGGTTCTCATCCATATCTGAGATAAATTCCTTCCCGGAATTCGGATTTTTTTAGGTTAAAACTATATCTGCTAAGAGGCAGTGCATTTGACCAGTTTCAGGCTCTTTTTTCGGAGGCCAGCTCATGTGCGTATTTTTCATTGTCGCTCAGGTTGTTCTTAATGTTAGTTCTCTTTTGGTTTGTTCTTTCAGTTTTAAGTGTTTTGATTTTTGTATAGATTTTTTTTCTTGCTCAGTTATAGCTGTTAATGGGTCGTATGTGTCTAGGACTGACGATGTTTTATTGACCATTCTAAAGAATTCTCAAAGTCAAAAGGTAGCTTGACATTTAGGCCACCCATTTTCAGTGGCAAAGAAGCGACGTCTCTGAATTGATGGCTGATAAAATTTGGAATTAAATTTTCCTGCAGTATCGTCTCACAGGCCTGAATATCTTATGTGATATTGAGGGTAGTTCTAGCTAAAAACAGTAACTTTCCTTGCACCCCTTTGGTGTAGCAGGAGTACATGTTTTGTGGCGATGTTTTCGTGATCTTGCCAAGTTTTTTCAGTATTTTATTATATTCTTCTAACTGAATTTCTAAGAAAGTTTTAACTTCAGTCTCGGATCCTATGACAGAACCAAGTACTCTGGCTCCTTTCTTAAATTCAGTTTCGGTAATTTTGAATACTTTTTAGCCTCAGTGTGTTTTTCATCTATTACAATTGTCGTTCACCTCGTCGAATTCAACGAATCTTGTTGTTCTTGTTTTTTTCATTTTCAGTTGTCGCGAAATCTCAAGGTCGCGACGTGTCTTTTTTAAACGAATTTTTACAAATTAACTTGAAGCCCCAAATTAACCCTTCCGTGTTCGTCGAGGCAGATGATCAAATTTAGTCTCTCTGTTTCGGCAGAAGAGCTGTTGTGGAGGCACAACGTCACGTTTGTCTCCAAGTCTTCCGTCAAAATCTCTTCTCTTTCTCTCCCGTCACATTCTTTCGTTCCAGAAGTCCTCCTCACTGCGGTGGTTACTGCATTCCGATGAGTTACAGAAGCTCGCTTGAAAGCTCCTGCTCCAATGTCCAGCTGATACGCACTGTACACTCTGCTGTGCTTCCACATATGCTTCTTGGCATACTCGTACAACCATGCAGTCATGTTGGCACTGAACCATGGCATCAGTCGTCTTCTGGCCCATATCTTTTTCACTGAAATGGTCCTCGCACTTTTCACATCCACCGCTACGAAGTGCACTGGGTATCTGCTTTTGCACAATTGAGGTCTTGCATCGTCTCGTACGTCTGAACTTCTTCTTCTACTCTCGCCCTTTTTGGTGGCACAGCTGCTCTCAGTTGTGAACTAGACGAGGCAGCCTTGCTTTTCATCTCCTGATGCATTCTTCTTAGAACAGGCCTTGGCTTGGTTGGTAGAGGCATCTCACCTGGTTGCTAGGTCCTGGAACTTCCCAATCCAGGCTCGTTCGCCAAGTCACTTCCTGACAGAGCCCCGTTTCTCCACTTCATTATCCTCATGTTTGGGCGGTCTAGCACTCCTATTTTTCCAAATGCAGCCATCAATAAATCTTACGTGGGGCGGTCCCCACGGTTATCATGCCCTAAGATGTTTATTAAGGCGACCAGCAACATGGCTACCTCTGGGTCCTCCAGAGAGAAGTCTCGATCGATCCATCAGCCGACGACAGATCGCATCTATCATCGGTTCTACATATGCCTCCGCTAGGTCCATCAGTTTATTCAAATCGAAGTTGTCCATTCCGTTAGATTCGGTTTGATTATCAGTTTGCTCCAATGAACTCTGATGAATTGTTAAATGATCAATCAGGATCTAGAAAAGAGGTCACGAATATCACATTGGTCAGCATTACTCTAGTTTTTTTAAAAAATTTATTTAAAACAGTCAGATAAAATATTTTGATCTAAAATGTAATAAATCAGTTTATTGCTAAAATTTTGGAATTCGACCTAAGAATGGACAGTCCAAATTTTGGATCTATTTCTAAGATCGTCATTCGATTGTTCATGGTCACTAATCCTTTCGTACCCAGGTTCCTAATAATATAACACAACACACATATCACACACAACACACATAGTATGACACCTTCCTGCATGCAACCTAAACTCAGCCTATACTCAAATAATATTTCTGATGTAAGTATACTTGTATGTTAGTATCAGAAAAGATTACGTGTATCAGTGCATACAGCTCCCGTGGACGCAGTCGTCCTCGAACCGGGTCGTATAGCGGAAGCGATAGTTTCTTTACCTCCCTTTCCACAAGTAAGTCCCTCAGTCTCGCTAAGGACAAGACTAAGTTTTCCGGGTCCACATGCTGCTTCTCCGTCGCCCTCGTCACCAAGAAGCATAAACACTTTCCCGGTATCTCTGACGCCACCGGAGGCAAGGCTGCTACGCCTCCTATTCCTGGTCTTTGCTTCCAAAGGAATTCTATGTTTTTATATTTTCTCTTAAAATCTTTGTCCGGTCTCTCTTGATATCTTTACTTCTTTTAATAAAATTTCTCAGTGTGGGTACGTATCACCCCCACTCCCCGGACAAAAATATCCGCTGACGTCCCCGTCGATCGCATACCGGATATAAAATCGAGGTTGGATGCAGCAATGAGTAAATGTCCTTCCTGGTCAAACCGGGAAGGACCATCCCTTTCGGTTTTTATGTATTTACTGCTCTCACGGTCTACATATTGAACTGTGACACTGATCTCTTTTGGGTCCGACGTCATTTTGTTCAGCCATTCCAAGACACAGCCCAAGACTTGTTCGTAAGACTGTTGTTGCTCGTCGTCGAATTCTACCTCGGATTTAGATCGGTCATCGATCCACTCCTCGTCGCGGTCGTCGACTATGTTGATGTCTTGTGACACGGTTATTTCTTCTAGACCCACCAATTTCTTCTAGACTCCTCCCCGGACAAACTTTCTTGCCCCAGGTTTTGTTCAAACTCTTCGCCTTTCTGATCCTGATCCTCAAAGGTGACGGTTTTCCTTTGTGTCCCTTTCACCTGTTCTTTTCGTTTGTATTATGTACTTGTCAAGACATTTTTTGTTATCGAGGACACTAGTTGCTGAACTCTTGTCCTACAATCCCTTCCATTTTCCTTGTGTTGACGTCTTGATGTTTTAACTTTTATTTTCTCACTGACTGTTAGCGATGCCATGGCTGCTGCCCACTCGGGGTCAACTCTATTCACTTCTCTCTCCTACAATCCACCCAGCATCCGCATCACCTGCGGAGTGACCCTCACCGTTTTATCCAGCAATGAGAGGCTGTTTATGTAAAATACGAGAGAGTTCCTGTTGGACCAGGTTCGAACGTAGCAACAGATCCGGAGGCACCGGGTCCTTCTTTGATAAAAACTTATTTCCGCTGCCTTTTCCACCGGTAACTCATGTTGTCCCGGAATCGGATGTCCAGATTTGTCAACCATCTCGTCAGGGGAAGCGCCTCGAAGGTTTCTATGTTCAGAAACGAGAATCCTTCCTTGGTTTCCGCCTGATTGGCTTGTTTCTGTTCTAGTCTTTTCATAAAACTGAGTCTTTTGCTGGTGTTTGTCACGCATCCTGTGCACTATTATCATGTGGTAGCCGTCTAACCTGACTATCCACCGACCAATATAACTGTGGTCCATCGAGTACGTATTGAACCAGGATAACGCTCTGTTGTCCACGCGTAGCTTGAAGGGAGCGCTCCCTAAGTATGCGCGGTACTTCTCCACGAATGTGACCACTGCAAACATTTCTGCCTTTGGTGCACCATATTTCATTTCAGTGTCACTTAGCACTTTACTGCCATATGTAATGGGACGGAGAACTGTTGCAGCATTCCTGAGATGGCTACTACTGATGCATCTGTGTCAAGAACATACATGCCCTTCTCTGTAGGCATGCCTAGCACCGGCGCTTCGCACAGTTCCCGCTTTTTGTTCTCGAAGGCAGCTTGAGCTTCTTCATTCCTTTCGCACTTCTCTCCTTTGTTGCGCATCAGTTTCTGCATGGGATACACCTTGTCTGCGTATCCTTTTATGAACTCGCGGTAATAATTGGCAAACCCTAGGAAGCTCATGATATGTGTGTCCATTCTGGGAGCCTTCCATGTCAGCACAGCCTCCACTGCTTCCGGGTCCGGCCTTACGCCCTGCCTGTCCACCATTCTTCCCAGATACTTAATAGAATACCTAAGGACTTCACATTTCGATGGTTTGCATTTCAAGCCTGCTCTTTTCATGCAAGCAAAGACCTCATTGAGCCAATCAATGTGGTCTTCTAAGGTGGGTGTTGCTTTGACCACGTCATCCACGTAACACGTCACAAGGTTCCCGTACTTCTTCGTCACTCTGGTCAAAGCCTGAGCCATCAGTCTTTGAAAAGTGGCCGTGGCGTTGCACAAGCCAAAAGGCATCTTCTTCCACTGGTACAATCCCAATTCACATGCGAATCCGTCTTTTCTCTGTCCTTCTTCCGCAGAGGGACCTGCCAGAAGGCAGAACTCAAGTCCAGTGGGGTGAAGAACTTGGCGTCACCAAGTTTCGAGAGGCTCTAATTTATTCGCGGTATCGGGTACGCATTTTTTATTATCACTTTGTTCAGGTAACGAAAGTCGCAACAGAACCTAAGCTGCCCCCCTTTCTTCTTGTCAGTGACTACCCCGCAAGCCCAAAGCGATTTCGAGGGTTCTATCATGTCGTATTCGAGCAACATTTCTATTTCTGTTCGGCACGCTTCCAATTTATGAGGCATCATTCGCCTTGCCCCTTCCCTATGAGGAATGTCGCCTTCCTCTAATTCTATTTCGTGTTCAACGAAGTTGCAACAACCGATATCCCTCTTATGTTTTGAAAATACGTCCGCGATTTAAAACCGCTCTTAATGATTCAAACTCTTTCTCACCTATTTTCCCTCTCAAGTGTTCTATCTCCGGGAAAACCGGGTTGTCGGACTCTAGTTCATTTTACAAGGGGTGTTCCGGGAAATTCTAGCAGCTCGACAAGCCGTCATCCGTTTCGATTTTATTGAAAACAGTTTATTAATAGATTTAAATTCATCAATTCTCTTTAAAATTTTATCTTTATCAGCATGATTCGGGCAGTCTTTCACGTTATATCGCTTCAAGTTTTGTGTCTCCTCATAGTCAATTTTCATCGGCAAAGCGTAATCAAGTTTCTTTCCACACTGGATCGGAACCGTAGTGTCCAGTGTGTTCAACAACACAGTGGCACACAGCCCGTTTCATGTTACTCAAAAGCTCCAGTCTCAAATCACCGAGCTTTGGCTATTTGGGTTGGGTAACAGACAAACCTGTTCACTATCACTTAACGAAATTTAATTTCTCATCCTAAAAATTGCTATTACAGCTTGTCCCGGCTGTAGTTTTAAATTTTTTATCTACAAAAATTGGTACCTTGTTTTCATCTGTTATTATTCTATTAATTGGTCTCCTAACATACTTCCGGTCCGGATTTCTAATCTTTATTAGGCCTTTGTTCAAGTCAATCGTCACATCAAAATTCCGGACAAAATCAAGGCCTTAGATGGATTGGTCTGAGTCGTCTAAGTTCTCAACCACCAGAAAGTTAAAGCAAATATCGCGTCCTCCCAAGTGAAGGACCGTTATTGGTGTCCTTCCGGCCACGTAGATTGCTCCGCGGTTGGCGGCCGCCAATCTGAGGTTCGCTGGAATTAGATCTTCCCTCGTGAAGCCCGTTCTTTCCCAAGTCTTTATTGGCATCACGCTTACCACTGCTCCTGTATCCAGTAGTCCGGTTACTCCAATTTTCTTCCCATTGGTGTCTAGCAGATTTGCAGTCACATCTGCCTCGTACCCTATTTGTACTGCATCTTGTTCCATCATGGCATCATGGCCAATTCTACGGACCTTGAGTTCTTCCTGACCCAAATACATCTGCCCCATTTGGTCACTATCGGTAGTGACGTAGGTCCTAGTATAGATACTGATTCCGTCAGCGTTCAACATCACCTGCTACGGTCCATAGACTTCCACGTAGCCCCCGTGGAGTTTCTTTGTTCGAGGGCCACCCGTTGTCAACAACGCTCGCAAAGCCCTCGACTCAGTGCGTGGCTCTACTTTTCTCAGCTAATCTGTATATGTATCTAAATGCATCATAGCGAATTCTGACGGTTCACTTAGTTTGCTGATCACATGATATCCCGCAACTGAAATTATTGACTGTATTCTGCTTCCTTCTGGCACCAAGCCGAACGTCAGCCCAGAGATCACGTTTAGTTTCATAGTCAAACTGCCTGGTGTTTTATTTTCTTCGACTTCTGATGCCTCGAAGGCGTTTAGCTTTTCCTGAGTTTACTCGTTATCTAGTTCGAGCTTCACCTTTTGTTCGATCTCCTTTTGTTCGATCTCCTTTTGTTCGATCTCCTGCTGGACTCTGTTTAAACCATCTCTCGCGGCTGCCCATTAGTCGATCTTGAAGTCATCTGCCGCCGTCACTGGTTCAGGTTCACGCATTTCTTCAGTTACTGCTTGCATCTTTTTTATTGCCAGCTCTTGCGGTTTCTCCTTTCTGCTTGCCTCCGCTTCACTCAACAGGCGAGCCTTGCTGGCTTTCACATCCAATAAAACCTCCTCGTGCCTTGGATGCTTGATATCTGCTACAGCAACCCAAAATTGTGGATACTCCGATTTAAAATGACCTTCCAAATTACAAAAGAAACACCTTGGGCCGAATTTTGCAATTAATCCTCGCATGAAATCTTCATAATCGACCTCTGACGCATCTTCATCCTGGAGGCTAAAGCCTAGTGCTTTCATGCCGTGTTTGTAGGATGGGCTGCTGACACTTGATGGTCCGTCGAACTGCAATTTGCACAAGAGCTTCTCTTGTCCATATCGTCCCTTGGTTTGTACCAATTGTTACCTTGGTTTGCTGGTCCATTGTTAAAATTGCCATAACTGTTTTTGTAATATCCAGATCTCGATGGAGGCTTCAGTAAAAAGTATCCTTTGACTTGAGTCTCAACTCCTCTGGTGTTGGTGCATGGGTTGAAAGTGGTGTGTAATGTGTCGCTAACATCGTTCGAAGCTCATCATTCTTCACATCATCGATGGATTTTGAGGATACTACTAGGTTCATCCTTCTGTTCGACTCATCTGGTTGGCTACGCTTTCTAAGCATCTCCAAATTGTCTAGGAACTTGTCTATTGTCTCGTCACCACGTTGCCTCCGTTTCTCAAAGCGCATCATTGCCTGGTGTCCTTGCACCCCTGAGCCAAAACGATTTAACAAGATTTCAAAAATTTTGCCAACAGTGTCCCGCTGGTTCTGCTTTTTGGCCATCACACAGTTTAGGGCTGTCCCTTCCAGGTTACTGGTGAGAGCACTGTATTCTTGTCTTTCTGTCAAGTCCTCCTCTTCAAAATGCAGTTTCATTACCTCTATTTAGGTATCAAAACAGCCATCAGATTCATCTTTATAGCATCTTGTTTTCTTAAAAACCCTTCTGGACTTTTCACTGAGTTCCATGGTTCTAGATAACCTCGTTAGGAATGTTTCCAAGGACCTCTTCAGAGGTTCAAAGGCTGTGGCTATTGATGTCGCGTCCCTTGAATGCCCCGCTTGAGCATCATTGCCCTCTGTTAGAGGCTCTGGATTTTCCCTCCTGTCCGAGTCGCTGGGATGATTTCTTCCTTGACTCGCATGACTCCAGTTACTGGAATCACATCTCCCAGTCACATGTGTGTCTTGCGTCGGAGTTCGTTTGAGGTTGGTCTGTTGTCAGTCGAACTTCATCTGATGTTTGAGCCCGTGGCCTTTTGTCCCCTCTGGCATAGCTGGATGAACTGCCTCTTCCTCTAGTGCATCCATATGTCCTTCTTCTATTGGGTGTTGTTCATTGAAGTTCACTCTCGGCTCCCTTTCGGGCTCTCCTGAGTTTGTCTACCCAGTCTTCGATCCACTCCTGCTTCCTAGTAGCCCATCCAACCTATCCATGATAGCCTGAATTCGCCTCTCCATCATCGCGTCTATCGTTGTGTCAAAAGTCCCAATAGTCTGCTCTTGTTTAATTCTCAACTTCTCCATTTCGTCTCTCAACCGTAACTCTCTCTGCTCAGCTTCCCTCGTCATTCGCGACAAGTTCTTGGCCAAGTGTTCATCCGTCCTCTCCTTCAAGCGTTTTTTGCTTCTTCTAACTTCTTGTCTGTTGCGGTTGATCTCTTCCGGCAGGCTTTCTCTCTCGACGTTGACTGCCTCTCTAGTTCACTCATTCTTAAAGACATCTGTTCATTCTGTTCTCGTATGCTGTCCACTATGTTGGTCAAGGCCTCTTCGATTGATGATCCGTTGTCCACTAGTGGCGTCACAAGTGGTGGCGTCACAGGTTCCAGATAGCTTGGTGCTGGTCGAGACTCGGGTCCTGATTCACTGCCTCGACGTCTCTCCATGATCCACTTCTGGATCCGCAGGTGGGTTACATAGCCCTGTGTTTCTGTTCTTCCCAGTTCGCATCTCCGAATTTGTCATGGTTACAAAGTCATCTGATTCGCCTGATCCATTTGTGGTCTTGCTTTTTGTTTTGACCACACCAAATCGGTCCTTGGAGCATGTCTCTCTATTGGTGTAGGCATCATTTTCCTGAGTCGAACTATTGAGGCTGACTTGAGATCCGAATTCATCTTGCTCGTCGTCGTCCTCCTCCTCTTTCTGGGTTTCTGCTTCATCGCCTGTCTCCGTTTCTATGGTAAATGGAAAGATGCTTCCCAAAGTGTTCTTCACTCTTTCTCAAAAGGAGGAGGACGTCGCCGGTTTCTCCGTCACACCATGCATCATAGTCATGTCTGTGGGTAATCTCGTAGTCGCCACGTTTTCAGTTGAGATGTCGGATAGTTCCGACATCTCTTCTCGGTCTAGTGTCCCGGTGGAAGTGGCAAAATCATGGCCTAGTTCTACCTGAGTAGATTCACTCGCCATTCTTCTGTTTCCTCTCCCTTCCGGTCCATGTCCCTCCTGTTTCTCATCCAGGCAGGGTCCAAATGGACCTCTACCTCTAACCTTGCTTTTTGTCCTTCTGAGGATTTTGACTCCTGGTTTCAACCATTCCGCCTGAAACTTTCATCCCCTTGTCAATCCGAGTTCGTGCAATCCTTTCCACAAAAGGGTCCCTCATTGTTTTTCTTTGTTTCTCTGGTTTGCATTTCCTAGAGCTATCACTTAGCTTAGGTATCCTTGACTTGAATAAACTCATTTCCAATTTATCACTTCTTACTGCCTAAACACCCAATTCGATTGCTAGTGTCCCTTTTGTTTGACTACTGATAATAATAACACAACACAATAAATTCCAAAAGTTTCACCTAAATAGTGACCCCGAATACTTCTATGTTATCTCAGTACAACGTATATACAAATTATTCACAGAGCGATTATTGGTTGTAAAGATATGAAGCTTGTACAGTCTGATGATATCAATATATTTAAGAGATAGTGCGCTAACTACCCAATCAAGAGCAGATATTATTAATTTAAAACAAAAAATGAAGAAAAACAGAAATGTTTTCAATGAAAAACGTTTGTGTTTTGTACTTTAGTTAGTCGCAATATATTAATCGAACTTGTTTCTAAAGAAGAGCTTTCCTTGTTTGGTGCCGCACCAAACAGACAAAACTTGAAGACAGTTTTTTTCTCAAGTGGGCGTCTATTGCACCCACCGAATCCTGTGTTACCTATCTGCCTTCGGATTGCGCGAGCTCGACCTACTAAAATTATCAAGGCAATCACTTTTCCAAAAAAAACTGATTTGGATTTCAATCCACACAAATCAGTGATAAATTCTTGTTCAATTTAGACTTAGTGTCGCGAATATCCGGGTTTAGATTTGTAAAAACAGGACCCCTCCGGATTGACAAAAATAGGACCCCTCCAGATTGGCAAAAATAGGACCCCTCCGGATTGACAAAAATAGCACCCTTCTGGATTGGCGAAAATTGGACCCCTCCGGATTGGAAAATAGGACGCCTCCGGATTGGTAAAAATAGGACCCTTCCGGATTCGCAAAAATAGGACCCTTCCGGATTGGCAAAAAAAGGAACCCTCCGGATTGACAAAAATAGCTTTTCCGATACTTTTAAAAAGCTCACCCGAGACCCTTCCGGATAAGTTCTCCGATGCTAATATGCTGTAGGGACTAACTAGTAAGGGTGTTTTTTCCGTCCCTAGACCCTTCTGGATCGAAGCTAAGCCTTTTATTTTGCTACTCTACTCAACTGTGAAGGGTCTTGTAACTAGCCTAGTTTCGACTCTACTATGGTTTTCTGGGTTCCTCAGCCCTCCATTTGTGTCTTAAACAGCGTACAGTTGCCTTATTCAACCGTTACTACACTTTGGTGGGGTATAAGGGCTTTCGAAAAAAGAAATTTACAAAACGTGGAGGTTCTACCTTCACTAATTGGTAAAATTGCTAAAAACAATTTAAAAAAAAAATTTCACGCTTATTTTTTGAAAAATTGAAGATTTTATGAGAAAGCTCATTTAATTTTTGATCTAATGGTACTAAGATCAACTGGATCTGTCCAGTGGTTTCAAAGTTGTTAAACAAAATGTTTTTTTTCTAAAGTCAAAAAAATTTCTCTCTTATAGGTTGCGCCTAACTTTTTTCGCAATTCTAATCTTTTCAACAAAAATTTTTTTTAACCGAGCTCAGAAAACCTATACTCTTCTAGTTCGATGCAAAAGATCCGATCTAAAACGTTGCAGCTGAAAAAATTTACCAAAAACAATGCTATTTGGACCCTTCCGGATCGATGAACTCACTAAATCAAACCCGTTAAGTCCGATTTCACTGTAACCCGGAAGGTTATCGGCAAACGGGTTTTAAAACCTGTCTATTCACTAGCGAAAGTTGTTCGAACAACAATTTTTATTGTCCTAACTCAAAAATTTAGATATTTTTTTTCCTATTTTGTAGCGTTCGTTTTTTCAAAAATCAAAAAATTTAGGTTTTTGGTACCCAATTAGTTCCAACCTTTTCTGAGCTAAACTCAATCGGTTCTACCTATTATACTAGTACAGTAACGATTTAATTTACTAATTTTTTGCTTTTTTCCATTTCAAAAAATATCGATATCTCAAAAATCGCGATTTGTGGCGGATCAAAATATCGCTATTTTGACCCTAAAAACCGGTTTGCTTACTGTGTTTTTCACTGAAAAACGGTATAGGAGTATTAAGATAGGCTGTATGAACGGTAATACTAGTAATATTATATTTCTCTGGGTTTGTTCAATACCCGAATTAAGGTGCTTAACTCGGATATTCTTAATTCGGTGAAGGGTCACTACAGTGCAGTCACTGTCGAGCTCCCCACAGATTGATATCTAAGTTTTTGTACCAAAAGGGACTCAAAATTTGTTAACGATGCCCAACAGTCGATTGTTGTTGTCCTTGAGAACTTTCTTGCACTGCTTGCCGGTTCAGTCTTCTTCTCTAATCCCGAGAACCTTCCGAATTGAGCACAAATTAGCATTAACGTGCTTAAACACTCAAATAACCCTACATTACAAAAACCCCAAACGGGCCATATATTTGATCGTAACGATTCTGACTGATATAAATGCCTGTAACAACAATATATCTAAGAACAAAGAACAGGAGGGTCGGATCACATCTACCGTCTGGGGGGGGTAATTTCTACTGATTTTATACTTTTTACTGTTTTTGGTTTTTCGGTTCTTTTTTTTTATTTTTTTTCTATTTTTCTTAGCCACTATACTACTTTAATTTGGTTTTCTGTATATCTTTAACTGTTTTTGTTCAGGTTCCACTCAGGGAAAGACGGGACCGCGAATCCCCCCACCCTTCCTGGTTCGTGAATTTTCGGTCTTAACTAGGTTGAAAAGCTATTCACGGGAATCCGGAAGGCTTCCGCGTTCCAAACTACCCTTCCGCGCCGGTGGTTAGGGCCTTGTTTTGAGCATCCGCTCGGCGCAGAATGCTCGTTAAGGGTTCTGCCGGTCATGATGTTCAAAAAACGAATAACACCCAGAAGCGCCATAAAAACATCTATGTAGCATTCACTCGGAAGTACATATCGACGGAAAAAAAAGCTGGGTTCTAAAACGACTGGGCAGCGACTAAACGCAGCTCTACATGCTTTTCACCGTCTCTGCCAAAGCCAGTTCTTTTGGTGGTTTTTCTAACATCGGGTCGATAAAAAAACGTTACTGTTTCCGGCTTCGATCAGAACGCTCTAATTAACTTATTTAACACTCCTAACACTCCTAAAATCACGGCTACAACTTATTTATTATATTACTATTGATTTTATTCAGCAGATGAAAATCATCATCTCCATCGAAGATGGATCAACCCTTTCCCTCAAATCCTAGCTTCGCGAAAACGAATTTAGATGTTACTAATTCAATTAAGGAAATGTCCAGGAAGCTAAAAATTTATAAAATGCAATTCTAGTTCTCCTCCCGAGACCCCTCCGGATTCTGGAACCCAGGGAATTACGTCCTTATTTCTTTCAGGAAGGCTGGTCACGTCGTCCCAACACCCTTCCTGGTTCTCGGGAAATGCTTTGTAAAGATTGTAGCTGCACAATCGTTACAAACCGGAATGGTCTTCCGACAAAAATCTCAATTGCTATTTCACTTTGTATCGTAAGCTTGTCGTTCACTTCGTCTATTTCAACGAACCTTGTTGTTCTTATTTTTTTTTTCATTTTCAGTTGTCGCGAAATCTCAAGGTCGCGACGTGTCTTTTTTTAACGAAATTTTACAAATTAGCTTTAAGCTATAAATTAACCCTTCCGTGTTCGTCGAAATGAACGATTAAGACCCTCTAATTCGTTAAAACCGTTAATCTGCCCACTCCGATCTAACAATAAAATTTCGAATTCGATTTTGCATTTCCGTACATTCTGGTCGAACGTCACAAATTATGTTCCGTGTCTCATTCCGTCAGATTGACACAGCCGAACCCTCCGAAGAGCAAGAAAAAGAACATTAGCGTTGTTAATGACAAACTTATCACAAAAAGGAGGGTCGGAATATTCTAGAAGGAAGTTTTTCAAAATTTGAGACCCAGCTATGAGATTATCTTTCCATGCAAACGGAAGCTGATCAAAAGTTATTTGACTGATGGCCTAAAAATGGTAATTTTTACATAGCCCTGAACAGACCAGAAATCTACCTGCTAAGTCTAGGCGGTGAAAAACGAGTAGCAATTAGGCAACTGACGCCGGCCAGTCGTCAATAGGTGCTTTTTCTACGCTCCGTCACTATGTAGTATTTGGGCGAATGTTACACCGATTTACGAACCCCTTCTAATCACAAGCGTGAAAAGTCCTCAAACACGCACAATCATTTCATAAACGTTTCAATACGTTCTCGAGAAAAACTGATATGTAACTCGGGTCTCGGCGGTTATAAAAAAAAACTTGCGACACAACCTCTTGCAGTACACCAAAGCCAAAAAAACTTCAAAAAAATGAACACAGAGAGGAAGCTGAGCTTCGCACCACTTTCAATACAAAACATAATGCATAAAAAGTCTGAACGGAAAAGTGAAAAACTGAAATGAATTTAAAACAATCTAATGTTATAACAATCAAGTAACGTACACAGAAAAAGGATTGGTGCTACGCAATTTCAATTCTTTTTTTTTGTCATGACCTTGGTTTTTTTCTCACGTTTTGGAGTCCCAAATGATCCTAAATGAAATCAAAAATATTGATGAACAATTTGCAACAAAACAACCTGCATTGGGGTTAAGAAAGTGCCCTTTTCTCTAATTGCTATAATGTAGCATCATACTGAAAAATTACATAATCACAGAACTAAAAACAAACGAATGCAAAAGTTTCCAACAACTGCTACAAAAAAAAACTTGAATTGCCACAAAAAAAGTAACTTGATGAAATCCTGATAACAAACTCTGAAAGCCAAAAAATAAACCAATTACATCAAATACTAAAATGGTACGCAAAATTTTCAAAACAAAAGCAAATAACATCACATCTGTAGTCAAGTACAAATTGTGATAACACTCGCATATCCTGCTGTTAGAGGAATTATTCACATTGCTCGAGGGGATGTTGAGTTTGTCGGAACTTGGTGAAGGAGTTGAAGTATGATTAGGGATTATGCCTTTTCGTTTCGGTTTACTGACTTTTTTGGGGTAGCTGTCGACTTTTGCAAAACTGTTCTCCAGCAGAAAAGTTTTTTGTGCTGCCAGTTATCGACAAAATTCGCCAGCGGCGCCAGCTTGAATTGATACTAATTGATGAACTTATACTAATCGATACCGAATCGATTGAATCCATACTAATCAAATTCTGAAGGATTCTTTGGTTTTTTTTTCAGGTTTTTAAACATACCCAGATTGTATTTTTTTTCTACAGATGCATGTGTAACAGAAAAAGTGCTTTCCGAATCTCTTGAATATGAAAAGTAAGTCATAATTCGGCAAATCATGAGCGGTCACTAAATTGTAATTCGTTGTTTGTCTATTAACCGTTACACAAATTATGCGTCCAACCCAGAAACTTTTTCGTGTAATTGCAATGATCAAATGCCAATTGATCTATGTCTGAAAAAATCTTAACGCTTATGCAACAAACCGCAGCAACTTCTCGTTCGTGCCTGTTACATTGGTGAAAGTGTAGTACTTTTTTTTCTACAAAAATTTGTCTCGCTGACGATTCAAAGGAGGTAATAAGCTTAAGCTAGTCCATCACATCCGGTCCTTTTTTAAGATCAAACGTTAACAGGTCTTTTTTTTCCCAAATTCAATTTAAAAAACGTCAGAATAAAGCGTAGTCGCATTATTGATAGACTTTAAATGTTTGCTTGCTAGATTTCTGCGGATCAGACTGCGGTCTGTCAACTTGCAAGATCAGTGACTTCAAATCGTAGTAAAATATTCTGGGAACGAACCATCGAGCTGTTCAGTTTTTAAGCTTGAGGTCATCTTTTCTGGGATTGGGCTCTGTGTTGACGACATCTTTGTCTTGCTATCGCAGTTCTAGATGTCTTTTCAGAGTTTCGAAAGAAGTGCTTGTTTAAAAATATTTGCAGCAAATCTCAGGTTGAATCGACGCAACTTGTGGTCGCCCGTACTCAGCCAGTTTCTGGAGACCCTTTATCAGCACATATTAATACTTTGACCCATTTTTCTACAGCAACAAGACACGATCAGACTGGCAGTGGTGAATCTGTTCGATACTCTTAAGGGTAACGGTTCGCCTTCGTTGAACCTGGACAGAAATTTAAATTTAATATCTAGATTTGGTTTGGAATATGAAAGTAGTTTTGGATAGGGGAAGAATAAAAATGAAGAACCAATAAGATTTTCAAAAGTCATGCAGAGGTTGCTTACCGAAAGACGTAGATTTGACAATTGTTCAGCTTTTCAAATCTGCCCATATCCATCACACCCAATGGCTTTTTGTATTCCCTATTCACTTCACAGTTCCTTTTTGTCGAAATCTTAAGTTGTGGCATGTTGCAGCAAAGCAGTATAGAAAGCAACGTTCATCATCTTTAGTTTCGATATTCGTGAGCAGAGTAGAAGCAGCGCTGTGGGCATCATGTAGCTGGAGGTAGGAACCTGCTCTTATTGGCGAGAAGACCGCGAAACTGGTTTGCAGTGTTTAATTCTATTGATAATCCATCCACTGCCATGCGGAGAGAATGAGTTGACTTCGTTGACCATATTTTCAATCAATCAGTTCCAACTATTGGTCCTCAGCTATTTCCTCGAAATACACGGTCAATGTCTTCATAGTTCAGATCAGCATGGTCCTTCCTTTCGTAGTTTCCAGTGTTCCGTCTCGCACTGTGGGGTTTTTGATCTTGCCCACAGAATTGACCTTTGTTCAGGAAATCGTTGAGCCTTTGCAGTATGAAAGCATCAATTTCCTACTTGTTTTGCACTCATCATGACTTGAAGCAAGTCCATTTCTTTTTCACCAAATTTGAGATCGTATCAGCGCATTTTCCCTCTGAACGTGCTTTCCGTCGGCGCAGCGGAAGAGTCGTCTCGATGCCATCCCAAACTGGCAAGACGTGTTTGTTCAGCAGATATTGTTGATAGCTTTCTGCAGTGAGAATTAGACTCAAAGAATTTATACTAAAAGACTCCTTAATTCACAGCCTTAAATTTTGGTGTTAAATTGAGAGTAGACGCTTAAAATGTTTATAACACGAAATACATGGCGCGTTACTTGTCCCAGATTGGCCAACTTGTCAATGTTTAAATCCTATAACTTTACAAAAATTATCACAGGAGAAAAACTTTTTTTAAATTTGAGATCAGGATAACAATACGTTATGAATAATAATTCAAAAATTCATCAAAAAATTGCTATTTAAAGAAGCCAAATTTATCTGGAGTAAGAAACCATCCCGAACACCCAACCACAAGTAGTCGGAAAAAAATTGTTTTATAGTCGGATCAAAAACTGTTCTCGGTGGATTTTTTTGACACAAGTTTGGGGCTCTGAGAATTGTCATTTCTACCAGCTTCGATAATTTAAGGCGGGCGCATTATTTCCAGGTTTTCATTCACGTGTAGGCGGTGAATTCATCCCGCTGGTAAAACATTCCAAAATAAATCAAAAATGCCAACTGGTCCAATTTATGCGTTCTTAAGAATTAGAAAATTTGAAATTTTCATATATTCCTTCTTATTTTTAAAACAATTACATATGAATACCAAAAATATCACAGCATTCACACCTAAATGGCTTATGGCGCCTTAAGAACATTTTATGGCGCCTTAACGTTCTCTAATTGAGATTTGAGTTGATTGGAAAAATTTGCCTGATTGCTATACTGCTATACTTTCTACAAAACTGCGCTGAAAATGTTTCCGCATATAATAGTACACCGCCATGTAACTCGCAACACTCCGAAACATACCGTTTTTTAGCATGACTGACTATCAAGCATTTTATGTAAAAAGCTTTGATTATATTTTTGAAAGCGGTTGCAATTTGAATGGAGAATGAAACGGTGAAGAAAATTCATTTCTGACGTACCTTTCATTATTTCGTTTCAGAAGCAGTCTTTTATCCATTTTGGTAGTCGCATGATGCGCTCTTGAATTAGATTCACTAATGAAAAATACTACCACATTGGTTTCATAAAATTATGCTGCGCAACCGTTACCTGTCTTTTACGATGCTAGGTAAAAATGACGACAGGGCATTAAGTGATATAATAATGAGACGCCATATGAGCGTTTAAACGTTTAAAACGAGCTGTTGGAATTTAAGCGGTTTACATTTCTCAATAAAAATGAAGAGTTGTGTGGGACTGAAAGTCCCAAAAACCGTTGTCGTCTCAACAGCCGTCGTCTTATTTGCAGTTTTCTAGGAAGAGATTTCGCCTTAATCACAGGATGCTGTTTCTATATTATCGTTTCCTTTTTTTAACGTCCCAAATATGTTATCGGCTCATAGTTTTCCCCCTATTTCAAAGTAAGGGAAAAAAGTATTTAATTGTGGGGATGTTTTGTTGACTATTGAATAAAAATTTTCTAAATAATAAGCGAACGCAAAAAGCGATTGAGTCCTTGTAGCGAAATATAAAAAATAGAAAAGTCCCTTTCTCTATTAAACTACTTCATTTATCACGCCTTTTAAACTGAATAAGCAGTTTAAGTGAACTTTCGATGTACATGAAAATTAATTTTGTTTAGTCTGACGACGCCGAGGCTTTGGCTCCTTCTGCGTGAATTTACTGATATTTACTTTCTTCGTCTAACTTTTTAACATTAAATGGCTGTACGTTCGTACTATTGAAACAGAAAATTTGATTTGAGCATTTGAAAGCTATTAATTCTTTCAAATCAATTGTACGAAGTTGAAAAATGTATTTTACTTTCTCGCTATTACAGTCTTGCAACTAAAAACAAACTGATGACAGCTTAAACAAAAAAAAAAACAGTCCAAATTTGACCTCAGAAAACTTGACCGAAAATAAAAAAAAACCGACGTTATGAGTTCGCCACCAGCTGTCGCGGCGATCAAGCAACCCACAGAAGTTGACCTGAGGAAGAAGGATTCGACATCAAGTTCAACTATAGTCACCACCCGGGAAAGCTCCTCGGATGGAAGCGGAGGCGAGGATGACGCCTGCAACTTCCTGAACTGCGGTTGTCTGGAGACCTTCTCTAACGTTGTAACTGGATTCATCGAGGGCATTTTCTACAAGTAAGAGTTGATTTTATTATGTTTTTTTTCTTACGTTTCGGTCTTTGCAGGAGAGCCCAAGATTCGAACCAGACTCCTTTTGTGCCAAATGTTCTAAAGATGATTTTTTCCAAGATACCGTCCACAATAGGTCTTCAGCTGGTAACTGCAGTAAATTGCTCATTATTTTACAATTTTGAATTGAATCGAGAATAAACGACAGCGTCGCTCAAGTTATCTATCGACATTCCTGAGGAGTACTTCATTTTATTTGCACACCCAACTCCGGTGGTTAATTTCCAATGATGAATGACCCTGCTTGGCTTTTTTTAACAGGATCGGCCTGTTCACTGGATCCTATCCCTGGGCAGGTATCCTGATTGGTCTGGCCATTTTCTTCATTCCTCTGGCAGGCATTGCCCGCTACAACGAGGAGACAGACGGGTCCAAACTGTGGGTTCCTCAGGACTCAAGGTAGAACTCTACTTTTGCAAGAGAAAAAACTTTTTGTCATAGAAATCGGATAGATCATAGAAGTTTAGTTAAAAAAACAGTTTGATTTCTAATTCTAAACACAAACAGATATATAGCAAAACTTCCATGCCGAAGTAGAAATTTCAATGACAATTCAAATCTCGAAATCGATTTAAAGTTAAATGTCATTTAACTGCATATAATGTCAAAACAATCCAGCTTACTCTTTAAAATAAAATTCTAGATGAAAATGTTTTAGCACTCTATAATTGTTACTAAATAATGACAACTTTGATAATCTTGATTTCCAAACCAGATCAAATCCAGGCACTTCATTAATTTTTCAGATAATTTTGATCTATTTTAAATGCCAAATCGTCTGTAATCTTTTCGTTGGCCAACAAAATTTAGACCTCTAGACACAAAATTGACGCATGATTTTGAGCTCCTAGAAATTTTGGGCACGAATTAAATCAAATTTGAATTCTCGATGAAAAATCAATTAAAATATTCTCCTGGTCTCGGCTCCTATTAGGTAAAAGCTGCTATCTTTAACGTTTGAAACGAATTTTTCCCTTACGGTGCTGATTTAAATTATCCTGACATAACGAACAAAACTTGGAACTTAAGACGCGTTGTTCACAACTTAAGTTGGCGTTAGACAAACCCCGGAGAAGTATAATTTGTTTTGCAAAAATTGGGCCTAAATTTTACCCCAAAATCAATCAATTTTAGATTTTTTAGTCACTGTAAAAATACGACATTACTTTCCGTTTTATTGCTCTAAACACTTAATCAAAATGAGCCTCTTTTTTCGCCTAACAAAGCTTAAGAGGGGTATAAGCTCTAAAAGTTTGAGCAAAACATTTCAAATCTGTTTAGACAAAAAATTGATTTTTATTTAGTATGAATGACATTTTTTGGCAATTGATCAAGCAAAAATCAATTTATTTAGGCTAAATTTCAAAAGTATAGTGCTAATTTAAAATTTTGGAACAAATAGGATTGGACAAACGAGCAAATAGGATTGGAGTTTTAACTTTCCATTTTATTTCGTTTTTTTCCGGATAATTTAAGTTAGGATATTCGTATAATTTGTTTGGCCACATAAGAGGCTTATTTTGATGTAGTTTCGACAACAATTGAACCGACAGTTCTGGCATAATTTTTTTTATTCTCTAAAAAGCCGAAAACTTATATGATGTTGAAGTAATCGAAGCTATGAAAAAACAGGATAATTTTCGAAGATCTTTTGCTTGATGGGGATGTTTAAAGTTATAAACTTTTGTAAATTGATTCACAAAATAGGCGAGCACGTTTTGTGGGGGGGTTTGGATTTTCAAAAAATTTTCGAAACTTTGTCGACCTTTTTTTGATTTTCCGAGCTCTCCTTGAGCAACAAAAAGTCCATGTTTTGACCAAAATTTCTGCACAAAACTTGAAAAATTAACTCATAACACTTTAATTTGTGAATTGGGTAAGCTGAAAATATTGTTTTCCCAAAGTGTTCCAACTTAAGTTTTAATGGTTTTCACTTAGTCAGGATCGAAGAATCAATTTGAAACTGTGTTATTGTAAAATTTAAAGCTCTAGTCGGCTCCAAAAAAAAAACAAGACTGCTCGTATCAGGGCGAAGCCCTGAATGTTCCGACTGCCTATTAAGGTTTATGGAGCAGTAATATCAATAAAAACTAAAAGTAATATAACACAATAATTTTTTTTTCTTCAAAAATTTGAAGTTTTTTATAAAAATCATCCCCCCACACGCCATATAAAGTACAAAAGGATAGATTTCGCTACTTGTAACAAATCAATTATGGCAAATAAGCTTCGTTGAATCAATTTGGAACAATTTTTAAGACGGATTAACTCTCCGCTTACGCGTTAATAGCGCGAAATATATCGCGCGTTAATTGTCCCAAATTGGCCAAAATGGCAATTTTTAAACCCCCATAACTTTACGAAAAATGATCACAGGTGAAATATCTTTTCAAATTTGAGCTCAGGACAACAATACCTTTCGAATGATATAAAATAACTCCGTCAAAAATTGCTAGTTAAAAAGTCGAAATTTGTCTGAAGAAAAAAAACCCACCCGAGCACAAATATTCCGTTACTTTCGTATCGAAAGTCGGAACAATTATTGCGAACACACTTTTGCCTGCAATTATTCAGCAAAACAGTTTCGTAAATTTTTTCTTACGGCTTTGAAAAAATGGACGGAATATTTAGACCAATTAGGGCCTGTGCAGTTTTTGTTCAGACCAATTGTGATTTTTAATCATCTGATAAAAATCTTTGCATAGAGCTCAAATTAAAACTATATGATAATTTGTGATGTAATAAGACTTTGAACAAGGGCAGTTTGACTGTGTGGGGATAAACAAGTGCGCTCAATTTTCAATTCTTAAATCAAAATGCGTAGCAGAGGCAGCAAAAAAAACCGCTCGTATATCGGACCAAAGCGCTGAAAGTTCCGAGTGCCGTCTAATACATATCGAATAGTTTTTGGGGAAAATATTGAAAAACAATAATGTTTGGACAATATAAAATATCAAGAATGAAGGTTTGAGTCGTACGAAATTATTACAACCGATTAGCTATCCTCACTTCATATTAACACGATTTCGTTGTGCGGGTTAATTCGCCACGAATAATTAACTCGCGTTACGCTTTCAATATTATGAAGAAAATCTTCAAAGCGCTTATAAATTATCCCAGATCATCGCCATATTGGCAATTTCCAAACCTCCAAATTTTTGCAAAAAGAACGTTGGAAGTAAAATATATCCTTAAATCGAATTTCAGAGAGTCATTATTTTCAATGGGGCAAATAAAACTTTGTTAAAACTATGATTTCGATTGCCGTAAAGTGACTGAAGGTACGCTCGTTCATAGAAACAAGACTGCTCGTATATCAAAGCAAAGCCCTGAATGATCCAACTTTCCCATATCGAATTTTTTTCCGGAAAATAAAATATTGACAAACTTTAAATTTTCGACAATAGCAAATGTCAAGTGAGAAATTTTGAATCTTACGAAACTGATACTACCGATTACCTAGCCTCAATTCAATTTGGAACAATTTTGTTGTGCGGAATAATTCACCATGCATAAGAAATTCGCTTTACGCTTTCACGGTGATAGATAAAATCCTCAAAGCGCACATAAAATAGTCCAGAGTATACCCAAAATATATTGGCCATTTTCAAACTCCCAAAATGTTGCAAAAAAGATCGGAAGTAAAATGTTTTTAAATTTGATATCGGATTGTCGATATCTTCATTTGGGCATAATTTTTTTTGTTAAAAACTATTATTTTGATCACCGAAAACTGACTGAATAAAAGAGAACCACACCAAGCTTAAATATTCCGTTTTGTTCGAAAATTGGAACAACAACGTTTCGATTTGTGCCAAATAAGTCTCTGTGTAGTTTACATTGAGTGTGGGGAAACTAATTCAAAAATATTCACTTTTCTTTTTTTGCCTGCATTTTAAAATATATGCAGAAAGTTTGCTCAAAAGAGATAAAAGCGCAGCTCAAAATTTCTGGTCGACTTTTCTTTTTTGTTCCGACTCTTCTAACGAAAGTAATGGAATGTTTGTGCTCGGGGTGGTTTTTTTCTTCAGACAAATTGCGACTTTTTAATTGGCCATTTTTGATGAAATTTTTTTGAATAAAGGTATTGTTTCCTGAGCTTAAATTTGAAGAGGTAATTCATCTGTGATCATTTTTTGTTTAGCTATTGGGGTTTGAAGGTTGCCATTTTGGCCAATTTGGGATAATTAATGAGCGATGTTTTTCGCGTTAATAATGCGTGAGCGGAGATTTAAATCGTCTTAAAAATCGTTCCAAATTGGTTGAAGGAAGATTATTTGGCAAAAATTCTTGTTACTGTGAGCGAATTTATCACTTTGTACTTTATGTGTGGGGGGATAATTTTTGCAAAAAGAATCTCAAATTAAAAAAAGTTCATTGTATTCTTATTATATTTAATTTTTTCATGTTATTACTGCTCCATAGACCTTAAAAAGGCAGTCGGAACATTCAGAGCTTCACCCTGATACGAGCAGTCTTGTTATACGTTTATCATACAAAAGTAACAATTTTTGTTAAACATTCAAGTCTAATTGAAGAGAATTCGAATCCAATTATTACCAAGTCTTTGGAAAATGGCCCGATGTTGGCGCAAATCAGTGGTGGGAGGCGTGGTAATTTTGGGCGTCAAAAAAACTCGTAAGTAGTACCAAATAAGGACGACTTGCCTATTGAGGGGGTCAAATCTCTATACTATTTGCCTGGTTAGTGGGTCAAAGCTGTAATCAATTTGGCTGGTGAGCGGGTCATATCGCCCGACTCCTGCCTACATACGCTACTGGCCACATGAATCAAAATCTTTCACGCTCAATTCATCCGTTAATTCCTTGTGGTCGAAAGGATGCTGTTGAAAATGCTCAGCTGCCTCAGATAATCCAGATTTCTTCAAAAATCGGAACGGTCGAAGAGACCTTCAACAAAGCTGAAAGTAATATTCGGTTTGGTTGTTGTTTGCAGGGCAGTTGCGGACTACAGGCGGTCCACTGACTTGTTCCCTGGCTACCAGAGGATAGCACAGGTCATAGTAGTGGCCACAGATGTGCTGGACTCCGCCATACTCACAGAAGCACTCACTCTAGATGAGAAGATCAAAGCCATAACTGTGCAGAGCGGAAATCAAAATGTGAGTAAAGTGATTAAGTTGAATCAAACGTAAATTTAAAAACGTTTAAATATGTTTGCGATATGCCAGTGAACATTTGTGTAAGTCAGCCATTTTGTTCTGAAAATTGACCCGCAAACGAAATAGTGTACTTTACCGTATTTGTAGCGTTTTTTGCCTTTTCGTAAAGGCAGGCTTAAAAGAAAAATTTTCTTTTGATCTTTTTTTGACAAATAAATTGATCATTTCTGGCTTACAACTTTTCCCGGCTGTATCAAACTCCCAAGGATGGACGAAACTTATTATTTGCTGCCTCTGTCCTTATTTCTTTCAGGAAGGCTGGTCACGTCGTCCCAACACCCTTCCTGGTTCTCGGGAAATGCTTTGTAAAGATTGTAGCTGCACAATCGTTACAAACCGGAATGGTCTTCCGACAAAAATCTCAATTGCTATTTCACTTTGTATCGTAAGCTTGTCGTTCACTTCGTCTATTTCAACGAACCTTGTTGTTCTTATTTTTTTTTTCATTTTCAGTTGTCGCGAAATCTCAAGGTCGCGACGTGTCTTTTTTTAACGAAATTTTACAAATTAGCTTTAAGCTATAAATTAACCCTTCCGTGTTCGTCGAAATGAACGATTAAGACCCTCTAATTCGTTAAAACCGTTAATCTGCCCACTCCGATCTAACAATAAAATTTCGAATTCGATTTTGCATTTCCGTACATTCTGGTCGAACGTCACAAATTATGTTCCGTGTCTCATTCCGTCAGATTGACACAGCCGAACCCTCCGAAGAGCAAGAAAAAGAACATTAGCGTTGTTAATGACAAACTTATCACAAAAAGGAGGGTCGGAATATTCTAGAAGGAAGTTTTTCAAAATTTGAGACCCAGCTATGAGATTATCTTTCCATGCAAACGGAAGCTGATCAAAAGTTATTTGACTGATGGCCTAAAAATGGTAATTTTTACATAGCCCTGAACAGACCAGAAATCTACCTGCTAAGTCTAGGCGGTGAAAAACGAGTAGCAATTAGGCAACTGAAGCCGGCCAGTCGTCAATAGGTGCTTTTTCTACGCTCCGTCACTATGTAGTATTTGGGCGAATGTTACACCGATTTACGAACCCCTTCTAATCACAAGCGTGAAAAGTCCTCAAACACGCACAATCATTTCATAAACGTTTCAATACGTTCTCGAGAAAAACTGATATGTAACTCGGGTCTCGGCGGTTATAAAAAAAACTTGCGACACAACCTCTTGCAGTACACCAAAGCCAAAAAAACTTCAAAAAAATGAACACAGAGAGGAAGCTGAGCTTCGCACCACTTTCAATACAAAACATAATGCATAAAAAGTCTGAACGGAAAAGTGAAAAACTGAAATGAATTTAAAACAATCTAATGTTATAACAATCAAGTAACGTACACAGAAAAAGGATTGGTGCTACGCAATTTCAATTCTTTTTTTTTGTCATGACCTTGGTTTTTTTCTCACGTTTTGGAGTCCCAAATGATCCTAAATGAAATCAAAAATATTGATGAACAATTTGCAACAAAACAACCTGCATTGGGGTTAAGAAAGTGCCCTTTTCTCTAATTGCTATAATGTAGCATCATACTGAAAAATTACATAATCACAGAACTAAAAACAAACGAATGCAAAAGTTTCCAACAACTGCTACAAAAAAAAACTTGAATTGCCACAAAAAAAGTAACTTGATGAAATCCTGATAACAAACTCTGAAAGCCAAAAAATAAACCAATTACATCAAATACTAAAATGGTACGCAAAATTTTCAAAACAAAAGCAAATAACATCACATCTGTAGTCAAGTACAAATTGTGATAACACTCGCATATCCTGCTGTTAGAGGAATTATTCACATTGCTCGAGGGGATGTTGAGTTTGTCGGAACTTGGTGAAGGAGTTGAAGTATGATTAGGGATTATGCCTTTTCGTTTCGGTTTACTGACTTTTTTGGGGTAGCTGTCGACTTTTGCAAAACTGTTCTCCAGCAGAAAAGTTTTTTGTGCTGCCAGTTATCGACAAAATTCGCCAGCGGCGCCAGCTTGAATTGATACTAATTGATGAACTTATACTAATCGATACCGAATCGATTGAATCCATACTAATCAAATTCTGAAGGATTCTTTGGTTTTTTTTTTCAGGTTTTTAAACATACCCAGATTGTATTTTTTTTCTACAGATGCATGTGTAACAGAAAAAGTGCTTTCCGAATCTCTTGAATATGAAAAGTAAGTCATAATTCGGCAAATCATGAGCGGTCACTAAATTGTAATTCGTTGTTTGTCTATTAACCGTTACACAAATTATGCGTCCAACCCAGAAACTTTTTCGTGTAATTGCAATGATCAAATGCCAATTGATCTATGTCTGAAAAAATCTTAACGCTTATGCAACAAACCGCAGCAACTTCTCGTTCGTGCCTGTTACATTGGTGAAAGTGTAGTACTTTTTTTTCTACAAAAATTTGTCTCGCTGACGATTCAAAGGAGGTAATAAGCTTAAGCTAGTCCATCACATCCGGTCCTTTTTTAAGATCAAACGTTAACAGGTCTTTTTTTTCCCAAATTCAATTTAAAAAACGTCAGAATAAAGCGTAGTCGCATTATTGATAGACTTTAAATGTTTGCTTGCTAGATTTCTGCGGATCAGACTGCGGTCTGTCAACTTGCAAGATCAGTGACTTCAAATCGTAGTAAAATATTCTGGGAACGAACCATCGAGCTGTTCAGTTTTTAAGCTTGAGGTCATCTTTTCTGGGATTGGGCTCTGTGTTGACGACATCTTTGTCTTGCTATCGCAGTTCTAGATGTCTTTTCAGAGTTTCGAAAGAAGTGCTTGTTTAAAAAAATTTGCAGCAAATCTCAGGTTGAATCGACGCAACTTGTGGTCGCCCGTACTCAGCCAGTTTCTGGAGACCCTTTATCAGCACATATTAATACTTTGACCCATTTTTCTACAGCAACAAGACACGATCAGACTGGCAGTGGTGAATCTGTTCGATACTCTTAAGGGTAACGGTTCGCCTTCGTTGAACCTGGACAGAAATTTAAATTTAATATCTAGATTTGGTTTGGAATATGAAAGTAGTTTTGGATAGGGGAAGAATAAAAATGAAGAACCAATAAGATTTTCAAAAGTCATGCAGAGGTTGCTTACCGAAAGACGTAGATTTGACAATTGTTCAGCTTTTCAAATCTGCCCATATCCATCACACCCAATGGCTTTTTGTATTCCCTATTCACTTCACAGTTCCTTTTTGTCGAAATCTTAAGTTGTGGCATGTTGCAGCAAAGCAGTATAGAAAGCAACGTTCATCATCTTTAGTTTCGATATTCGTGAGCAGAGTAGAAGCAGCGCTGTGGGCATCATGTAGCTGGAGGTAGGAACCTGCTCTTATTGGCGAGAAGACCGCGAAACTGGTTTGCAGTGTTTAATTCTATTGATAATCCATCCACTGCCATGCGGAGAGAATGAGTTGACTTCGTTGACCATATTTTCAATCAATCAGTTCCAACTATTGGTCCTCAGCTATTTCCTCGAAATACACGGTCAATGTCTTCATAGTTCAGATCAGCATGGTCCTTCCTTTCGTAGTTTCCAGTGTTCCGTCTCGCACTGTGGGGTTTTTGATCTTGCCCACAGAATTGACCTTTGTTCAGGAAATCGTTGAGCCTTTGCAGTATGAAAGCATCAATTTCCTACTTGTTTTGCACTCATCATGACTTGAAGCAAGTCCATTTCTTTTTCACCAAATTTGAGATCGTATCAGCGCATTTTCCCTCTGAACGTGCTTTCCGTCGGCGCAGCGGAAGAGTCGTCTCGATGCCATCCCAAACTGGCAAGACGTGTTTGTTCAGCAGATATTGTTGATAGCTTTCTGCAGTGAGAATTAGACTCAAAGAATTTATACTAAAAGACTCCTTAATTCACAGCCTTAAATTTTGGTGTTAAATTGAGAGTAGACGCTTAAAATGTTTATAACACGAAATACATGGCGCGTTACTTGTCCCAGATTGGCCAACTTGTCAATGTTTAAATCCTATAACTTTACAAAAATTATCACAGGAGAAAAACTTTTTTTAAATTTGAGATCAGGATAACAATACGTTATGAATAATAATTCAAAAATTCATCAAAAAATTGCTATTTAAAGAAGCCAAATTTATCTGGAGTAAGAAACCATCCCGAACACCCAACCACAAGTAGTCGGAAAAAAATTGTTTTATAGTCGGATCAAAAACTGTTCTCGGTGGATTTTTTTGACACAAGTTTGGGGCTCTGAGAATTGTCATTTCTACCAGCTTCGATAATTTAAGGCGGGCGCATTATTTCCAGGTTTTCATTCACGTGTAGGCGGTGAATTCATCCCGCTGGTAAAACATTCCAAAATAAATCAAAAATGCCAACTGGTCCAATTTATGCGTTCTTAAGAATTAGAAAATTTGAAATTTTCATATATTCCTTCTTATTTTTAAAACAATTACATATGAATACCAAAAATATCACAGCATTCACACCTAAATGGCTTATGGCGCCTTAAGAACATTTTATGGCGCCTTAACGTTCTCTAATTGAGATTTGAGTTGATTGGAAAAATTTGCCTGATTGCTATACTGCTATACTTTCTACAAAACTGCGCTGAAAATGTTTCCGCATATAATAGTACACCGCCATGTAACTCGCAACACTCCGAAACATACCGTTTTTTAGCATGACTGACTATCAAGCATTTTATGTAAAAAGCTTTGATTATATTTTTGAAAGCGGTTGCAATTTGAATGGAGAATGAAACGGTGAAGAAAATTCATTTCTGACGTACCTTTCATTATTTCGTTTCAGAAGCAGTCTTTTATCCATTTTGGTAGTCGCATGATGCGCTCTTGAATTAGATTCACTAATGAAAAATACTACCACATTGGTTTCATAAAATTATGCTGCGCAACCGTTACCTGTCTTTTACGATGCTAGGTAAAAATGACGACAGGGCATTAAGTGATATAATAATGAGACGCCATATGAGCGTTTAAACGTTTAAAACGAGCTGTTGGAATTTAAGCGGTTTACATTTCTCAATAAAAATGAAGAGTTGTGTGGGACTGAAAGTCCCAAAAACCGTTGTCGTCTCAACAGCCGTCGTCTTATTTGCAGTTTTCTAGGAAGAGATTTCGCCTTAATCACAGGATGCTGTTTCTATATTATCGTTTCCTTTTTTTAACGTCCCAAATATGTTATCGGCTCATAGTTTTCCCCCTATTTCAAAGTAAGGGAAAAAAGTATTTAATTGTGGGGATGTTATGTTGACTATTGAATAAAAATTTTCTAAATAATAAGCGAACGCAAAAAGCGATTGAGTCCTTGTAGCGAAATATAAAAAATAGAAAAGTCCCTTTCTCTATTAAACTACTTCATTTATCACGCCTTTTAAACTGAATAAGCAGTTTAAGTGAACTTTCGATGTACATGAAAATTAATTTTGTTTAGTCTGACGACGCCGAGGCTTTGGCTCCTTCTGCGTGAATTTACTGATATTTACTTTCTTCGTCTAACTTTTTAACATTAAATGGCTGTACGTTCGTACTATTGAAACAGAAAATTTGATTTGAGCATTTGAAAGCTATTAATTCTTTCAAATCAATTGTACGAAGTTGAAAAATGTATTTTACTTTCTCGCTATTACAGTCTTGCAACTAAAAACAAACTGATGACAGCTTAAACAAAAAAAAAACAGTCCAAATTTGACCTCAGAAAACTTGACCGAAAATAAAAAAAAACCGACGTTATGAGTTCGCCACCAGCTGTCGCGGCGATCAAGCAACCCACAGAAGTTGACCTGAGGAAGAAGGATTCGACATCAAGTTCAACTATAGTCACCACCCGGGAAAGCTCCTCGGATGGAAGCGGAGGCGAGGATGACGCCTGCAACTTCCTGAACTGCGGTTGTCTGGAGACCTTCTCTAACGTTGTAACTGGATTCATCGAGGGCATTTTCTACAAGTAAGAGTTGATTTTATTATGTTTTTTTCTTACGTTTCGGTCTTTGCAGGAGAGCCCAAGATTCGAACCAGACTCCTTTTGTGCCAAATGTTCTAAAGATGATTTTTTCCAAGATACCGTCCACAATAGGTCTTCAGCTGGTAACTGCAGTAAATTGCTCATTATTTTACAATTTTGAATTGAATCGAGAATAAACGACAGCGTCGCTCAAGTTATCTATCGACATTCCTGAGGAGTACTTCATTTTATTTGCACACCCAACTCCGGTGGTTAATTTCCAATGATGAATGACCCTGCTTGGCTTTTTTTAACAGGATCGGCCTGTTCACTGGATCCTATCCCTGGGCAGGTATCCTGATTGGTCTGGCCATTTTCTTCATTCCTCTGGCAGGCATTGCCCGCTACAACGAGGAGACAGACGGGTCCAAACTGTGGGTTCCTCAGGACTCAAGGTAGAACTCTACTTTTGCAAGAGAAAAAACTTTTTGTCATAGAAATCGGATAGATCATAGAAGTTTAGTTAAAAAAACAGTTTGATTTCTAATTCTAAACACAAACAGATATATAGCAAAACTTCCATGCCGAAGTAGAAATTTCAATGACAATTCAAATCTCGAAATCGATTTAAAGTTAAATGTCATTTAACTGCATATAATGTCAAAACAATCCAGCTTACTCTTTAAAATAAAATTCTAGATGAAAATGTTTTAGCACTCTATAATTGTTACTAAATAATGACAACTTTGATAATCTTGATTTCCAAACCAGATCAAATCCAGGCACTTCATTAATTTTTCAGATAATTTTGATCTATTTTAAATGCCAAATCGTCTGTAATCTTTTCGTTGGCCAACAAAATTTAGACCTCTAGACACAAAATTGACGCATGATTTTGAGCTCCTAGAAATTTTGGGCACGAATTAAATCAAATTTGAATTCTCGATGAAAAATCAATTAAAATATTCTCCTGGTCTCGGCTCCTATTAGGTAAAAGCTGCTATCTTTAACGTTTGAAACGAATTTTTCCCTTACGGTGCTGATTTAAATTATCCTGACATAACGAACAAAACTTGGAACTTAAGACGCGTTGTTCACAACTTAAGTTGGCGTTAGACAAACCCCGGAGAAGTATAATTTGTTTTGCAAAAATTGGGCCTAAATTTTACCCCAAAATCAATCAATTTTAGATTTTTTAGTCACTGTAAAAATACGACATTACTTTCCGTTTTATTGCTCTAAACACTTAATCAAAATGAGCCTCTTTTTTCGCCTAACAAAGCTTAAGAGGGGTATAAGCTCTAAAAGTTTGAGCAAAACATTTCAAATCTGTTTAGACAAAAAATTGATTTTTATTTAGTATGAATGACATTTTTTGGCAATTGATCAAGCAAAAATCAATTTATTTAGGCTAAATTTCAAAAGTATAGTGCTAATTTAAAATTTTGGAACAAATAGGATTGGACAAACGAGCAAATAGGATTGGAGTTTTAACTTTCCATTTTATTTCGTTTTTTTCCGGATAATTTAAGTTAGGATATTCGTATAATTTGTTTGGCCACATAAGAGGCTTATTTTGATGTAGTTTCGACAACAATTGAACCGACAGTTCTGGCATAATTTTTTTTATTCTCTAAAAAGCCGAAAACTTATATGATGTTGAAGTAATCGAAGCTATGAAAAAACAGGATAATTTTCGAAGATCTTTTGCTTGATGGGGATGTTTAAAGTTATAAACTTTTGTAAATTGATTCACAAAATAGGCGAGCACGTTTTGTGGGGGGGTTTGGATTTTCAAAAAATTTTCGAAACTTTGTCGACCTTTTTTTGATTTTCCGAGCTCTCCTTGAGCAACAAAAAGTCCATGTTTTGACCAAAATTTCTGCACAAAACTTGAAAAATTAACTCATAACACTTTAATTTGTGAATTGGGTAAGCTGAAAATATCGAAGAATCAATTAGGATCGAAGAATCAATTTGAAACTGTGTTATTGTAAAATTTAAAGCTCTAGTCGGCTCCAAAAAAAAACAAGACTGCTCGTATCAGGGCGAAGCCCTGAATGTTCCGACTGCCTATTAAGGTTTATGGAGCAGTAATATCAATAAAAACTAAAAGTAATATAACACAATAATTTTTTTTTCTTCAAAAATTTGAAGTTTTTTATAAAAATCATCCCCCCACACGCCATATAAAGTACAAAAGGATAGATTTCGCTACTTGTAACAAATCAATTATGGCAAATAAGCTTCGTTGAATCAATTTGGAACAATTTTTAAGACGGATTAACTCTCCGCTTACGCGTTAATAGCGCGAAATATATCGCGCGTTAATTGTCCCAAATTGGCCAAAATGGCAATTTTTAAACCCCCATAACTTTACGAAAAATGATCACAGGTGAAATATCTTTTCAAATTTGAGCTCAGGACAACAATACCTTTCGAATGATATAAAATAACTCCGTCAAAAATTGCTAGTTAAAAAGTCGAAATTTGTCTGAAGAAAAAAAACCCACCCGAGCACAAATATTCCGTTACTTTCGTATCGAAAGTCGGAACAATTATTGCGAACACACTTTTGCCTGCAATTATTCAGCAAAACAGTTTCGTAAATTTTTTCTTACGGCTTTGAAAAAATGGACGGAATATTTAGACCAATTAGGGCCTGTGCAGTTTTTGTTCAGACCAATTGTGATTTTTAATCATCTGATAAAAATCTTTGCATAGAGCTCAAATTAAAACTATATGATAATTTGTGATGTAATAAGACTTTGAACAAGGGCAGTTTGACTGTGTGGGGATAAACAAGTGCGCTCAATTTTCAATTTTTAAATCAAAATGCGTAGCAGAGGCAGCAAAAAAAACCGCTCGTATATCGGACCAAAGCGCTGAAAGTTCCGAGTGCCGTCTAATACATATCGAATAGTTTTTGGGGAAAATATTGAAAAACAATAATGTTTGGACAATATAAAATATCAAGAATGAAGGTTTGAGTCGTACGAAATTATTACAACCGATTAGCTATCCTCACTTCATATTAACACGATTTCGTTGTGCGGGTTAATTCGCCACGAATAATTAACTCGCGTTACGCTTTCAATATTATGAAGAAAATCTTCAAAGCGCTTATAAATTATCCCAGATCATCGCCATATTGGCAATTTCCAAACCTCCAAATTTTTGCAAAAAGAACGTTGGAAGTAAAATATATCCTTAAATCGAATTTCAGAGAGTCATTATTTTCAATGGGGCAAATAAAACTTTGTTAAAACTATGATTTCGATTGCCGTAAAGTGACTGAAGGTACGCTCGTTCATAGAAACAAGACTGCTCGTATATCAAAGCAAAGCCCTGAATGATCCAACTTTCCCATATCGAATTTTTTTCCGGAAAATAAAATATTGACAAACTTTAAATTTTCGACAATAGCAAATGTCAAGTGAGAAATTTTGAATCTTACGAAACTGATACTACCGATTACCTAGCCTCAATTCAATTTGGAACAATTTTGTTGTGCGGAATAATTCACCATGCATAAGAAATTCGCTTTACGCTTTCACGGTGATAGATAAAATCCTCAAAGCGCACATAAAATAGTCCAGAGTATACCCAAAATATATTGGCCATTTTCAAACTCCCAAAATGTTGCAAAAAAGATCGGAAGTAAAATGTTTTTAAATTTGATATCGGATTGTCGATATCTTCATTTGGGCATAATTTTTTTTGTTAAAAACTATTATTTTGATCACCGAAAACTGACTGAATAAAAGAGAACCACACCAAGCTTAAATATTCCGTTTTGTTCGAAAATTGGAACAACAACGTTTCGATTTGTGCCAAATAAGTCTCTGTGTAGTTTACATTGAGTGTGGGGAAACTAATTCAAAAATATTCACTTTTCTTTTTTTGCCTGCATTTTAAAATATATGCAGAAAGTTTGCTCAAAAGAGATAAAAGCGCAGCTCAAAATTTCTGGTCGACTTTTCTTTTTTGTTCCGACTCTTCTAACGAAAGTAATGGAATGTTTGTGCTCGGGGTGGTTTTTTTCTTCAGAAAAATTGCGACTTTTTAATTGGCCATTTTTGATGAAATTTTTTTGAATAAAGGTATTGTTTCCTGAGCTTAAATTTGAAGAGGTAATTCATCTGTGATCATTTTTTGTTTAGCTATTGGGGTTTGAAGGTTGCCATTTTGGCCAATTTGGGATAATTAATGAGCGATGTTTTTCGCGTTAATAATGCGTGAGCGGAGATTTAAATCGTCTTAAAAATCGTTCCAAATTGGTTGAAGGAAGATTATTTGGCAAAAATTCTTGTTACTGTGAGCGAATTTATCACTTTGTACTTTATGTGTGGGGGGATAATTTTTGCAAAAAGAATCTCAAATTAAAAAAAGTTCATTGTATTCTTATTATATTTAATTTTTTCATGTTATTACTGCTCCATAGACCTTAAAAAGGCAGTCGGAACATTCAGAGCTTCACCCTGATACGAGCAGTCTTGTTATACGTTTATCATACAAAAGTAACAATTTTTGTTAAACATTCAAGTCTAATTGAAGAGAATTCGAATCCAATTATTACCAAGTCTTTGGAAAATGGCCCGATGTTGGCGCAAATCAGTGGTGGGAGGCGTGGTAATTTTGGGCGTCAAAAAAACTCGTAAGTAGTACCAAATAAGGACGACTTGCCTATTGAGGGGGTCAAATCTCTATACTATTTGCCTGGTTAGTGGGTCAAAGCTGTAATCAATTTGGCTGGTGAGCGGGTCATATCGCCCGACTCCTGCCTACATACGCTACTGGCCACATGAATCAAAATCTTTCACGCTCAATTCATCCGTTAATTCCTTGTAGTCGAAAGGATGCTGTTGAAAATGCTCAGCTGCCTCAGATAATCCAGATTTCTTCAAAAATCGGAACGGTCGAAGAGACCTTCAACAAAGCTGAAAGTAATATTCGGTTTGGTTGTTGTTTGCAGGGCAGTTGCGGACTACAGGCGGTCCACTGACTGGTTCCCTGGCTACCAGAGGATAGCACAGGTCATAGTAGTGGCCACAGATGTGCTGGACTCCGCCATACTCACAGAAGCACTCACTCTAGATGAGAAGATCAAAGCCATAACTGTGCAGAGCGGAAATCAAAATGTGAGTAAAGTGATTAAGTTGAATCAAACGTAAATTTAAAAACGTTTAAATATGTTTGCGATACGCCAGTGAACATTTGTGTAAGTCAGCCATTTTGTTCTGAAAATTGACCCGCAAACGAAATAGTGTACTTTACCGTATTTGTAGCGTTTTTTGCCTTTTCGTAAAGGCAGGCTTAAAAGAAAAATTTTCTTTTGATCTTTTTTTGACAAATAAATTGATCATTTCTGGCTTACAACTTTTCCCGGCTGTATCAAACTCCCAAGGATGGACGAAACTTTTTGAACGATTCATTGAAAAGTAAATTTTTGCCTTTTTTTGTATGACCCAGAACAGTAAGCATAAAGTTTAATCAACTAAAATACTTTTCAGATACCCTTTTCTTCCGTGTTTTCCTCATTTCCGCTGCCAAAGCGAATTAGGTAAATCCGCAGAGAGTGTTCTTTTGAGACCTTACAAGATTTATGAGATGGTATTTTTCAGGACGGTAACATCCAATCGACATGGCTTAAACAGTAGGTTTACCAAAAAATTACATTCAACTGATCAATTTTCACTTATCGGTCTTTGACGCTGAGGTCTATTATTCCGGTGGACAATCTCGATAATCCTCCCTTCTTAAGAAACGGGAAGAGATATGTTAAGTTCATCAAATCAATCAATTTTAGATCAACCAGAGTGCAGCAACCTATATTGCTTATTCGCCATTTTTGTTGAGAAGGAGGTTCTTTACTAGAAACAATAGCGAAGCTATTGTTAATTAGATACGATTTTGTCACGTGTAGCGTTCAATCAAGTATTTTAGGACTGATCAACTGAATGATCGGTTACATGGCAAAAATCCATTACCTTAAGATCCCAGTAAAAAAATACGTCGTTCTACAATCGCCCACAACTTAAAATACTATAATAAAAAACAAAGTAAACGAAATTATCAACAAGTTGAATATAAAGGCGGTTTACTAAACAAGCAAAAAGAATGCCAGTGAAAATGAAAAAAACGGCAAAAAATACGCTGCATACTTTCGAACACAAATTACGTTGCTAATCACATGGCCTTCAAAATTAAACTCAAATTTCAAAACAGACTAGATTACAACTGAACTTGAAAAAATTGTTCCAATTAGACAAAAACAGCTTTACCAAAAATGTTCAAATTGTTTCGACAAATCAATTGGTTACAAAAAGATTAGGTCTTACAAAAATCACAAAAATTTTGAAATCTTTTTCACTGCAAATCAATTGTCGTTCCATTGATTAGAAAAATTGTTTCTCATTTTTGATCAAATTTTTTGCTAGACGCAACACTCAAAGGGCCATCAGAGCCTGCACTCAAAGTAGCGTCCCGTAAATAAGTACAATTAATCTTGGATTAAACTGCTACAGACTGCATTTTTGTTGCGTTTCGGGGTTTTTGGAGGTTGGATGGAAACATTATTAAACAAGTTGATCAAACAAAATTAATATAAAGGTAAAATAGCTGAAGGTAAAACGTATTTTAATTAGTTATATGAGCAAATGAACGAATATAAGATAATATGTTTCAGTCTTTGTGCCAACTAGTTATCTGTTTAACTTTGTCAATCAAATTGCGGTACTTTTTCCGAAATAGGTTGATAGTAACGCTGGATTTTTTCAAGCTGTTCAATTGTTGATTGCAGGAATATAGTTGAATTGTCTCAGTAAAGGTATATATTGAAGGAACAAACAAAAAAAGCGAAAACACCTAGATCCCGTTTTTCAATTCTGGCACAAAATAAAGAGTAGGAATCACTTTCAGCGCTAAGACTAGCTCGATGTTCGATTTGAGTGTCCTCTAAAGTCCAAAACAGAATTTTTTGCATATAGCTCTGACAGAGATGAAACAAACATTCTTTGATATCAGTTCAGTAATGAGACACAAAAAAATTCAACGCCGCAATTTCAAAGTTAACTCGAATTTTTTCCGGTGTTACGTCATTGCTAAGTAATTTAATTGCGGTTAGAAAGCCGACACATGTTGTTATTTTTTTTATTGCTGAGCAGGGCGTAGCGCAAGGTAGAAGAAATCCACCAATCTGAGTGTACACAGAGCAGGTAAAACTGGGTGGGACAAAATTTGAAATTATTGTTCACAATCCAGGTTCTTTCGAACACTTTGAGTGAGTGGAGGCTCTCAATATCGCCAAAAATAAATATGCGTTCCGCCTTCCGTTTTCGGGCACCAAAAAAAATTGTAAACAAAAAATCCGATATTACAGGGATACGGCATCTGTTGCATTAGTGGGCAGGGATGACTTTTGATTACTTCTGTTAAGAGATCTCGTTATTGCCGACCGGGATGTTAAGGACATTTTGGTTGCATTGTCGTCCTGCACCATTTGTAAACTTTTTGCGTTGATCTGGATTTAATTAATTTCTGAAAGTTCTGATTGTGTTCTTCATTAGTTGAACTAATAGTCGAGCTTCTGAGCTTCCGGCGTTGAACTTGTGGCAATGCATGTTGCTGTTCGAGCGAGATTAGATCTACCCCACATGCTGCAGCTGAAGTGTGTTGACTTTTTTTGCGCTTCTTTCAGGTATTCATGGCCGTCAAGAACACTAACTATTTGGCTTTTTTGTGATGTTCCTTCAATAAAAACAATTCATTTTCAGATTTTCAATAAGTTGAAAAAGGAGATAATGAATGCAACTTCAGGATCGTATTAACATTGATTTTAATACAAGCTGGTGGTATGTTAATCCTAAGAATGAGTTCAACACAAATTTTGCTATTGTAATTTTGCTTCGTTTATTATTAGCATGAACCTAATTGAGGCGAGGCATCATTGCTCTAGATTTACGTATAATTACACTTTGATGATGTCTTTTGTTATTAATTCAAAGGATTTTTATAATTGGCATAGGGTAATATGGTATGGGCGATTTTAATAAATGATATTTTTTGGTAAGGTATCTTTTACCATGGGGGCTTTTGGTGTAGTATCTTTTGTCCTGACAGCGAATGTTCATACAAAACTAAATAAAACAGCAAATTGCAGCTGACTATTAGCAAAAAGAAATCTGTTTACTTTGCGAAACTTCTGATAAACTCTTAGAATTTGTGATCTGTGTGCTCTGTTTTACTCAAATGCTTGCAAATGGCACTGTTGGCTTTAAAATATTTATTCACTTTGCTTTCAGTTGACGTGGGATGATACGTGTAAGAAGACGGGACCCTACTGTCTACATAATTCAGTGCTGGAGGTATGGTCTTACGATCGAACCACTATCCAGGCACTCACTAAAACTACCATCGAGACGGATATCGACACCATCACTACAAGGTACAACCCTAGTCGAGGCCCCGCTTAAAAACCGCTCAAGATTTGAACGGTTTGAGCGGTTTTTTAGACGATTGCGCTCAAACCGCTCAAAATATTCGAAAGAAACCATCAGACCGTTCGAAGCTGCTAAAATTCTAGCAAGAATCGCTCAAACCGCTAAATCTGTAAAACTTTGATCTTCTAACCTTCCGTAATACCAAAATAAAAACTAAAAACCAACCTAACATGTTTTAGGGTCCAAAACGCAGTCGTCAAGGTTCTTAACGTTTTCTAAAAACTCAAAAACCGCTCAAAAACCGTCAATCAACTCGGGAATTCATTATTAGCGTCATTCAGTAGTAACTCAGCTTATTTGCTATTTGGTTACTCCTTTTGATGAATTCAGTAGCGCGCATACAGTCAGCATGGTCGGGAAGGTCCTATCTATTTCTTCTGAAAAATTGATCAAAAACTTGATTCCACGAGAATTCTTTTTGACTTGAAACTACGCGTTGCAAAAACACACCAAGGCCAACTATCAATTGATAATATTTGTAGTTCGTTTTTAGATAAGTGAGCCCAAAAGTATTGGTTCTTCTTTTTTTCTGATTTGGGACTTGAAATTTTCTGAAAATGAATTTTTTTAAACAAAATAAATCATGTTTATTTGCAATACAAAGTCTTTAAGAGATTGTTTTTGCTATTTTTCTATATCTATGAAAGGTATGGGCCATAGTATGTCATTGGTCAAGCTAGCAATTTGTAGCAACTCGGGTAAATATCTCCAGGTTTTTTAGTGGCTGAAAATTTCAGCCTTCTGAGCTCAAGTTAGAGTTTTGGCTGTGTTGCGACTTAGTTTCTGTTTGCGTTAAGTTTCCAGTTTTTGGCTGAGTTTATGTTTCAACCAAAATGTTTCCAACTTTGGCTTAAGTCGATTTATCCACAATAGAAAGGACCAACATACGAGGTGCTCAGTTTTTCATGGAGAGCCGTTGTTGTGCCTGGTAATGAATGGAATTTTCTGTTCACATTTTTTGGTTGTTTTTCTGGACAGGGGAATGTTGTGTAACCCTCATAAAATGAGAACGGATGATAGTGGGCCTCGAATCGCCGCTTTCCTCCTTCCAATAGATACCCTTTAATTTTAATAGCAAGTTTCAACGCGCGCGGGTATGAATTCTTGAAGATTTTTTATGGCGAGGCTCAAAACGTTCTTTCTCCACGTGGGAAAAAAACAAACCAGCATACACGCTGTTTTCGCGGAGAACAGTTGTTGTGCTCTGGGTTTTGAATTCTCATTTCTAAAGGCAACAATTCGCAGCCCATAAAGGTCAAACCAAAAACATTGCATGCACTTCTAAAACGGCATAATAGCCGTTCTCGTTTAAGAGCTAATAAATCATGATTGTCGATTTCCTTCCTCTGAATATATGGTCTTGAAAATATATTTATTAGGAGTTCCGTTTTAGAAAATAAGTTACCAGATTACGTTTGTTTCCATAGGAGTGAGCTTATACAATGTCCACGGTGGTAAGAAGTCTAGAGCTAGCAAAAAATCAAACGATATTACTCATTTTTTGATATCCGTTTGGTCTAGTCATCCATGTTTGCTTCTGACTGACGTTTTCGCCTCAAATTAGATTTGAAACAATATTTGCTTTTAATAAAACTCAACGCTGGTATTCGCTTAAAAAAGCAATTTTTTCTCACGTATCCATTTTCGAAGGTTTCAAATGCCATTATTAGCTCCGTTCCATTATTGTTTTTTAAAATATAAAAGTCCTACAAGATTACCTCGGGGAGTTAGGTGTTAAAAGGCGGTTGTTTAAGTTTTGACCAAAAAATTGAGTTTTTTGAGTGCCTGCATCCATCTCAGCTCAAATATATAAAGGTGCGGTAAGAAAGTACCGAAGGGATGCCCTTTGGCCGGGATACCTTTTGCCACTTAGAACTTCGAAAAAGTGGTTAAAAATTGATGAGTTTTGGCGGCGATATGGCCTAAAATTTTTTAAGATATCACGAAAGCTGGTTATTAAACTTTTCCCCTCAATTGAGCTGAATAAAGCCATCATCTGGTGTATTTCGCACCTGAAAACTTAAGTATGGGAATTCCCCAATTATTACAATTGTTAGCGAAGCTGCGAGTGCATTGGTATGTTCTACCAAGTTAATATTTGACTAATTGGCCCGAAATCAAACTGATTTTAATTTTAAAAACTATTTAGACAACGTTGCGCAGCCTGCCTCATCATATGAGTAAAGCTGTGGAGTTGTTATTTTTGATAATCCAATCCTTTATTGACAGATTAGTTGTCAAGAACCATATCTATTGATCGAATCCCAGTTAGTTTCTTTTCTACAAAAATCAAGCTCGTAAAAGTTAGTTTCAAACATATCAACTATTTGAGGGAGATCCTCCAAAAAATCTACAAAAGAAACCATTTTGGATTAAAAGTTTTACCTTTGTAGTACTATTCTACCAGCATTAGACCATCGTGGTTCTCTTGAGGCTGCAGGAACATCTGGGACTCAAATTATAAGTTTTTCACAATGAACTCATTTCTTTTCAAAAATCAACTAGTATAATCAGCAATATTCAAACCGATAATTTAGAAACCTCGGATTGATCATGAGTAAACTAAATTTTGAGCGATTTTTGATCATTGCTTATAAATTTCACGGCTTTTTTGTAAAAAGTTTTTTTACTTGTGCCACAGGAAAATTGTTTTGGGTAAGTTTGTGACACCTAGGCCATTTTGATTGACATTTGAAAAAAAATGATTAGGAAATTTTTAGGCAAGCAACTTGCATTCAAGAACAGCAATAGTTGGCGCGTATCAGTCGAAAAAGGGCGTTGTGCAGTATACAGCATAAAAAACTTCCATTTGATGCTCATTCCAACAGTTAAAACATGTTCGTATCAGGGCCAAGCGCTGAATATCCCAATGCTTTCTAAGATCACGTCCCACTCTTTCAACTGTCATTATTAAATCCCTATGTTCCCTAACCTCCTTTTTATAACACCGTAACAAAATAACCCCACATCAAAATAACCCCCTTTTATTACCAATAATTTGTTTCAAATTAAACCTTTTTACAGCGAGAGTAGTATTCCAATTACGGGTACAAATTGAGGTCAGAAAAGCTATTCTTAATTCACTTCATGCGTTTAGTCACTCAAAAATAACTGCATTTCGATTAGCTAAAGAAATAATCCCTATTTCATGCGTTTAAAACAGAGATAAACTACATGGTGAGAACAAAAGGCAAAAAAGGACGTTTGTCAGCTGTATTTAGAAAAATCAAGCTTCCTTACTCTTTTACTATTGTTATACCATTAAATGCTATAATATTTGAAGCTTCCTTCCATTTTACCTTATCTACGAAGGACAAACAAATACTAGTAGTACCAGGCCACGAGTTTCATCTTAAACGCAAAACTCTTAATTGTCGAGCAACAGTAATTACAGATGGCGGCAGTTTTTTTTTGAAATGAGGGGTGAACTTAATTACAACTTTTCTACGGAAAAATTTGATGCTCGACTATTTTTTCAAAACATCAAGGATTTGAGCAATAGTAATACCCAAGGTCGCAGTCGCAACCTTAATTCAGCCCGTTACAGACGACATTGCCCCTCAACTAGCCCAAGCAACTAAGAAAATAGTTCGAACTGCAGAACGAGTCAGCATGCAACGAAAATAAGAAAACAGGTTTTATCAGTCTCTCCAGCAACCATAATTTTCACTATGGAATCAAAGGCATGCGGCATCATCCGGTTTGGCCAGAACAACAAATGCTGTAGAGGGCTGGCATTGTGGCATAAAATGGACCAATTTCATTAGATTGCATCCCTGCTTATTTCAATACCCAAAAAACCGAGACAAGACTGTTCGTATAAGGGCGGAGCCTCGAATATCCAATTGCTCTCTAATTCATCTAAAGTAGTTTTTGGCTCAGAACTGTTTGCTAGCATTAACTAGCAGATAGTGTTGAACAATTTATGGAGCACCAGAAAAAGTAGTACTTTGAGTTAGCGAACAAAAGGCGTTCGCCAATACTCTTCAGACTCTCGGTAATACTGCTGGGTTTATCATAGATTACAAAAGAAGGTAATAATTTATTTACAAAAAAATGTATAAAAGCACACTTTCGGTAACTGAAAATAAAGTTTCTGATAAAAGAAGTTTACCCTTTATGCCGGCTTTACCTAGTTGCATTTATGAGATGAATATTTTTGGTCATGATTTTTCTAACTTCAAATTTTGAGAAATTTTGTGTTATTTTTTTTCCTCAAAATTTTAATATTCTAATAATATTTACAAAATTGAAAAAAGTCGATCAAAGTTGTTAAAACTTCTTAGTTGTTTCAATTTGCTGCGATGAGTTGATAGTGATTTAATACAAGTTTGTTTCCCCTATGCTCAATGTTTGATGCTGAACCACTTGCGAATACTATCGCTTCGTTTTGTAGAAGTCACTTTCGGCTGAGCTGTCTGTCGGCACATGGCAATCACTTGAATCGACACTCCCACACAAATTGAGAGGGCTCCAAGACACGAGAACACATTCGGTTTTTCGTCCAGCAGAAAGACCTGTAACAAGGCTGCGGCACTTTATTTTTCAACTCAGTTTTTGCTGAATCCAAATTAAATTTCATCTTTAGTAAAATTTCACGTTCACGAATTTTTCTTGCGCTCTCCTTTTTTAAACTTGGCATCTATTGGCACCAGCGACGCTTTAGAATAATTGAAGCTCAAAAGTTTGCAAAAAAAAACCAAACGGGTAATTTTTTTGAGCAGTGAAGGGCAGAATACCTGAAGGAATTTCCCGCTATTTTTTTCTAAATCCTCAGCTGGTTCTAGTCAGTTTTGGAATTTGGATGAAAAAACAAAAGCCTTGCCTGCAGTAAGTAACTCATGACGATAGAGATAAGTCGTAACAGTTGCATGATGGAAGGAAGAGATAGTTGGGATCCGATTATTGAGCTGAGAGAGTAAAAAGGCCAAAGAAGACAGGACAGGGAACAGATCAGTCTAATTGCATAGCAAAACGGGATCGTCAATATACTTTTGGTAAAGTTAAAAAGTAGAAGCGGTACAGCATTTTACTCTGCATTGGGTTTAAGTGGATCGAAATTAAGTCGATCAAAACGATGGTTACAGAAACAGCAGTGATATGAAGTTGTTTGAACACTTGGAAAAGAATAAATAGACTTAACGCGGCAATGAATTTTTGTCTAAAAGAGTATAGATTTTTTCCCCAGTTATCAACGTTTTTTTTTCATGTGTAAGAAATCCAAAAGATTACTTTTTCGATCAATGAATTTTGCTTATTTAGTTTATTACGGACGGATTTTCCTGATCTAATCACGATGAAAAAATAAGGTTTTATAAGCGCTATGAATTATGATTTTGTACAGAGTTTTTTGTGACTCGGTCTTGGATCCTTTTTTCTCTCTTTGCATTTAAGACCAATAACTCATACCTTTGGAACATCTTCCGGTGCAAATAACGACTCAAAAAAGTTTCTGAGCTTTTAGAGCTCGGTGTTATCTCAGGTTCATTTGTGGTACCTTTTTTTGCGTGAAAAAACATGCCCGAATCCTAAGTCATGTCCACTGAAGTACCCGGTTGAGGCGATTCATAACTCATAGTTCAGTTAAGCGGCAAGTATTTGATTGATTTTTTAGAGAGACTTTATCAGCTTTATAAATTTAATTTTGACGATCCTTGTCGACGGCAGGCACTGTGATAAGGCTATTCCATTTAAGGCAATATTAACAAAACTAGAGGCTAACGATCCAAGAGAAAAGGCCAACCAATGAAACTCGATCGGATATGTTTTCATAAATTGCAAATTGAGATAGAACAATGCAAAGCTAACTCCCGAACAAGAGGCAAAAAACACACCAACAAGAGTTGCGAATACTGAAGTTTTCACGTTTTGCACAAAGTTTTCGGGCTGCGAAAAAAATATAAGCCCGCTTAAGCTAACTCCAGCGGCAAGACATGTCAAAGGTCGCGGTACCTTTTTTAGTTTAACACTTTCGACCGCGATTGTTGTGACGAAAAAACTGATATTGCAAATAGCATAAACATCCGAATAGGGTAAAAGGTCGAAAGATCTGAAAAAGCAAAACTGCGCTACTCCATTAACTATTGTCCCATTGAGAGCCGACCTAAGAAGCTTTCGGAAATTGTGAGCTGAAAGTTGTGAGCTTTTGTTGTTCTTTAGAAGGCCTACACAAGATAAAAGCACCGACGAAACAGCAAAGCAGAAGTTGATTTCGATCCCTCTAAGCCGAGATACTTTGGCTATGGTTCCACATAGCACCGTGATAAAACTTCCGGCAAAGCTGGCAAAAAATACCTTCAGTACGCTTTTCCGGTCCAGCATTTTTCTAATTCTCAGTGTCGTTCTAAATTAATTTAGTTTCAGTAATTGTAAGGTAGTAGTTGACAAAAAGGTAAAACAATTATCGCATAATTAACTTGTACCTGGTAAGAAAGGAGATAATTAATTTCGATGGTATAAATATTGGTAAGCAAGAGCTCGCAAGCTCGACCTTAAGCTAAGCAATTGACTCTAACGATTGTGACGATATGATATCACGGGTCAAACAAGTTTAATTTAGGGTGTGTATAATTATCGAAGATCCTAATAAAGCGAATTCAAAGTGAAGTTTTCACCTAACAGTATTGCCGTAAAAGTATCATTATACATGGTAAGTTTCAAAAATTTGAAACCTTAACTCGATAACGAATGTGCGTTTCTTTAAATTCAGAAATGCTCCATTTTGTCGGCTGTTCATTTTAAGGTAACTGAAATTGCTCAGGTGGTAAGGTTACTTGCCATAATTATTGATAAAAGTGTATAAGCTGTGAGGTGAATGGTATACGTTTTGAGGTTGTTTCAATATTCGGGCAAATATATCCAGGCAGGTATTTGGAGAAGAAGTTACTGAAACTATAGGGCTACTTATAAGGCTACAATCTGGTTTAAAGATGCAGATCTAAAATAACTCCGCCTGTCTGATAATTTATGCCTCTGATTAATTTACAATATCGAAGCTGTTATTCTATTCATGTAAGGTCAATCGAACGTAATATAGACATAAAGATTGTTTGGGGGCATTTGGACGCAAAATTCTTCTTTATCTAAATGCCCTGCGCACGGATTTTTGCGTTCAGCCATTTTTGACGAAAGCGGTTTTTGATAAATTCTATCGACATTTTTTTAGAGTCAAGACATTCGAATTTTACTAGCTCTGTCGAAAATCTATTGTCGATGAACGGCAAAATTTTTTCCATAAGCACGTTGCCTTGGCCTTATTTGATAAAAAACTTACTCATTTGAAAATTTTTAATCTTTGAAGCATTGTTTAGTAATGCTTCATTGCTTTTTTGTACTGAGCAAGGTGGCAACCTCCGCTATTGAAATAAGCCTGTGCTTTTAAAAAGAATTGAAAAAAGAACCTACTTTTTTAAAAAAAAAAACTTTAAACCCATTTTTATTTTTTTTTTCACCTTTTGTTTTGTGACTTCATTGCTAAGTAATTGGGACTCCTCGAGAGGCTTTATGGTACGTGAGTCTTATCCCTGTGAGTATTTTTATGTCCTATGTTTTTTTGTGCACTCACTATATTATTAATTCAAATGAAAACAAATTAATAGCAGTTTGTTCTTTTAGCCCAGTGACTAACTCTGAGATAGATGCGAGCCTGTGGTTGGGAGGAACCGATGACGCAGACGGGGACGCCAAAATAGATTCAGCCAGGGCTATGTCTCTGACTTACTTCATTAAGACCTTCAGATCTGGAGATGACCCAGAGGTCAGTTCGTGAGTCACCCATTCACACCAATATTTGAGTATTTGAGAAAACTGAAAAAAAAAACTATAAAAAAACTCATTGAGAATTCCAGAAGTGCGCAAAGGATTTTAAACATGCCTCAAAAGTTTGCCCATGGTTTTTTTCGGTACATTTAAAGTTTGGGACGGTACAGTCTTATACAGAGGCGTGCGCAGAATTTTTTTTGGGGGGGAGTCAGTTTTTTTGAAAACGTTTTTTTTTAGGTAGACACATTTGATTTTCCGAGCTCTCCGAAAATACTAAAACGACCCAATTTTATCACAATTTATCTGGACCGCTGGCAAATCTTCCCAACACGAGTGGGAAGAAGAGTTAAAAAAATCATTCTTTTTCGATTTCATCGAACCTTCAGCAAAAACTACTTGGGGCAGTTTGAGAGTGCGCAACTAGATCCTTCAGTTTTTTTCTCTTATACGAGCAGTCGTGCTGTTGCGACTACTCGAAGAGTGAAAAAGAACTATGGCGTACAGTGGGTATTTTCAGGGCAAACTCAAAGTGCCTCAAAGTATAGTTTGGGCCGATACGGTATCATATCATGATATCAGAGAATTTCAGCTGTTCTAATTCGACATATATTGTCAGACTGAAACATTTTCGAAAATTGATTGATAATTTTTCTCTTATCATTTGCGTGTCTTTCATTTAAATTTGCAAAAAGACGTTTTGAGAACTTTTTAAAAACTGACCAAAAATTTGCGTATTTTTGGCGCGCACTCATCCTTCAAAATTAGTTATTTATGCGCCGAAAGTGCCTTTAAAACTTTTTTGTTGTTGGCGAGCCAAAAATGGGAGAAGAAAAATTATACCAAAGGAGGGATACCCTCTTCTTCAGCATGCTACTGGTCTTATATTATTTAACAGCAAAAGTTGTAGAGCCAGCCCTGTATACAGATTAAAAGTTCAATGATAAACACACTAATTCAGTTAAAAGATTTTGTAATTTTGTTTTATTTTGACAAATATCTCGGAGCGCACACTCATTGTGTTGAAGATTTTAAAAAAATTGTTGAAGATAAGTCAATGATTGTCAGAAATAACATGAATATACCGGTTTCAAACTCATACAACCAGGTAATACAAAGAGAAGCAAGAAAAATAGCACCACGGAGAAAGTCTGTAAAATCGCTTTTTTGGAAGTGTTTATAAATGTTAAACTTGATGCGTTTTTTGTTTATCTGACCTATCGCTCATTAAACTGAAATGGTCCGAATGTAAGATCACTTTTAAAACACCAAACATTCTTCTTTTTGAGCGTATGTATCTTTTTCATCTAAATCAAAAGCCATTTTTGAGTTTTGGTTTTATTAGCTGAACAAAAAGTGCATAACTGCAAATGATAAACCAATGTAAGAAAAAAGAGCCAACACGTGCGTTTTTCATTTATTCGTTCGTTTTTTTTTCGAAAAAATTATTACAAAAAAAGAAGCTACACGTGTATCTGCTCTAAAAAAATTTAAACCACATGTCTGGTTTTGCCAAAAATGAGTTTCATCCAGCTCGAACACCCAAAGGTTCCCCTTTGGTACTGTTTTGCGGCACCCATTCAATTTTTGGGCGACCGACCCCAAAATTTCTATATGCGCGGCCTTGGTACAAATATATTCCAAATTAGGGGGCACTCATGTTAATTTCAGCAAAATCACTCTAATTGCAATTGCAATTCTATCACCTTACGCCCAATGTTGCGTTTAAAGTCATGACATTTGTTCTTGCAGTGACGATCTGTTTGAAGAGCACCGGTCCAATTAGTCTTTAGTCTATACACAGGGACGGATCTAGAAGTTTCTCGGCGTATTTTTAAAAAAGTTCAAAGTTTCGTCGACCTTTTTTTATTTTTCAAAGTGGTTCCTTTTTGGAATATTTTAACCAAAAATCGCGTTTTTTGCAAGCGCACCCCCCTCAAAAATAATATATGTTGTCGCCAAAGGCTCCTTTAGAAAAATTGGCTCTTTTCCAGTTCCCCCCTTTCAAATTCAATTTTGAAAAGCTTATTTAACGTTATCATAATGCAATAGAATTTGGCGTGGTGAACAAATCGACAACTCTAAACAGATTTGTTCTTCATACTTTACAGCGTAACATCACGCGTTTAGCCGTAATAACACGTAAAACGAACATAAAGCTTGGTATTTTGAAAGGGGGGACTGGAAAAGAGCCGAAAAATTTTACGGTCTGGTCACCCAAACCTGGACATCTTGAAAGATTACCAAAGGGGGACCCTTTGGGTCGGCAGGAGGTCGAGTCCCTGAAGTGAAGCATCCGCCTATAATTATATCTAGCGGTTAACTGACTCATTGTAAATTATATATATTTTTAAATTCCACACTTTTAGTTCGCAATATTTAAAATTGAAAAAAAAAATTGGTGTAACGAGTTTCTCATGTTGTACTTTTTATACGGTGTGGAGAATGTTTTTGAGAATTATTCATTTGTGTATAGAGTCATCATTTGTAACAAAAAGCGGCTCTTTTTCTGGTCAACATGAATTTTATGGTCAACGAGTGGTTTTACAAGGTTAATTATGAAAACCAAATATGTTTGTTATGGCCTAATCAGTCATGACATGGCCTAATCAGTCATGATAGTCATCAATTTTCATGACAATCGGACAAAGTGAACAGAAATTTCAAATTGAAAAATTTGCAGGTGGGGGGGGGGAAGGAAAAAGAGCCCAAAAAGCAAGTGGAAAATATTAACTATCGGCGCAAAAAGACTCAAATTGTAGGTTTTGATTTCTGATTGGGACATAGAAAACAAGGATAGCCGGTTACTGTACAAATATCACAGAATGTTCCGACCATAATGTTTAGAAAACTACGGCTTAGAACGTTTTTTTTCCAAATTAGTGTAGTTTTTTCTGCTTGTTGTGATGAAAAGATCTGACGTAAAAATATAATTTAGGCATATTAGACTGTCATATTATAATATAGGCAACGTGTACAAAAAATTTTGTAGAAAAATTTTGAATTTTTTGAAGCTTTTGATTCCCAAAACGGAGCTTACAAAACTCCAAAAATTAGTTTTACTTGCTTAAAATTAAATTTTAAGGTCTTAAATTATGCATTAGTCAACAATTCAGCTGTTGTAAGCCTGCTCGCTTGCTTTATTTGCTCGAAATAAAACGAAAAATCAAAAATTTCATATCGGTTATTCTCGACACTAGAGAAAAATTTTGGGAATTTTTAATGTGCTTTGAATCACGACTGAAAGGGTTCCAATCTGATATATCGCTCAACCCAGTCCGATGATTATTTGTGGTACTTGATTTTGCGTGGAAACAAAAATTTAAAAAAATAAAACACCCGAGTACAAAGTTTCTCCCCATTTTTCAAATGGTCAGAGCAATAACAGGGTAAATATATGTTGATTATAGGACTACATTTTGGAGTGGGAGCAGAAATTTCTGGACATTTGCGAGGAAGGTATCGGGGGAGGAGCTTCGGTCTACTACTTCGCAGCCAGGAGCGTGGGCGACATAGGGGGAAGTGCCATTGATGGGGATCTACAGTTTCTGGCAGGGGGATACTTCCTGGTCATCATATATCTCATCATGGCTCTGGGGAAATTCAATCGCCGCGATCAAAAGGTCGTTTTTGGGTTTTTCTTACAAACTTTCAGAGCAAAAGTAAATAAAAGATACATTTTAATTTTAATATACGGAATACTTACACAAGCGATTTTAACCCTGGCCCATCTGAAGGATGTATTTGATGGCTTCAAAATATGGAACAACGTTTTGGACTCCATAAATGCACAAATATTTAGTCAGGCAAATACAAAAGAAAATAGAAATATCGCGTATCTCTCTAGATATGACAGATAATTCGGTTCCTGATCTTAAACTATTGAGTGAACTCTTAAACCGTTCACATATTTGATATGGCGAAATACAGCTCATATGAAAGTGTGCAACTTTTTTTAAAAACAAAATACTCAAACGATGATTTAAAATCGCTGATGTTCGAACACCGAACTTGGTATCGAATGAGATATTTTATGTCAATTAATTAGGCATTGTTCCGAAACGAAGGATCTATCAATTAGACTGTAATTTTTTTCAACCCGGTTTTGACTACCTGAAAATTGAAAGCCTTTTCAGCCGTCATTTGAAATTAAAAATTGCAGCAAATATGTCACAGTTACTGGAAAAGCTGGTCTGAAAATTTCTGTTTTTCAGAATACTTTTAAGACTGGTGAATTTCAGACTGCACTTCAAATGTAATTGTTCTTCGATTGTCATTTTCAAGGGTTTTCGAAATTTTTAAATATCAGTAAAACCGTCTAGTTTTGTTTCCGTGGCATTTGAGTCATAGTACAAATAATAAAAAAATTGTTCTCAAACAGCTTTTTAGAAATTGGCGTATCAGTGTGTTGCTTAGTTGTTCCTACTTTCTAATATTTGTGCTCGAGGTGAGTTTTTTTCTCCAGACAACTTTCGACTTTTTAACTAGCAGTTGTTGAGAATTTTATAGCAATCGAAAAGAACTGTTGTTCTGGGCTCAAATTCAAAAAGAATTTTCTCGTGTGAATTGTTTTTAGTAAAATTATGAGGGCTTAAAAATTGCAAATTTGGCCAATTTGGTACAAAAAACGTGCGATATATTTCGAACTATTAACGCGTAAGCGGAGTTATAGTTAGTTGAAGAAATCATTCCAAGTTGGATTGAGGCATGCTCTTTAGCCAATATAATTTTTTTGCTATATGCAAAATATATCACTCTATACATTACATAGCGTGTGGGGGATGATTTTTACAAAAACAACGTCAAAAAAAATTGTTAAGTTTTTTTGAAAATTTCATCATTAATTTATTTTAAATTACTCCATAAAAATTAAACCCAGTCGGAACAATCAGGGCTTTGACCTGATACGAGCAGCCTTGTTACCATTTTTTAGTGAATATAACTTTGCTTATTTTTCTTTTCAAAGATGGAAATGTCAAAATTTGCAGGAACGAAACTGTCACCAGGGAAAACTCAAAATCATACTTAATCGACATTAGTAAATGTTCATAAAAAAACTAATTACCAAAATAACCTAGAGCCATGTAAATAATTATCTTTTATATTATGAATATAATCATCAAGCCTCGATTTCTCAACGTTGATAAAAGTTTTAGTTACCGATGGCTCGAACTATGTAATGCAGAGTATTCTAACTCTAATTGATATATTTTTTACTTGTTGCTGTTAAGCGAACTTTACTTCTTTAATTTTTCATTCTGTTTTCCTCATTTTAAGACTTTGCTCTTCAATCTTTAGAGATAAAACCATCAATGTATTCACTTGTGTGCTCAGATCTTAAAATTTTTGCGAATAAATTTCAGTATCTCGTATAATCTCGAGTACATCGAATAAAAAACTGTTTTAGATCTACATGGCCATTTGTGGGATAGTGTGCATAGGTATGTCCATGGGCATCTCCTATGGCCTCTCCTCTGCATTCGGACTGTTCTACTCTCCCCTACACAACATCCTTCCATTTCTACTACTTGGTAAACAGAATGACTCTTGAACAAACTCTTAGGTCACCTTCATCTAATCCTACCTAGCATGTGTTTTAAAGCACCGCTGTCTAAATTGTGGTCTGAATAAGATTTTTTCACGCAATTCTTGATACAAAATTATTTGATTTTTTAGGACTGCCTTTTGGTGAACTTTACAGTAATTAATTTTATTTTGGAATTTGGCTTTTATATAAATTTTAAATAATTAACCATTCGCTGAACTCTCCGGGTCGATGTTTGCCAGTTTTGTTTTGGCCAAAATATTTTACGGCTGAAACATATCAAGCCTGGGTGGAGACGGTCAAAACATACCAGTTTGTGGTCGAGTCGGTCGGAACATAAATCGCAAACTTCGACCCAGGTATGACGCAAACGCAAAAACTATTCATATATAATAACCATTCATTTAAAAAAAATGAAAAGAGATTATTTTTGGACCTTTTATTGGCGATGGAACCAATCAATTCACGAAATAAGTTTATGGATGTTTTAGGAGCCTCTACAGAATTAAAATATATTTTAAATATAAGACACAAAAATAATACGGAAAAGAAACCAGGAAAAATCCTGAATCTCTTTACGGTCGTAACATTCGAGTATTCTGTCGTAGGTATCGGAGTGGACGACATGTTTGTGTTCGTGGCTGCCTGGGACAACCTCGGTGCCCACGAGAAGACACTCCCCCTGCGAGAGAAGATAGGTCACATGACCAAACATGCGGGTGTCTCCATTCTGATCACCTCATTAACCGACTTCGCTGCTTTCACCATCGGCGCCATCACGGTAACTCACGCAATTATTCAGTCTTTATCAATCGTTTTTTAAAAGTCGTGATTGACAGATTTTGCTTGGTTGAGCAAAAATGCAAATAGATAGAAGAAAACATAATATTCCAATAACCCCCCCCCCCCCCCCCCCCACCTCTCTCTCTCCCCATTGAACCATATTGCAGCAGAGTAGAATTATTTGTTACTTGACTTGATAAAACGCTAAAAATATCCAAAGAATCAATCCATAATCATCAAATTTGTAGCGCCTTGCGCCTTTAATAATCAAATTTTGAACAATTAGTGAATTTTTAGGGCTATTTTTTGCAGGTATTATCTAAAGAAGGTACTAGTACTTTTAGAAGACTTTGTAGATCACAAAATCTCAATTTAACGATAACATACAAATATAGCTCATAAAGCACTGTCGGTGAAGATACTTTTTATTCAGATCATCCCTGCCCTTCGCTCCTTTTGTATCTTCGCCGCTCTCGGAATCCTCGGTATTTTCTCCGTCACCCTTTTCCTTTTCGCCGGCTGCTTCGCCTACGACCAGAAACGAACGGCCGCTTCCAGGGACGCCTGTCTGTGCTGTCTGAGACTGCCAGTGGATTATAAACCGAACCAGTGTAGTGAGAACCCTCTCTCAGTAAGAGTATTCGACAAGGTCATCGCCAGAGGGCTCTCCTACTTGCCTGTCAAGGTTAGCATCAAAAATCTATGATTTCAAAATAGATTTGCGTTCGAAAATCGATTTGGCAAAAGAGGTTGTCTTTGAAAGTTGGGGTGACTTAGATTTCTAGGGAGCAGGGAGCTACAAATCCGAAACTTACACACAATTACTTTCATGTATTTCTAAAAGAACGCTAGCAATTGTCTTTTAATCGAAAAAATGTTTTAATTGAAGATTAAAGGGATCTTATTCGTTTCTTATAGATCAGATTTTTGTTCGAAAAGACTCATGGTAAAATGTCTAATATCTTTTCTCTGTGTTCAGATAGTGGTGGTTGGAGTGGCTGTGGTTCTGTTGGGGTTCGGAGTGTGGGGGGTTGTGGAGATAGAGCAGGACTATCAGCAAGAGTGGTTCATCCCCAAGGGCAACTACTTCTACGACTACCTTCAGATTGCGAATGAGTACTTCCCAGACGACGGGTGGGACGGATACGTTTACATGGGTAAATACAACCAAGTATATTTCTACAATTCTATATTTCCGTATATTCCTTTCAAGATTTTGCTTCCAAAAACAAAAGAAGCTAATGATGTTTTGACAATTCCATCTTTCTTTTCTAGATATTCCTTTCATAATTGCTTCCAAAAATGAAAGAACAAGACGGCTATGTTGATTTGAAAAGTAGTCGAATCACCATTGCAACTTCAGAGCCGTTAAAGCAAAGTGTTTACCCAATTACGGATCGATATTGCAATTCTGACAAGTTGTCATTTTCGCGAAAACAGTTTTCCCCTAACTGGCGGGATATGCTTCAACTAAATTTTCGATTCATAAGCTTATGCAGACACCCTTTTTAACAAAAGTTAATACTTACCACAAAACTTTTTTTCTTCATTTTGAAAAGTAAGAATGAAAGACTGTTGAGGACTGGTACTTCTACCCCGTGACCAGTATTTTCTGAGTTTCTGCTCTTATAATAGTACTATTCAGCTCTTTTTATCCCCCCCCCCCCACCTTGCATGAGCATCAATTTTATTGTGAAGCTAGTGGTTTTACAAGGTTGAGTAACGAGACCAAATATGTTTGTCAAGGCCTAGTTATACCGCATGCCAATTTTCACAAAAGTTGGTAAAATCAAAAGAAATCTTTTACATAAAAAAATGGCAGATGGGGGCAGGAAAAAGAGCCTACTATTCTTATCTAATTCAGGTAATCCTTATTCAGGTAGCATCGACTACTACTCCAGGAAGGATGCCCTGCTGTCGATGGAGAGTGACCTGGGAGGGGTGAGGGGGGTGACTGGAGCCAGTCTGGACTTCTGGCTAGAGGCATTCTACGACTGGACTGCGGCCACTACCAACTCCACATACACTCCATACATCACTGCAGGTAAAAGAAGATAATAGTTTAATATAGTTGACTGACTTTTTAATGAAGAAAAAACAGGACAATAAAACTGGTAGTTTTAGGGCACTTTTTGAACGGTGTACATTAAGATCAAAAATATCGTGTTTTTAACGCGCTCCCTTCATCCTCACGAATTTGTATTAGTTCCTAAAGTTTTTGACCAATTTTAAGGATTGTTTTTGCTCAATTTTCTTCCGGCTCAGTTTTCTTCCTTTCTGTATGTCGGTTTTTCTTTCAAATGATAACTTCTTGAGTGATGCGATTTGGTCAGGTGAGCCGAGTAGCAGTGCCAACTTCGACCACCTAGTGCACCAGTTCATCACTGAGGTGGGAGAGGGCAGTGCTTATAGGTCTGATGTACAGTTCAACGAAGCAGACAACAGAGTACTCGTGAGTCATTTTTAACTGACCCTAGAGTGAACATATTTTGCAATTTTCTGCGCCACAAAAAATTTTTTGGTAGAAAAAATCGTTTTGTCAATGAGCATTTTGGATAATTTGGACAAAAAATGTTTTTTTTTGGCGCGCAACACTGAATGTTTATAAATCATTAACTTACAGTAAGTTTAATGCACTGATAAAGTTCTGCAGATTTAAAATGAAATATCGCTCACATATTCAATTGACAACAAAAATGTTTTTACTACTGCATAAAAAAGTTTTCTCGGGGAAAATATAATTGCATTGCAGTTGTTTGGAGTTTGTGCTGGGCGTTTATCAGTACCGAAGTACAACAGTGCTGAAACTGAAAATTGTTCACCAGTGCCGAAAATTAAGGATATTTGAAAATTTTGAATCTTAGTCTCAAATTGTTGGCAATTTGCTTGAATAATGTTTTGCTTTGGAGAGAAACCGAGAAGAAAATTTGACCATTTGCTGAGTTAATTGTTTATTCAGAAAATTTAATGACACCGGGCTCGGGAATTTTTGTAACAACAAGCGGCATCAATTAAAATGGCCATTTTTGATTTTTCAACTTCCGTCTATTTGAGTTAATTTTCTTGTCAGTGATTTGGGATGATTAAAAACAGTATTCAAATAATATTCGGCACCGTTGAACTACATTTTGATTTTCGGTACTGTTGTACTTTTGCACTGTTGTACTTTGGCACTGTTGTACTGTATCGCTTGTGCTATTGAGGAAAACTTTACCTTTTTCTTATCGTGATTTAAGCCTTTTGATATTTTTCCAGCATAAAGGGTGCTTTTTACATGATGGAAAAATTTCAACCAATAAGAATCGCTAACGTGCCTATTTGCTAAATGATTTTGCACAAAATTGATGTCAAAATTAGCAGAAAATGAATTTTAGCAATACATTCAATTTTATTCGTGCAAGTGTTGAATAAATTTTGTTTTAATTTTCAATTTTTAAATGGAAATGTTTTAAGTTTTTTGCAATACGTCTTGGATCTGACAAAATTTTAAATTTCATTGGTCTGCTTACTTTGCAATCATTCAATTTTAACTTTAATGGCCTGAATGTATTTCCTTAAACTGAGATTTTTGATCACTTAACTCTAATTAGCTGAAATTTTTTTTCCATCATTCGGTCTCTCTATTGTAAAAATTTCCACCCAGCTCATGTACCCGGTGAGATAATCTCATTTTTGTTACGACTTTCCCAGAAAGTAATAATTATCTATCCAGAGTGGTTTTTATTCAGACCAATTCTCAAAAATGTTTCCCTCGGGTGATCAATACATGAATGTTTTTGGTCTTAGAGGGAGCGCGCTCACCACTAGAATATCTTGACTTAAAGATGGTTGTGAGCCGCTCACTAAAAAACTAATGGGACTATAATAGCAATGTGATACTTTGATACTGAAATGTTAACGCGCATTATTTACGCGTGGCAAATTATCCAGCACCACAAAATCGTTCCAAGTTCAATTGAGGCAGGCTAATTGGTCTTATTGATTCCATAGACGATTCTTAATTTTTAGCTTAAAATTAGGGTCTGAGAGGGGCATTGTAAAAGATTTTTTAAAATCAAATAATGAAAAAATGCATGACCTGTACCGGCAAAAAAGGAACTGAAATTGATTTATGTAGAGATAATCTAGAAAAAACTTTTAAAAATTAAATTACTCTGATTTGATTCAAAATAAAAATTTAAGTTTGATACCAAAATATTGCAGCAAACAGGGGCAGATCTAGGATTTTCTCGAGGGTAGGGGCGAATTGAGTTACCGAGATGAGGTCCCAGAACGCTATAAAAACTCTATTTGGACAAAAAATTTCGTGCACTATTTTTAGGCACTTTTTGGAGCATTTTGATTTAAAAAATTGCAACTAAAAAAGCGCACTCCCCTCAAAATTAATATATATTGGAGCCAAATGCACCTTTAGAAATATTTTAGGGTCAGTCCGCCAAACATGGATTTCTTAAGAAGTGCCAAAGGGGGACCCTTTGGGTCAGCAGGGGTCGATACCCTGAGGGGGGCATCCGCTGGCTGCAACAATCAATTTCAATTTCATCAAAGCCAAATCAAAACGATATTTTTGCTGTTTTTCACAAAGAGTTGTATACAATTTTTGTACTTACTCGAATTGATTTAAATGCCTTTTAGGACTCTTTTCAAATGTTTAATATATAAACTTTGAAAGTTCACAGTCTAAATTTTCTAAGCATTTTATGCTGATTTTTACCTGTTTCAGTCTCAAAAACTTTCTGAACATTTCAACGAATACACAAATTATATACACAAAAAAATCAAGAAAAAAATAAAAAATTTTCTCTTTTCTACCAAATTTTCCACAGAAATGTATGATTTGCGGTACATAACTGTCCTTGCTTCCTGTTACACTGACAGAAATATCATTCTTGAGGACAATTTTATGTCAAGCTTTGCATCTTAAATCTACAAAAATTGTTCCTTCTTATGTCTAAAGAAAATGATTTTTTTTCCATCTGCTGAAAAAATCCGTTGAAATCTATTCCAATAATTTCATTGTGCAAATATGTTACCTTAAATCAATGTTATACTATTTAATTTCATTTTTTATCTGAAGTTGCTCAATAGGGGCTGTTTTTGCGTTCTTCAGACGGATTTTGTTAATCGCAATGAGCTGTCCCATAAGAACACCCAATAAAAGATCTTATAAAATCAAATAAAATATCTTTACCAAACAATCAATTGATGGCATGTCATGCAAAAATTAGATTTGTCTACTCGTGGTAATTTAAACTCCCTTGATGTCTCCAGTTTGCATGCATAAGGTGAGCGCAGTTATTTACTCAGCGATGTGAAGAAATTGCGATGGTTTTTACGACTGACCAATTACGAATGTGTGATGATAATTGGTACATTGATTTTTTATCTAAAAAGAAAGTATACCAATAACGGTTTAAAACAGGGGCACAACAGCTGTTCGCCGTATGAGCTGTACAGCTTTTGTGTTGGTCCTTTACCCAGTGGATAAATGGTCTTAAAAATATTACAAACCATTTTAAAAAGTTAAAGATGTAGTTTTTTTTCGAGTTAAATAATAATTTGACCAATTACTTGCCCTGAATTCTTCACATCGCGTATGAAACAAGCCAGGTGAAAATCAAGGCGTAATTTACCGCGAGTTGACAAAATTTAATGTGTCTAGACAATCTTGAGGGGAGCGGTGGTGAAGTGGTTACGTCTCCGCCTCTCAATCGAAAGGTCGGATGTTCGCGGCCCACCATGATCCGTGCTCGTTGCTTGAGGGTGAGGCAATATTACCCAGCCCAGAAAAATAACCAAAAAAAATTGCATGTAGTTCTTAAACAGGGGCACAACAGCGGTTCGCCGTGATGAGCTGTACAGTGTGCTCTTAATGTGCGTAGAATAGATATTTGAGAGGGGCATTGTAGATTTCTGCCAAAATATTTGATTTTTTAATGTTTATTCTTTTTATGCTTTAATTCCATTAATAATTAGAATCAGCAACTTTACTTACTTTTGACTGAAAACACTAAACTTAGTAGTTGGACGCCCATGATGGCCGTTTTTTAGGTACTATTGTGATTCTTGTTGTCTTTCATTGACTAACCGTCATTAATTTGGTATTGTTGTGTGCAGAGGTCCCGCATGTCAGTGAAGTTTGCCAAGACGGAAACTTCCTCGGAGGGCATAGGAGCCATGGACAGGGCCAGAGCCGCAGTGGACGATGGGTCCCTGTGGAGTGCGGAAGACGTGTTTGTGTTCACAGATGCCATGCTCACATGGGAGGGCGACAAGGTATATACACATTTGATACAAAACACAAGAACAATGCATGTTGGTAAGGCTTGAGTTTTCAGAGCGTCAGATCGTGTGTTCGATTCCCTGCTATAGCAATAATGGCGGGAGGATGATCTCTCAGTTGACCACCAGCTTCGGGTCTAAAACAGCCTGCCCGATTTAGGCTGCAATATGGGATTTTGTTGACACCAAAAAACTCTCTCGAGTCGCCAAAAAGATCTTTGCTCAGCGAAATGAATCAGTTGGAATGTGAGAAATAATAGGGACTATCTTTAGCAGCCTTTGATAGGCTGAGCAGCCTTTGGTAGTTCCTCTGCGATTCAAAGAAACAAAAAACGTCTGAAATCGTTTTTATTTCTTGAAAAACTACCCGCCCCCTCAAGAATTTCTTAAAACCGACCTGTCTATAATGTATAATGTTTATGAAGTTTCTGCGATCTTCAAATGGACGAAAAGTTATATCTTATCTGCAGGTCATCAGACTGGAACTGTTCCGGAACGTGGGTCTGGCATTCGTCGTGGTCTTCTTGGTGTGCATGGTACTAATCGCCAACATCGTCACTGTGCTACTCGTGTTGGCTTGTGTCATGTTCACACTAGTCAGTATACTTAATCATATTTCATGCGAATTAATTGAAACTTTTGATATCATTGCTTTTTATGGAAGGCAACTTTAGTTGGTACCTTTGCACCATGGTTTAACAACTGATGGATGCAAAGGTTTGATCGAAATTATTTTTCCATTCCTCAGTGGTCAAATGATTTGTCTTGAAAAAACTGACCGATTAATTTTCAGCTATTTTTTCATACAGTTTGAATAAAAGAAGCTGCTAAAATAAAATCAAAATTGACTAAGAAAAGATTGCGAATATCAAGTTTTGAGCTCGGGCTGCAAGCTTAACCTTCAAATATTTTCCCCATCGCCATTTAACTTTAATGGTATCGCGACAAATTCTTGGGTCGAGGTGTTCCATTTATATTGGGACCGTCTCGACCAAATATTGGCATGTTTTGATCGTCTATGCTAAATTTCGGTATTATTTGACTTTGTCGGCCAAATTTCGGTATGTTCCGACTTTCTCGACCCAAGAAAAAAGTGTTCGACGTTGCTCGACCCAGTTCAGACACATGTTTCTAATTTATTGATCAAATTTGATAATTTTTTATTATCTTGTACTTTTTTGATCCCACATAGATATATTTTGACCTTTTTTACCAAAAAATTGTAACAGATTGAACAAAAAAATTGACCAAAAAAATTAAATAAAAAAAATAAAATACTTTTTTTCATCAATTCATCCCCTCAAACGGTACTATGAACTGCCAAGGGATTTATTTAGCGTCTGTACCACCAATATGATCGAATGACTTGCCTGAATTCAATTCGGAACGCATCAATCCACCACTTACGCGTCTTATAGGTACGCAAAATATCGCGCGTTAATTATCCCAAAGTGGCCAAATTAGCAATCTTCAAACCCCCATATTTTTACAAAAAAGGTGTTTTTTTTTCATTTGGGCTCCGGGTAACTGGAGATGATATTAAAAAAACTCTCGTCGGATGAGCAAGTTAGAACAAAAAAGCTCATATCAGGGCGAAGCCCTGAATGTTTCGACTGCCTTTTAAGTTCTGTGGAGTAGCGTTTGCTCTGAAAAAAATAATTGTTTTTTTTTCAAAACCATCCCCCTACACGATTTGTAAAGTAAAAATATATCGATATTCCGTCGTTTTTTTTTCAATAATTTGAACAACAAAACTGTTCATATCAGGGCCAAACCCTGGATATTCCGACTGCCTAGCAAGGTCTATGGAGTAGCGTTCCCTTCAAAAAAAATTGTTAAGTTGTCAAAAAAAAAACATAATTTTTGTCGTATTTTTTTTAAAAGTCATTTCCCCACAAGCTACAAACTACCAAATAATGAAATTTCTACATAGCCAAATCAAAACAGCTCAAATAACACGCTTCAACTTGTTTTGGAACAATTTCTATGCCGAATTATATTTCCGCTGTCTTGTTAATAGCACAAAATACATCGCGTGCTAACAGGCCAAAACCAGCTTAACTGGCATTTTTTTATACCCATATAATTTTATAAAAAAACTATCACAAATAAAAAAAAATTGTATGATTCTTTCACAGTTTTAAATGATTGTCAAGGGGCTTTCAATTCCTGCACTAGTTGAGATATTTGAGCTATGGATTGAGCAGTTCTAGTAGTTTGAGTAGTTCCAAAGTGCTGGTCGGTACTACTGCTGTGTTTTGCAATTTAACAACAACAATATAAATTATTATCATAAAAATCATAATCATAAAAAAATATTTAAAAAAAATCATAATGGTAATCATAATAAACATGATATAAAACTCATAATAATAATAATAACAAAACTGCTCGTATCAGGGCGAAACCTTGAGTGTTCCGACTGCCTTTTAAGTTGCATAGAGTAGTGATTGTTTTGAAAAAAAGATAAAATTTTCAAAACACCTTTTGTTTTCAGTCTTTATTAGTGAAAATTATCTCCCATGCGCATATAGCAGAAGATTAAATGAACCAAATAGCATGCATCCAATAAATTTGGAACAATTTCTAAGATGGATCGAACCTCCGTGTACGCGGTATAGTAGCACAAAAAATGCCGAGCGTTAATTATCTCAAATTGACGATCTTTAAACCCGCACAACTTTACAATTTATCTTTTTAAGTTTGAACTCAAAGCGATGCAACAATAGCTTTTGACTGATATGAAAAAATTCAGTCAGAAAATTGTGTTAAAAACTCGAAACGTTTGTAAAGAAAAAACATTCCCGAGCACAAATAATCCGTCACTTTCTTCAAAAGTTGGAACGATAATCATAATTATATTAATAATAATAATCATAATAAAATTAATAATCATCATAATAATAATTTTAATGAAAATAACATGATTCATAATAACAATAACCAGGCTTGTTTTATCAGGGCAAAGCACTGAAGATTCTAACTGGCCATTAATTTGTCTCAAATCGTTTTTAGTACATGAAATTATTACAAACTAAATTTTAGGCTGATAAAATCAAAAAGTTATAACTTCAGTCGTTTAAGGAATTAATAAGACCAATTAGCTCGCCTCAATTCAATTTCGAACGATAATGAAAAAAATTATCATATTGTTATTTCAGCAGCAAAGACGCACTTTAGTCGAGTGTAAGTATACTCGCTTGGAAATCACAATATTTCAGGATTGATGCCCATACGCATTCTATTGTTCTAAAATTGGCGTGAGTGAAGAAAACGCCCCGGGTATATATATTCCTGATTTTCTGCGAAAGTCGGAACAATAATCATAATCATCATAATAATAGTGATAAAAATAATAAGACTGCTCGCATCAAGGCGAAGCCCTGAATGCTTCGGCTGCCTTTAATGTCTATGGAGCAGTAATAACATGAAAAAAGTTCAAATTAAATGTAACAAAACAAAATAAACGTTTTTTAATAGAAAATTGAGATTTGTAAAAACCATCCCCCACACGCCATACAAAGTACAAGTGATAAATTTTACTCCTAGTAACAAATCAATTATGGCAAATAAGCTTTCGTCAACAATTTTTAAGACGGATTGAATCTCCTGTTACAGGTTAGTAGCGCGAAATATATCGCGCGTTAATTGTCCCAATCTAGCCAAAGTTGCCATCTTCAAGCCCCCATAATTTTACAAAAAATGATCACAAGTGAACTATCTTTTCAAGTTTAAGCTCAGTATAACATTAATTACTGAATGATATAAAAAAATTCCGTCAAAAATGGCTAGTAAAAAGTCGAAATTTGTCTGAAGAAAACAACCACCCCGAGCACAAATATTTTTTAACTTTCGTTAGGAAAGTCGGGACAATAATCATAAAAAAATAACTTGTTTTTAATTGCGGTTTGTTAGATTGATTATATGGTATAATTCATCAATTATCGAGCACCGAGGGAACTTGAACGGACGCTGAAGGCTCTACAGCCTGTTAGAAAGCGCTGTATTAGAGCGTTACTGTTTTATCCTAGTAACCATTTGTCAGTGAATTTTTACACTATTTTTATTTTCAAAGGGAAAAACAACAAGACTGCTCGTATCAGGGTGAAGCCCTGAATGTTCCGACTGCCTTTTAAGGTTTATGGTGCTGCAGTAATAACATAAAAAATTAAATGAAAAATTTTTTTTAATCTTGAATTTTTTAAATTAAAATCATCCCCCCACACGCCATATAAAGTACAAAAAGATAGATTTCGTTCCTTGTAACAAATCAGTTATGGCAAATAAGCTTCTTTCAACCAATTTGGAACGATTTATACGACGGATTAAATCTCCGCTTACGCGTTAATAGCGCGAATGATATCGCGCGTTAATTGTCCCAAATTGGTCAAAATGGCCAAAATGGCAATCTTTAAACCATCATAACTTTACGCAAAATGATCACAGGTGAAATATCTTTTCAAATTTGAGCTCAGGACAACAATACCTTTCGAATGATATAAAATAACTCCGTAAAAAATTGCTAGCTAAAAAGTCGAAATTTGTCTGAAGAAAAAAAAACCCACCCCGAGCACAAACATTCCGTTACTTTCGTATCGAAAGTCGGAACAAAAATAGTGTATTGGTCTGTAATGAAAGGGTGTGAGCAATTTTTAATGAAAACATGCGCAGCATTTGCTTGGTAAAACAGCGATAGGCAGCTTTCAAATGTACAATTAGCGTAACAAATTGTCTATCACTCAAGAATATCACGAGCTGTCTCAGCGGCAAAACAATTAGACGATGACGTTCAAGCGACCTCAAGTAATTAGCTAATAATTAAACTTGGTAAAATATTCATGACCTGGTTCCGATGAACACAATTAAGTCTATAACTACACATCACTGTTTCTAATTGTACACATCATAATTGTACACTAAGCTGGTGCACATACAACAGCGAAAAAAACAACAACACCTAATCATTCCTAATTTTCTGCTGTGGTTGCAGGTTGACGTGATTGGTTTCCTGCACTTCTGGGGAAATACTATCAATGTGGTGACCACTATTATGGTCATCCTGGCAGTGGGTCTGGCTGTGGACTACGCTGCCCACATAGGCCATACATTCATGGTCTCCACCGGAACCAAACAACGTTAGCCGTGATACATTTATTTTGATCGACCCATATGATCTTGATTTTGTGCCTTAAGGTTGAATTGACTAAAAACAGCCAGAGGTTTTTTCTGAGTTTCGAGTTTTTCCTCAAATAAGTTCACAAATAAAATCTTAAAAGTAAATCAAGAAGAAACTAAGGAAACCAGTAACTTTATTGAGCCAAAAATGCTATTGAAATGCATTTCAGTTTATATCTCAAGCTACGAGATTGACAAAAAAAATACAATTTATATTTTTCCGATTTTTGTTTTTCGAAGTTTGAGTTTTCCAAAACTAAACAACGACGATGAACTTGTTTGCTGTAGGTTTTGTCGGCCTGTCGATTATAATATCTTGTTTTAGAAAGAATGCGGGTGACCTTGCGTGACATCGGGACAGCCGTGTTCAACGGTGGCTTCAGCACATTCCTCGCATTCTTCCCCCTCGCGTTCGCCACCTCATTCGTGTTCCAGAAGTTCTTTCAGGCATGCAAACTAGGACAAATTTTTATGTCATCGCCCAAAATATCGGACAAGCGTTATCACTGTTAAAAAATTTATATTGCCCAAGGTATAAATAACCAAGAAGGGAACAGGTCATTTGCTGATGATAAAAGCACCCAGATGATAAAAGCACAGGTCATTTTCTGTTGACCCCGAGAAGTTAAGAAAGACTTGGTACATCAATTCTTATATCCCGAAGTTTTCATCGATTCTATTCGTTCGAATCTCAAAACTTAGTTTGCATAAAAAGGCGCTGCGCCGCGAAACTTGAAATCGAATATTGAATGAATACCGGAGGGAGAGCGTGTCAGTGCAATTAGATAAAAAAGACCCTCAGAAAATCAAGTAGGATATTCAATTTGACTCGCATTTTCATGGATGACCAAACGATACGTGCAAACCAAATCCATACCTTGCCCCCTTCCCTCTTTTTACGCTCTCTCGGTTGTTTCTGTAGATCTTCTTCCTAGTTTCCCTGTTCGGTCTGTTCCATGGCCTCATTTTCCTCCCAGTCATGCTCAGTCTCGTCGGCCCCTCCCCCTATCTGTCGGCACAACAGCGTCAACAACAACAGCAACAGCAACAACAACATCAGAAAGAGTCAATCAACCCAACATCGTCATCAAATGAAATGCACAAGGTATGGTTGAGTTGCACGCTGTAGGGAGAAAAGATATCACATTTTTTTAAGTAGGCAAAACGATGATTCAGCGAAAGCCAAATTTCTTTATAGACGACTGTTTGTTAGAAAAGTAGTAGCGTGCCGAGGAGAGGGGCGGGTCGACTGTTCCAGTCCCCTTAACTCTGGTTGCTAAATTTTCCCAAACGGCCCCCTTCGATATAATTTTCCGAAATCCATTTATAACGGACCAACAACCTTAAAAATATTAATCTATTTTTTGGTCATTTTTTTTAAATGCAAAAAACGTCTCTTTTAGCCTGTTTGTTTGTCAAAATTTCGCCTGTCGCGCCGAAAAATTTGGGAAATACAGTCCTTATAAAATTTTCAGAGAGCTTGGAAACCTGAAATTGGTCAACCTAAAAACATTCAAAAAACCGCTCCCCTGGAAAAATTTCTGCGCATGTCACTGAGAAGAAGGCTACGGTCCTCATTGCGCAGCTATTTGCGCCGGTCGGCAAAAATTAGAAATAAAATATTAACTGCAATTTTTTTTCTGAACAGTATTAAAAATTTCATTCTCAAAACTGTTACCTTTTCGTCTTTCAGGCAGAAGATAAAGCAACGGAAGGCGGAGTGAACAACTTTGGATTTGTTACCAAAGAGTGATGAATCATAAATCACCAACGACCAAACAGTCATCCGACTACATCTCAAAACTAACTTACCAAATAATTAATGATAACAATAATCATATCCTTATTTGGATGAAAAAAACTGAAGCTTCCTTGAGTTATACCAGTATGCATTAGAGCAGCGGCGGATCTAAGATTTTCTCGAGGGGGGGGGGGGGGTGCGGATTGTCAAAGAATTTTCGTCGAAAATTTTGTCGACTTTTTTAGGTTTTAGGTCGACCAAATTGATTTTCTGAGCTTTCCCAAATCTATGAAGACCCCATTTTGACCTAAGTTTCTGCGCCGCAGCAAAATTTTCGAAGAAAAACAAGCCAAAGTTTTTTCGGCGCGCGCTCCCCATCAATTTGAGTATATTTTGGCGCCTTTAGAACAATTTTAGGGTCAGTCAGCCAAAAAGGGATATCTCAAAATAGTACAAAGGGGGACCCTTTGGGTCGGCATGGGGTCGAATCCCTGAGAAAAAAGAACGACCAACCAAGCAGGTTTTTGCACGTAATTCACCCAAGGTTGATTTTAGATAAATTTGTTAATCTCTTCTGCGAAACGCAAAGGATCAATCAAAAGCTGCTTATTCTTCCGAATTTCGAAGACAGTGAGGAATATCTATACATGGGGTATTTTTTTATTATATTCAGACCAATTTTACAAAGTGGATCTATCCCAGAGTTGTGGATTGCCAATCGAGTGTGCTTGCCACTTGTCTAAATGCGGCTGGAATGGTGTACGGCCAGCAATTGAACAAGTAAGCAGGCGACAAATTTTTGCAAAAAATCGAATTTGGACTAAAAAAACGATGTCAAGAGTGATTTTGAAACAAGCTTGAAAAGCACTTTTTTTATATACCAGAAAAGCTCTAACTCAGTTGATTTTTGAGACTGTTATGAAAAACAGTTCGTTTAAAAATGAAAGAAAAAAAGATCGCCTAAGATTAAAAAATAGTAAATTTGTCTGCTTACTGACCTGTTTGCTTTCGCGGTTGTCGACTTGCTGCTAGAACCGGTTACAATAGCTCGATTAATAATTAATAGTTTCAGTTGGCGTACTTTTTTTGCGTTGCGACATATCCCACAATCTTAATCGTTTCAAACTGAATTGAAGCAAACCATTTGATCATATTAATTTGACGGACTTCAGATTTGATATTACAGTCTAAAATTTGCTAACTATCAAATGTTTTTCTAACAACATTTTTTCGAGAGTAGCTCAAGGGCAGTCGAAACATTCACGGGTTTGACATTTAAGCGTCGAATGATACCTCGGGATTTCTACAATTAATCCCTCCTTATGGTCTGTGGTTATATATGTACTTTTTTGATTATTCATAAACGGAGGCTGACACAACTGTTTCTGAACAGGTTGCTCATCAACGATCAAGGCAACGAAATTAGTAAGCTATGTGCAATTTTTTTAGTCTCGAGTCTCATATACAATTAATAAAATTATTTAAAAAAAAAACAGTTTTTATTACGTCAACCTTATTGAATTTTGCCACTTTTTTTCACTTAAGATAAATTTTTCTTTTTATGATAGTTTTCGTTGTCCTATTCTAGATTTTTTACAGCGAAAGTTTTGGACAAAACTTTCTTCAAATTTTTATGAGACCAAAAAGCTTTGAAATAGGTTTAGCAACTTATTTTCAACACGATCCATAGTTATGTTTTTTTTGTTGAGCAACATTCAAACATCGTACAGGGAAAAAACAAAGATAATTCAATGAATTTGATTCTGCTGATTTTGCTTTCAGAGCAGAGAAACAAAAATACTTACTAGAGCATCATCAATGCAAAGTGTCGCAAACACGAATTCCGCTACTGTCAAAAAATTCAAAAATATTAGCCATTATTGCTTTTAATTATGACCGAAACAAATTGTTTTCGAAGATATTAAGAGTATATTCGCCTACAAGACAAAATTGTAAATTTTTCAGCATGGGACTCTAACTCCTTAGTTCCTGAAAAAAAAGTCTTATAGCGGGGTGGTAAATAAAACCTTGATACAATCATTTTCTGTCCTAGTTCTACAATCGTAGCATTTGCTACGGGTAAATCAATTTCGACTGCTTGAACTGTTTTGATTTGAGCTGAACCGAACCATTCTTCCACTTCCTCCAGTTTTTCTGTTATTTGTCTGAACTTTTTCAATTTATATCTGAATTTTGTTTGTTCCATTGAACCATGTTTCAGTTAAGTACAGGATATTAATTGGAGAGTCGCGATTACTTAAATGTGCTGCCAGAAGTTCCAGATGTTTTTTAATTGATGGAAAAAGTAAAATTAACATCACACTTTTTTGAAGTTTTGCCCCTGAGTTTTTAGGTAATTTCTTGTATTTTGTTTCCTAGAAGAACTATTTTCTTGCCAAATCAACTCGTGAAATTGTTGATGAGGTAGACGAGTACGGTTCCTCCACCGTTTAAGATGTTTATCATGTGCAAAAACCTTCCAAATGTAGTTAATCACCGCATCCCGAGTTCAAAGTTTTCCTCCGTGTTCATCTTGTTTCATCATATGAAAAAAGTCATTCTTGGCTTTAAAACATTTTCAAAAACTCGTACAAGTTTCATCAGGTTCTGACTCTGCGGCAACACTTTATTCTTTCTGAAGATGTTAGTGTGCGGTATTGAGAATCGGGTATTTATAGGCTTGGATACATAATCTTTTGAGGGTAAGCGACGTGCTGTTGACCAGAAGCGAATTTAGGGTGAGGGGGCGAAGGGGGGGGGGGGGGGGGGGGGGTCGGGCGGACGCCCTCCTTTCTCAGAGATTCGACCCCCTGCCTACCCAAAGGGCCCCCTTTGGTACTTTTTAAGAAATCCATTTTTGGCTGACCGACATTTTCCAAAATTTTCCAAAAAACGCCCTAAAACGGTTTTTGTTCACCTGTTTTTTCAAAAATTTGCCTGGCGTCTTTTAGTGCTTTAGGAGAGCTCGGAAAATCAATTTGGTTGACCTAAAAAAAGAAAGAAGGTCGTCAACTGCCAATTGCGAGAGAGGCTTCTGTGTTAACCGCGTTCGATATGCTTCTCACTTTTCACATTGTTGCATTTGAAGTCCTGATCTGCTACTTTCTTTCAGGCCAATAACTATAATTGTTTTTTCTTTGCTTCATAGTTTTCCAGATTTTCACGATCCATCAATGCCTTACGACAGCTTTTAGAGTCTAATAAATCAATCTCCGACGTGACTCTGTTCATTTAATCAGACTTAAGTTATAATACTTCATCTTTTGCCATTGAAAATCTTGATGACCTCAATTCGTTCTTCAATAGATTAACAATAACTGAAATCAAGTTTCTAACAACTTAACTGAAATTTTCAATCATCACTTATCACTCATTTCTATTCCTGGAGAGGGCTCCATGCAGTACAGGCGCGTTTTTTCCTGCCTTTTCATTGACTGGGAAAACAGGGGTTTCATTGCAAAATTGCTAGATCGACGAGTCTGCTTGCTTATCGTGCCATCATGATTTTGAGCACCTATTTGGCCTTTCTGAAAAAATTCATAAAGTTCATACACAAAAACTTGAAGAGGATAGTGAATGATTATCAAGAAAATCAGAAAATTTAGGCAAACTATTCGTAGTTTTCAAAAATATTGGGTTTTCAATATGTACACACATTATTGCCTATGATGATTTTGTTTTTCTCAATTTAGATAAATCAAAGATTATAAAATATGAACTGAAAAAACGAAAAATGAATCAGAAAGAAGCGGGGCAAGAACCATTAATTGTGTTTCAGATTTTTTTGTGAGAAAGGCTGCAAACAATTGAAAAAATTGTGAGAAAGCTTGCAAACAATTGAAAAATTGCAAGTAAATGAAGGTTGCTAACGATTGAAAAGATTACATGAATCAAATAACGCTTATTTTCAGTAGTTCTAACTTTTTGCATTATTTGAGCTGTCTGAATTGAGAAAATCGAACAAAAAATTGTTTGAAATTTTCAAGTTACCTAAAAAAATAGTGATTTTTAACAAACTTTTTCATTTCAAAATTGCAAAAATTAAAGGGTCCATCAAGACTGTCAGAAAATTTTTCCTCAACTCAAAGAAACCATAAAATGAAATTATTCAATTTCACTTTCATCTGAAAAAAGTCCAATTAGAGAAAATTGGATCAGAAAGCTATTTTATTAGACCAGTAGGTTTATTGCCATCAATCCGCTTGTGAAACCACATTCCCATGTCTTCTACCATACTAATGTAAAAATTGAATGATAACTGAAATTGGCTCACTCAATTTAGCGTCATTATTTTCTGAAACAATTCAATTCACCATTCCAATTTGATGACGCCGTCGAGCCTCAAGTGACATCAAGTGCTGCCAAACTAGTTCACATCCGATCACATTTTCAACTACTTTTGTTTTCAGGATGGCGGGAGTAACACTTTGAGATCTCTTGCATAATTTAAAACTTTAACTAACTGTATTATGCGAAAAACACAGAACTTAAAGAAAGCACAGAAAATACGAAATTCCTTCACAGGAGCATAACCTTTCCAAAAAAAACGCATTATGCAAAGTTTTCTTTGCACCTCATTTCGTAAATAACTGCTTTGTTAACAACAATTCAATTCGCACGAGTTATTGTATTAACCAGGCGACAACGACTTACCTTATTTTGAGCGGATTTAACTCAATTTGCTCAAATAAAAAAGCTAAAGCTCATTTTCGATAATTGGATGAGGTTGGAAACAAAAAATATATATATTTAGGTTGCCTCAAATAGATAAACAGCTTTGTTGCAGTATTTTTACCTTCTCAAAAGATTTGAGCGGTTTGAATTGAGCAAGTCGAACAAAAAAATCAATGAAAATTTTCAAGTTACCTAAAAAATAACAATGGTTTTGGAAAAAAAATTTTGTTTTCAAGTTGCAAAATTAAATGCTCTATCAAGACTGTAAAACTACTATCCAACTCAAAGAAACCTTCAAATGAAAATTTTGATTTAAATTTTCATCTGAAAAAAGTCCACTTAGAAAAAATTTGATCAGAAAGCTATTTTATTACTCAACTAGGATTTTTGCCATCACTCAGCATGTGAAACCACATTCTCACGTCCTCTACCATAACATCGTAAAAAATAAATAAACACGGAATTTGGCTCACTCAGTTTAGTTTAATTAGATTTCTGAAACAATTCAAATCACCTTTAAAATTTGATGACGCCGACGAGTCTCAAGTGACGTCAATTGCTGCCGATTAAGTTCACATCCGATAAAGTTCACAACCATAAAATGTATTTCAAAAAATTTTTCTTCTAAAGAAAAGTCCAATTAGAGATCATTGGATCAGAGAGCTAATTCATTAATCCAGTAGGGTTATTGCCATCACTCAGCATCCGAAACCACATCTCAAGCCTTCTGCCATATCAACATAAAAACTGAATAAAAAGGAAAATTTTCTCGCTCTATTTTGCGACATTAAGTTTTCTGAAACAACTCAAATCAAGATTCCAACAATTTGGTGACGCCGACGGGTCTCAATTGACGTCAATTGCTGCCGATCTAGTTCACGATCTTACTTTCGCACTTGATGGTTTTCAACAGCTTTTTTTCTCATAGCTGGATTAACAGTTTGAGATCCATTGCACAGTTTATTACCCTAACCTTAAATTTTATTCAAAAAACAGTTCAAATTACCTTAAAATTTGATGACGCCAACAATTCTCAAGTGACGGCTTTTGCTGCCGAAATAGTTCACATCCCAGCACACTTTTCTTCTTGATGGTTTTCAACTATTTTTTTTTCAGGATAGCGGGATGAAAAGTTTGAGTTCCATTGCATAATTTAATACCTTAACTAACTCATACTATGCAAACATGCGAATAAGCACAACAAATTCAAATTTACTTCACAGAAGCACAACTTTTTCAAAAGAAAAATTCATTTGGCAAAGTTCGTTAAACTTTTCTCCTAACTCATCGCTCTGCAAGCAAAAATTCATTTCGCATACTTATAGTGTATATATCAGGCGACAATGACTTACCTTTATTTCAGCGGACTTAATTCACTCAGCTCAATCAAAAATGCTAATGCTTACTTTCAACAATTGGGATGAGGTTGGAAACAATTGAAAAACTATTTAGATTGCCTGAAATAAAGAAACGGCTCTGCTTCAGTATTTTTACCTTCTTGCATGATTTGAACAGTTTCAATTGAGCAAGTCGAACAGAAAAGTCATTGAAAATTTTCAAATTACTTATTCAAATAATATTAGTTTTAGAAAATTCTTAAAGTTTCCAAGTTGAAAAATTTAAAGGATATATCAGGATTGTCAGAAAAATGTTGCCCAACTCAAAAAAACTTTAAAATGAAACTTTTTGTATTGATTTTTAATCTGAAAAAAGTTCATTTAAAGAAATCTGGATCAGAAAGCTATTTTATTACTCCAGTAGGATATTGCCATCACTCAGCATGTAAAACCACGCTCTCACCTCTTCTAGCAAAACGTAAAAACTGAATAATAACTGAATTGGTCTCGCTCAATTTAGCGTCATTGAGATTTCTGAAGCAATTTAACTCACCAGTCCAATTTGAGAACGCCGACGGGTCTCAAGTGACGTCAATTGCTGCCGAACTAGTTCACGTCCGACCACTTTCCTTGATGGTTTTCAACTAATTTTCTTCAGGATGGCAGGAGTAGCAGTTTAGGATCCATTGTGTTTTTAATACCTGAACAAACTTATGCAAAGAAGCGAAGATGCACTTCGCATACACTAGCAAAAATTTGACCAATAACTCTACTGGGAAAAACTGAATAAAACTTGGAGTCTACAGAATTTCTGAAATGACGCACGCCAATTATGATTCTACATAATTGCTAAGTGACGCAAGCCAATTATGACACATTAGCAGTACCAATAAACTTGATAAAAAATAATTTTATCAACTAACATTCCTCAGTTTATACAAGTCTATGGAGCAGTAATCACATGAAAAAATAAAAGGTAAAACAATAAAAAAAAAATAGTTTTTTTATTTGAAATTTTTTGTGAAAATCATCCCCCCTCATGCCATATTTAGAACAAAGTGATAAACTTCGCTTCTAGTAGCAAATCAATTATGGCAAATTGTTGTGATTCTTACCATTTGTTTTATTTCACTAATTACTTTAAAGTATCTTAACTGGTTAATCTTGATTTGACCTTGCTATCTTCATTCTCTCCGACGGAGAGAATGACCGCTCACTTTTTTAATGTTTTAACTTAGAGATTAATTCACTTTTTAAACATATCTTATTTGTAACTAAGTAGAATTAACCGTAACAAAGGAACATTTTATCATGGCGCAGTCAAACAGCAACGAATCAAACGTGAGAGGTATACCTTCATTTTAGCAGAACCACACAGTGGACCCACCAATTCCTTGGGAAGAGTGGAGCGATCTATTCCAGCTAGCGATAATCGCAAAAGAGAATATCGACATCGAAAATCTCTTGAATCCAACGGAACGATATCACCCACCTCCCCCAACATTGGAAAATCCGCCGGAAAACGAATCCGACGCTCAAAAAACATCACGCATCGAGAGGAATATCCAAGAACAAAAGAGATTCGATGATGAAGAAATGGCCTCAATAAAGTTAGACACCAAGAAATTCAACGGTATGAGACTGGAAGAGGCGGACAAAAAACTAAGATCCATACTTTATCTAGCCCTTGGAAACGAAGGAAAGAAAATATTCGGCCAGAAGTTCACAAGAGTCAAAGTTCTACAAATTTCTTTCAAAGAATTTTGGGACAATTTGTCCACAGCTTTTGTGAGAAAAACAAACATAACCTTCGAAAGACACAAACTCTTAAACAGAAAACAGAGGGACAGAGAATCATTAGAACAATTCTGGGGGGCACTGGCTGAAATGGCAAAACGATGTAACATTCCCACAGGAGAAGACGAATGGATTAGAGATATTTTTATTAATAACATGAAGAATTCAGATATCCAACGGAAACTGCTCACGGAAACCTTACCGCCACTAGAAGCCTTAAACCTAGCCCTGATTGATGAAAAAGGAATTACAAACCACATAAAGATGACGAGTACTTTTAAATCCAGCGGATATTCTTCCAACAAATCTTTTAATCATTTTAATGTAAAAAGAGAACCCACCCTAAACATCGAAAGAAACAACACATGTATGAAATGCGGCGGAAGTTTTACAAAAGGACATCTAGCGGTTTGCCCTGCTAAAGATACAACATGTACGACTTGTAAATATCGAGGACATTTTACTAGACTTTGTAAATCACGCCGTAAAAATGTAAATATTGTGGATAGCCAAATTGTAAACAATACGGATCATCATTATCCTTCGGAACAACCAGATGTACATATTGACCACGCTAATAGAGAATGCTGTGGAGTAATAAATGCATGGTCAGAGTCTGGACAAAGCGATAACGACGATTACTCAGTATTAAACGTAACAACTATCTACGATGATCAAGGAAAGGAGATAAAGAAACTACTAAATATCGGCTTAGGAAATGAAAACCAAGTAATTCTGAACATACAGGTGGATTCAGCAAGCCCTGTAAGCTTCCTTAAACAGAATGTGTTACACGAGTTGAGACTACGAGACCCCTACGTGAAAATATATCCAGTGGATAAAGCTAACAAGGAACTCTATTGTGGATTTACGAACAATGCAATAAATATCACTGGAAAAGTAATTGTCCCAATTTTCTCAAATGTATGGTCCCACAAGGAATGCCACTTCTTTCTAACTCAAGGTCATGAAAGAAACATCTTGGGAAACGACAATTTACCAAAAGTCGGAATCGAAGTTTCACAAAAACAATACGCAACACTCACCAACAAGAGAACTTGTAAGTTTATCAAATCCGTTACTTCACTTGACATAGATAATGAAATAGAAATGATTGGAAAAACCTTCAAACAACTATTCCTTCGGATTGGAAAAATAAAGAATCAAACAAAAATAACTTATTTTCATGAACCATTAAAGCCAATTCAACTAAAAGGCAGGAGGGTCCCTTTACACTTACTAGACTCAGTAAAAACAGAATTATACAGGCTTAAATCCAAAGGACACATCAAAAAATTAGAAAACTGTGACGAGGACAGATTTATTAGTCCGATAGTTATTACTTGTAAAAAAGACAAATCGATAAAGTTAGCCCTTGATTCAAAATTCATCAACAAACAAATATACAAGAACAAATATCAGATGCCTAATATACACGAATTAGTTGATAACGTGGCGGCTCAAATTTCGGACAATTCCGCCGGAGAAGTATGGTTTACAAACCTAGACCTAAAGAACGCATATAGTCAACTCGCACTGGACAATTTTACTAGCAGCCAATGCAACTTTAGTCTAGTCGGCGGAGATACTTATCAATTTTTAACGGGTTTTTACGGACTCGGCGACATGCCAAACGAGTTTCAGAGAGTCATGGACTCAACTTTGGGAAACATTCCTTTTACAAATTGCTACCTCGACGATATATTAGTCGCTTCCAAAGGAAGTTTTAACGATCACAAGAAAATCGTTTACAAAATTTTATCAACGTTAGACACTTACAATTTCGCAGTTAAATGGTCGAAGTGCAAATTCTTCCAAAAAGAAATTGAATGGCTCGGTTTTAAAATATCGAAATCCGGAATCGCCCCATTATTCGATAAAACCAAGGCAATCAAAGATATTCCAACCCCAAAGAATCTAAAAGAATTAAGATCATTCTTCGGGTCAACTAATCAGTACATTAAATTTGTACCAAATCTAGCATCCCTCGGAAGCCCGCTTAGACCTCTTTTAAACTAGAAGTCAATTTTCCTTTGGAATGAAGATCACTCAAAAGCTTTTGTCAAGATTAAATCTGAAATAGTAAATCTTACCGAAAACACTCATTTCGACGTAAAAAAGCCCACGAGAGTAAAAACAGATGCTTCACATAATGGATTAGGTGCATCCCTTGAACAACTTCATGAGAAAGTTTGGAAAACAGTGTCATTTGCTTCAAGATTTTTAAATCCGCACGAATCGAAATATTCAACAAACGAATTAGAGTTATTAGGAGTTGTATGGGCGGTTGAACATTACAAAAATTATCTCTATGGCTCCGAATTTGAAATTATCACCGACCACAAAGCTCTCCTTTCCGCTTTGTCACCAAATCACGGAAACAAAACATACCATAGCCGATTGACAAGATGGGTAGATCGTCTCCTACCATTCAATTTTACTATCAAAGACTTAGCGGGAAAAGATATGGGTTTTACAGACTTAATTTCAAGAACTCCTTCGGGTAAAGCAATTCCCTCATCACACTACGACGAAGAATTTCTAGCTACTACTACCAAAAAAAAATATATAGTGCACTCAATCCTTCGGATAATGAAAATCCATTACGTAATTCAATTAATTCGATTTCGGAAAATTCCCATTACATGAAATTACGAAATCACGTAATAATCACAGCATTGAATTTCGTCAGCTCTTCCATTTCAATCTGCAATCAAAAATATTATAGAACAGAACTTTGTAATTCTAAATGTATTCCTTCGGATTTCTCAAACACTGATTTTACTAAAATTATCCTATCAAATTCAGCCTTTATCTATTTTTTAATCCTTAACAGTAGCTTAATTAGTAATCCTTCGGATCTCAAACTTATAAATAGTGTAAATATGTCAAATAACCAAATTGTAGTAAATCCTTCCACTTCCGGGATACAGGTCTCTATCGATTTTCAAATTTCATCAGAACACAAGAAGTTAGTAACTAAATTCCGAGAAAATCTCAAGTTACTCGAAAGACCTTTGGATTTAAATACATTATTCAATGCAAAATTGGTCGCTTTATTAACGGAAGATGATGAATTATTAAACCCAATTGTTAAAGCTCTACAGAAAAAAGTAGATAACATCAATGCAAATTCCCGTTATCTACACCAATTTTCGAAAAAACTTCATGAATCCGACGGACTATTATATATGGATGGAAAACTAGTTATTCCGTTTACACTTAGAAACGCCGTTTTAAAAACATTACATGAATCTCACCCTGGCCAATTCGGTATGAAATACTTGGCACAATACATTTGGTGGCCACACATATATCGACAAATTTACTTCCACGGGATTAATTGCACACAATGCACGCAAACCGGTAAGAACATAAAAAGCATCATTCCAACTTCACAAATTAGTGAACTTCCCACCTTATTTGAACCTAATGAGGAAATAAATCTTGATTTTGCCGGCCCACTAGATAACAACTGGGGAAACAATAAATACATCTTATTGCATAATCACAGCATTGTCACACAAATAATCACAGCATTGAATTTCGTCAGCTCTTCCATTTCAATCTGCAATCAAAAACATTATAGAACAGAACTTTGTAATTCTAAATGTATTCCTTCGGATTTCTCAAACACTGATTTTACTAAAATTATCCTATCAAATTCAGCCTTTATCTATTTTTTAATCCTTAACAGTAGCTTAATTAGTAATCCTTCGGATCTCAAACTTATAAATAGTGTAAATATGTCAAATAACCAAATTGTAGTAAATCCTTCCACTTCCGGGATACAGGTCTCTATCGATTTTCAAATTTCATCAGAACACAAGAAGTTAGTAACTAAATTCCGAGAAAATCTCAAGTTACTCGAAAGACCTTTGGACTTAAATACATTATTCAATGCAAAATTGGTCGCTTTATTAACGGAAGATGATGAATTATTAAACCCAATTGTTAAAGCTCTACAGAAAAAAGTAGATAACATCAATGCAAATTCCCGTTATCTACACCAATTTTCGAAAGAACTTCATGAATCCGACGGACTATTATATATGGATGGAAAACTAGTTATTCCGTTTACACTTAGAAACGCCGTTTTAAAAACATTACATGAATCTCACCCTGGCCAATTCGGTATGAAATACTTGGCACAATACATTTGGTGGCCACACATATATCGACAAATTTACTTCCACGGGATTAATTGCACACAATGCACGCAAACCGGTAAGAACATAAAAAGCATCATTCCAACTTCACAAATTAGTGAACTTCCCACCTTATTTGAACCTAATGAGGAAATAAATCTTGATTTTGCCGGCCCACTAGATAACAACTGGGGAAACAACAAATACATCTTATTGCATAATCACAGCATTGTCACACAAATAATCACAGCATTGAATTTCGTCAGCTCTTCCATTTCAATCTGCAATCAAAAACATTATAGAACAGAACTTTGTAATTCTAAATGTATTCCTTCGGATTTCTCAAACACTGATTTTACTAAAATTATCCTATCAAATTCAGCCTTTATCTATTTTTTAATCCTTAACAGTAGCTTAATTAGTAATCCTTCGGATCTCAAACTTATAAATAGTGTAAATATGTCAAATAACCAAATTGTAGTAAATCCTTCCACTTCCGGGATACAGGTCTCTATCGATTTTCAAATTTCATCAGAACACAAGAAGTTAGTAACTAAATTCCGAGAAAATCTCAAGTTACTCGAAAGACCTTTGGATTTAAATACATTATTCAATGCAAAATTGGTCGCTTTATTAAGGGAAGATGATGAATTATTAAACCCAATTGTTAAAGCTCTACAGAAAAAAGTAGATAACATCAATGCAAATTCCCGTTATCTACACCAATTTTCGAAAGAACTTCATGAATCCGACGGACTATTATATATGGATGGAAAACTAGTTATTCCGTTTACACTTAGAAACGCCGTTTTAAAAACATTACATGAATCTCACCCTGGCCAATTCGGTATGAAATACTTGGCACAATACATTTGGTGGCCACACATATATCGACAAATTTACTTCCACGGGATTAATTGCACACAATGCACGCAAACCGGTAAGAACATAAAAAGCATCATTCCAACTTCACAAATTAGTGAACTTCCCACCTTATTTGAACCTAATGAGGAAATAAATCTTGATTTTGCCGGCCCACTAGATAACAACTGGGGAAACAATAAATACATCTTATTGCATAATCACAGCATTGTCACACAAATAATCACAGCATTGAATTTCGTCAGCTCTTCCATTTCAATCTGCAATCAAAAACATTATAGAACAGAACTTTGTAATTCTAAATGTATTCCTTCGGATTTCTCAAACACTGATTTTACTAAAATTATCCTATCAAATTCAGCCTTTATCTATTTTTTAATCCTTAACAGTAGCTTAATTAGTAATCCTTCGGATCTCAAACTTATAAATAGTGTAAATATGTCAAATAACCAAATTGTAGTAAATCCTTCCACTTCCGGGATACAGGTCTCTATCGATTTTCAAATTTCATCAGAACACAAGAAGTTAGTAACTAAATTCCGAGAAAATCTCAAGTTACTCGAAAGACCTTTGGATTTAAATACATTATTCAATGCAAAATTGGTCGCTTTATTAACGGAAGATGATGAATTATTAAACCCAATTGTTAAAGCTCTACAGAAAAAAGTAGATAACATCAATGCAAATTCCCGTTATCTACACCAATTTTCGAAAGAACTTCATGAATCCGACGGACTATTATATATGGATGGAAAACTAGTTATTCCGTTTACACTTAGAAACGCCGTTTTAAAAACATTACATGAATCTCACCCTGGCCAATTCGGTATGAAATACTTGGCACAATACATTTGGTGGCCACACATATATCGACAAATTTACTTCCACGGGATTAATTGCACACAATGCACGCAAACCGGTAAGAACATAAAAAGCATCATTCCAACTTCACAAATTAGTGAACTTCCCACCTTATTTGAACCTAATGAGGAAATAAATCTTGATTTTGCCGGCCCACTAGATAACAACTGGGGAAACAATAAATACATCTTATTGTGTATAGACCGTTTTTCAAAATTCCCTTCAGCAAAAATTACATCTTCAACGTCATCAAACACAGTAATCGAATTTCTTCAAGATTATTTTTATCTCCATGGGATTCCAAAATCTATTCGGGTCGACCACGCATCCTGCTTTACTAGTCAGGATTTTAAATTATTTTGCAATTCTCTTAATATCAAACTAATATTCTGTACAGTTGGGGACCATCGTTCTAACGGTCTTGTAGAAAAATTTGTTCATACTGTAAAAATCAAATTATTAGCAATGTCACTGGATCAACAAAAACCCACATTACAAACCGCCATTTCGAGAATCATTTGGAATCTACGATCTTCCTTCCAATCTAAAATTAAATGCTCACCGTTCGAAATACACTTTAATAGAAAACCGAACACGATCTGGAAGCAATTGGCATCTAATAATTTATCCGGTGGATTTTTAGACAAAGGGAAGTCGATCTTAAGCAGAGAAAGGGCCCTCGACTGGAACGCTGACGATCGGGTAGAGGACGGATACAAAGACTCCCTTATACCGAAAAAGAATCAGTCACCATTGGAGAAAGGCTATGATTCAGACCTTCCCACTACTTCAAAACCTCAATCAGCCCGAGTGTCCTTAAACAGTCCGTTTAAGGTAAATTACTACGGAAAACTAACACAAGTATAAACGGAAATCCCTTCTATAAACAACTAGGTCAGAAAATAATAAACTCAACAAAATCCACGGTTGAATTATCCGACGGAAAAATTATTAGAAAATCGGACATCGCCATTCCAAAGTCTAAATCTTCTACAATTCGTTCATTCAAAGGAAATATCTCCTTCCCTTTTTTCTCTAACGGTGATTTACAAGTAGGTCCAAGAAAGTCACACAAATCGAAGACACAACAGACGCGGAAACCAGACACTAAGTCAGGAAGACAAACAGTGTCGCCCACCCCGGTCACCACCAGATCTAGAGGAACGAACCAGCCTTCAAAATCCAACAAATCGAAGAAGAACAAAAATAAAGCCTCGACCTCGAATACTGGATACCTAGCAGGTGACGAATCAATGTTTATTCCGTCGGATATGTCGGACATTAGCGATTGGGAATGGATTGCGGGAGGTTTCCCATGTAGAGAAATGATAAGAAAACGCTTCATTTCAGATAACGACAATTTTAAAAAAGAACCTACCTCATCATTAGACCCTAAAACATATCAAACTAATATAAAACCTGAGATTTTAGACGAACAATCTCAACCCTCGGACACAGCGGAATGCCCAATTAGTATAAAACCAGCACTTCAAACTACCTCACATCCACCTGACGAACCTTCTACGGCTACGACAACGGAGCCGCCAAACATTCCTTCGGATTGGACAAAACCATTGGTGGGAGAAAAACCGGTCGATTTCCCAGTTTTCGAAACAGAGGACTCCTCAGACGAAATTGAAACCAGCGAGGATAGACATCCTAATGAAACTAATACCACCGGTAACGAACTTATTTTAAGACGTTCAAGCCGAAATGTTGGCCCCCCTAAATTCTATGGTAAGCGATATTTCATAGATATTATAGATGAGCTAGAAAACCAACCAGGCTCCGCTATTAATCCTATATCTCTGGACGAGGATGACAGCTCGAGCTCCCCCACACAAACTTTCAGAGAGAATCCCTTGGATAATCAGACCAACATTTGCAACACACTACCGGAAGACAGTACACCGGACCTAGCTTACACCCAATCTCCTGATCGATTCTCCATCGCCTCTACTGACGATTCTCTGAGAGATGCCGTGAACTGTTTTGAAAATTACATCGACTTAGATAGTGAAATTTTCAACGCCGAGCTGGAAAAATTTATGGAAGGTAACAGCTAAACTCAATCAAATTTTAAAACTCACATTTAGTCATTTATAATCTGTACTAGTATTTTGTCTAAAGCGCAATTAGTGCTTACTTAGCTGTAACTACGGATTACAATCCGCCGGATTTAGGAAATTTATTATCCTCTATAATTTAGTCATTCCTTTGGAGCATCAAAATGACATTTGTTATACTGTGCAGTATTTAAAATTTCATTTGTCGGACTTCTCGAGAGGGAGAAAAAGGGATTGATAACATGTTAGGTATCATGGCGCTTAGTAACTTAAATTTTTTTCCACTAAGGGGAATGTTGTGATTCTTACCATTTGTTTTATTTCACTAATTACTTTAAAGTATCGAAACTGGTTAATCTTGATTTGACCTTGCTATCTTCATTCTCTCCGACGGAGAGAAGGACCGCTCACTTTTTTAATGTTTTAACTTAGAGATTAATTCACTTTTTAAACATATCTTATTTGTAACTAAGTAGAATTAACCGTAACAAAGGAACATTTTATCACAAATAAGCTTTCTTAAACCAATTTGGAACGATTTCTTTGACGGATTAAATCTCAGCTTACGCGTTAATAGCGCGAAATATATCTGATGTCCTCTAAAATACACCAGCAAAAATATGACCGATAACGCTACGACGCATTAGCGGTAAGTCATTTTGAAAAGGAACAAAAAAAATTACCAGTTGCACATGCCTCAATTTATAGAACGGACGGATTTTAGCTAGTATACGAAATAGTTCCTTAAAAACATCCGACCCTGCACAGGTTTGAACCCTCTTATTTTGCAGCTGGTCTCCTTTTCTATCTCTACAATACAGATCCATGATACCTGGAAGCTTAAGTGCTATTTGTAATATAATAGTCTGTGTTAATATCCTTGTCATTGTCTCTACTTAATAGCTGTTTATTGATCAAAATGAACATTTTCAAAATGAACACAATTTGTCGCAACATTATTTGCGTTGCAACGACAGTTGCTACTTAGTTTGGGTTAAAAAAAAGATTTGGTAACTGGAAACTGAGAAAAAGCCCAAGAAATGCGAAAATACGTCACAGGAGCACAACCTTTTCAAAAAAAAGCGCATTATGCAGTTTTCTCTTCAACTCTTCTCCTAGCTCATCGCTTTGTAAGCAACAACTCGATTCACACAAGCTTAATTATTATACCAGGCGATAATGACTCACCCTTAATTGAGCAGATTTAACTCATACGGCTGAAATTTAAAAAATGCCTAAGATTTTTTAAAAAAGTTCGGAAGAAATGAGCAGAAAAATGTCGTATTATAAAAACAAATTAAAGTAGCCTAAACTGAAGGCTGCTAAAATAATTCCTGCTGTCAAGAAAATGAGATAGTTTATTTTTACGACTTTAAAATATATCAATCGAATTCATCTGCCTTGTTAATGAGGTACCTAAAATTATGGGAAAAACACAGCAAACAGAAAATTGTAAATCAACTCAGGGAATCCGAAAAAAAGTATACCACGTTAAGGCTCTTTGGTATTCCAGAAATTTCTATAATTGACTACGTTTTTATATAATTAACCCAAGTAGCCAAAACTGGGCCAACAATTATATGGTTACTTCTCTGGGCAATCAAAAGCATATCAAGTTTAGAACCTAACAGCTATCCACGTTTTTCTCGCGATTTGCTCTTTTCTAATTCCAAAGCGTAACTAAGCTTAAATTCAGCAAATGAACTTCAATTTAAAAAAATGTAAGTCAAACAGCCAAAGATCGAAATTGAGCGTGAACAGGGTTTTCCTTTAGAAAATCTTCATTGGTAGCTTCATTTCGTTCATTGGCACTTAAATACCCGAAAAAAGAACTGCCATTTAATCAAAACTCAGCTTCAGAACCTCGCGAAAAAAGTGTAATACCCGATTAAAAGACTTGCTTTTCAAGGTTCAACAGAGGCATCCGGAGCTTCTTTTGCGGTACATAAAATATCAATGAAAAACTTCGAAATAATTGAACATACATTCCGAACATTGGAACACCCGAAAAAAGCAAAGATGCCAATTGTTTAAAACAGTTGAGTGCAGAAATGGGCCAAATTTCATGATGTTTTATCTTGTACAGCAATCACAAAAAATTTGAAGAGAATATTCAGAAAATCAGAAGTTTGAGACAGATTTTTGAATAACTATTTTTTTTAAAAATGGTTTTTAATATCCACTATATTGCCAATAACGAATTTGATTTTCTCAAAAAAAGACAAATCAAGGAATTTAAAATAACGGAAAAAAATGAAGGAATTAGAAAAAATAATTAAAAAGCCCAAATCAAGAACTAAAACTTGCGGTTTCACCTTTTGAGAATAATTGAAAACATTAAGGTTGCGTAAAATAAACGCAAATAAGAATTCTATCCAACTAATTTAAGAAAACTTTAATTCAATAGAAAAAAATGTGAGCATGATAGCCGACCATTTAGGTCAAAAACCTATTCAACAAAAAACCCACAACTTTTTGTTTGCTCACGCTCAAAAAGTTAATTAGCGTTCGAGCTCCATAAATGACATGCAATTAAGCGATTTATTTAGCTTGTCAAAAAATAGCCACCCCCCCCCCCCCCTCAAATACGCTAGTAACACCAAAAAACTTTTTGCTCTTCCAACGAAGCAATATGAGGCAACTAGGTCGATATAGAATAGGCCGAAACCTAGAAGACGATAATAGAAAGAAAAGAACAAAAAAATAGATATTAGCAAATCGACTTGTTGCAAATCCATTCAGTCTAAATTAGACCTGTGAACAATGTATTTTTTGGAAAAAAGTCTTAGTACCCGATTGATATTCCCTTACTAATCGTAAGTGCAATTATATTCAAGTAGATAAATAAATCATTTCAAAACACCGATATGTGCCACTAATGTCCTTTTTAAGTGCATAACATAACTATCAAAATAAAAATTATTTGATACTCAAACTCTAATGGATAAATTCATAGTTCTGTCATTAGTACTTTCAATACACTGTTCTGACTAAGCAAGAGTCTTAATCTGACTGTCAATCTAAATTCAATCTCTTCTCAGTTTTCCTGTCTAATTCAAGTCTTTCTGTGATTCTTCGTTTTCCCTTTTGAGATCATCAGAACTGTGTTTTTCCAAATACGCACTAAAATATATAAATACGCATTAAAACAAAGATAACCGGTTGCTTTGCACATAGCACAGTGTTCCGACCATATTCTTATAACACTTCATTTTTTGTGCGTAGTGGCGTAGTGTAAAGAAAAGAAAAGTCCGCTGATTAGCCGTGGTACCTGATTTTGCGTGGAAAACGAAAAAAACAAGGATAGCCTGTTTCTGCGCAAGTAGCACAGAATGTTCCCAATATACTCTACAAAAACTTTTAAAAAAACCAGAAAGCTTTTTAGGCATTTTTATCGAAAAAAAAAACGTTTGAAATTTTTAAATTTAAGTCTAATTTCGAGCAAAAAAAAGAGCAGACTTATTTTGGAAGGATAAACCATGAAACTTTAGTGGAACTACAGCAAAGTTATTTTTCGAAGGTTTTTTAGTGCTTTCTTGGGAATAAGAAACTTTCAGCAAAACTTTCAATTAAAAAAAAAGGTGTTCTTGACATTTTTGCCCAAAACAGTTGCCCGTTTTTCCTTTTTTATTTTGGTTGTCAAATATGCCTAACTTCTATAGTTTTGTCAGATCTTTTTATCACACAACTCAAAAAAACTTTAAAAAAACATGAAAAAGCTTTTTAGGCATTTTTTGTGAGTTGTGAGATAAAAAGATCTGATTAAAATATAGAACTTTAGGCATATTTGACAAACAAAATAAAAAAGGCAAATCGGGCAACTGTTTTGGGCGAAAAATGACAAAATTTTAATTTTTTGGCTGAAATTTTGTTTTGCTGAAAGTTTCTTATTCCCAAGAAAGCACTTAAAAACCTTCAAACAATAATTTTACTGTAGTTACACTAAAGCATCCTGGCTAATCCTTCTATAATAAGCCTGTTCTTTTTTTACTCGCTCGAAATTGGGCTTAAATTCAAAAATTTCTAACCGTTTTTTTTTCGACAATGGGACAAGAGAATCTCAGAATTTTTTCTACAGAAGCACAACAGACTTAAAAGCTGAATGTTAATAACACTTACCGCTTACAATCCGCAATCATCTGGCGCTTTCTCTGTTGTAGAATCAATTGCCTTTCCTCGGGGTTTTTGGAAAACCTGTCACCGAATACTGTCTTTGAAGTAGACGCGACACGATCATAACTATGTGACAAAGAAGAGCCGGTACTACCGTCGACGTGATCTGAAATTGAATTCGAAGCGGACGACTTTTTTCTTCTTCGAACGCTATCGGGTATAGGAATACTCGGTCTTCTAGGCATAATTCTACTCACAGAATCATCAACAACTAACTCTTGATTTGCCCCTGAAGCTTCAGATTGTACGTTCGAAACTGTGTTCAAAGGTGTAAGAGAAATGTTGCACGCTGCGCCAGCGCTAGTACTCGCGGCTGTGTTGGGTGGCGCGACCTGCAACTGCAACGTTGAATCTTGATCAGCCCTTGAAGCTGAGGCATCAAAAGTTAACGAAGAGTCGTTTGCTATTCCCTCCGTTTTCGAGTCTTCCGATGACGTAGTTGAGCTCGACTTTTGAACCAGAACGGTTTCTGATTCTGCTGGCTGAAGCAATTTATGTCATACTTAAAGAGTAAATATCCACGTATACTTTTTTATTTTTAAAGTCAGGTATTGTTTTTTTTGCTTTCAAAGGCAGGTACAAAAATACCCCGATTATTATCTCCTTAGCTTTCATAACTATTCCAATGACTGACAGTCGCTCTTAACTCACCTTAGATTCACCTGTGACGTTGCTGAAGTTGTCTTCATCGACAAAACCTTCACTTGGACTTCTAGCTCCGGGCTAAAAACAATCTCAAATCTAAAAAACATTGAGCCATCAAAACCAAATAGTATATCAGCAACGCGTCTGGCACAATTTTATTTTTTCAAGGAAAAATGTTTGATTAACCAAACTGCAGAGTATTTCATCTCTAAAACAGACTAAACTTCAAATCTTACCGGAATGAAGATGGTTCCTTCCAGAATCTGATCGATCGTCACTTCCAGAGAATGAGTCATCGCCAGGCTATCCTGTATTGCTACTATTGGAATATGGGGGAACAAAACATGTATCTGATGTGTCCAATATTCCCTCTGTGTATTCGAAATCTCTTCGCTAGAGGTAGCTGAATTCGGCGAAGTGGTCGACCCGTGGGTTACTTCAACCGAGAAACTCGGGAGCCAACTTGCGATTCTACTTCCGTCAAAGTGGAAGTAATTCCGTCTTGCGGAACCACCCGCTGCTTGTTGTTGAAGAGGTGTGGCTGGGAAAGTCGATGACAGTGAAGACAACAAATTGGGCGCCAACATGAATGCAGATTGACTTTGTTGCTGTGTATCGTTTGTTTCGTTGCTTCCCGTGGACTCGGTAGTTGTCGTTGTATCTTGAGAGAACTTGAGAGCGTGGCGACATGTAGGACACGTTGAATCTTGGACCAGCCAGGAGCGAAGACAGGACCTAACAATTTTCAGATTAAGGAATGCTGATTCACGTTTGCAGATTTTTAATTTACTGAAGATACATTATCACGGTTTCTTGATTCTTCTCAAATATAGTTACATGAAAAAACTTCAGAACAAAATTGTCCAAGAGACACATGAATAGGTGTTTCAAGATCACGTGTCATATAAACCATTGCTAGATTTCTTCAGGTGAAGAAAAACAAGGCTGGACGGATAGAAAAATACTTTCAACTGACAAATTTAAGCAATGTTTACGCCACACAAAACTCCCTCACCTATGAAAAACATGGGAGCAGGGCAACTTCCTGCCAACTAGAATAGTATCCCAACAGATGGCACAAGTATCCTCGCTTTCATCCTCGTACCCATCTTCATTATCACTTCCCCCTACAATTCCACCTCTGGGACTCCTGGGGGTTTGCAGTCGCACTTCTGGGAACATGGCATCCATATTTCGAGTTACGAGACAGAACTCCTTGTGACGCATGAAGCGATGTTGGATGTCTACGATGATGTGGCGCACTTGCATACATATCACGAGGCATGCCATTGAGAGGAAAACGTTGCTCCATATCTGGAAAAGAGAACACAGTTCACGATTCAACATCAAGACAAATTTTAACTGGAAAATTATTGCTTCTTCGGCAAAAAAAATTCGACTCGTCTGATTTAGGATCGAAAATAGATTTGGGAAAAATAAAATTTGAAGTGCTTTTTAGGGACTTTTTTTTAAAAATCTGACTACCCATTTTGATTGTATCCTATCTAAACAAACAGTCATCTGATCAAGCGTACATACAGGGGCTGATTTAGGGAGAAGGCGGGCCCATTTTTTAGGGATTCGACCACCCAAAGGTGGTCGAATCCCTTTGCCTGCGGAGCACATTTTGGCAAAACCGAATACTTTGAGAGCACGGAAAATCTATTTTCTCAAACTAAAAACGTCGACAAAATTATCCAATATTTTATAAAAATACTTCTCCCTCCCTCGTCGAGAAATCTAAGGTCCGCCGTAGATACACGAGCTTTCATTTCTACTTCGTTTACAACAGATGGTAACAGTTCGTCTCATACCAGCATGTGTGCGTGATGGAGTAGATCTAGTCCGAGAACAGTCAGCTCCATATAAAACTCCGTGTAGTAAGTGCACATGGACTTGTTCTCCCAACTCTCCGAGAAGCTCAGATCTCTCAGATGAAAAGCATACTTGGCCATCAGCAAAAGATTACGCAAGAACAGTTGGCAGCACTAAAATGGTCACATTAAGCACTAGGAAATCTTTAAGTTTGAACTTACTTTCGAAATTCGAGTCGGTCAATTTTTTGTGACCTTAACGCTTTTGCTGTTCGATATTGGATTTTGCCTTTCTTTTAACGAACGAAATGAACTGAACTTGAAAAGAAATCGAAAGACTAATCGTGAAAAATCAAATTTGAGAAAGAACAAGGTTTATGACTTTTTCTTCAAAAGGTAACAAAAAAATCATCACGACCTAAATTAGAGTTTTCACCATGTTCATCAATCTTCAATCGAAAACATAGCCAACATAAAAATGAAAAAGTGCCAATGAACGCAAAAAATGAATTTTCAAAAAAAATTTCATCTTTCGAATTTCAAAGACAAAAATAGATCCTTGAAAGCTCCTTCTATAACAGTTTTTGGCACTTTTTTAAAACATTAAACCAATTTGAGAAAACTCGACCTATAGGTGCACTGGAAAATCTGAAAGCTAAATTACATTTTCCAAACTAGAAGTCAATAACGTTTTTCGAGACCTTTACAATTTTGCTGTTCAATAGTGGAGATTGCATTCCTTTTAACAAAGAAATTAACTGAACTTGAAAAATATCAAAAGTCAAACCACAAAAAGTAAATTTGAGCCTGAAAAATTTTTTAAAAGTTTCCTGAAAAAAAAACTTCGCGACCTATGTGAAAGTCTGAACTGTTAGGTAACGTTTTTATTACTCTGGAAAACCTAAAAACTAAATTCCACTTTCTAAACTAGGAATCGATCAAGTTTTTTGCGCCATTTCCTCTATTCCTCTGTTACCAAATGAACTTGAATTGAACTCAAAGCTCGTATACCTAAGGGCATTCATAAAAACATTTATATGAATGCATGCATTTTCTAAAGTTACAACAGCATTTTAAGACTTGCACTGAAAAAACCGTTCATCGACTCTTAAAAAACAGCAGCAGGCCTGGCATCGAGCTTTAGATACTCAACAATTGATTGATCCAAAGAACAAAAATCATTTTGAAAGACACAAATTGCAATCTCAAAGATAGGACTTAAAACACAGCCAACAGAAGTTGGAAAGGTATGAAAGAACAAGAAAACTGAAATATATATCAAATTACAGCACATTGAATTTAAATAACTATTTTGATTCGAACTTTAAAAAATACCCTATTTGAGAAAATTGAATCAATGGCTCATTTTTGTAATTCCGGCGGGACATTTTCTCGTTCCATTTCAGCTTTCGTATATTGAAAAAAAAAACGAAATCTAATAAATTCTATTGGTTTGTCTCGACTGATCTTCATTTTCTGGAATCCAGAATCGATAAAGCAATCACCAGCTTTAAAAAAGCACGACAAAACTTGGATAGACAACCGTTCAGCTGAAAACAAATCAGCCATAAAAAAAACCTTTTGTTTTTATACTGTTAGTGTTCACAGCCCTTACTGAAGCTGGAGGTCGTAATTTTGGTTAAACAAAACATGACGACTTTAAATTTAAATAAAAATTGCTTAAGTTAGAAGAAAATTATTTTTTCTCATTTTTCGACTTGAATAAACAAAAAATAAGCTGTCAAACGATAGTTCCTTGATAAAAGTACCTTGAAAAATATATATATATATATCAAAAAATACAACAAGGTCTCGCCGAGACTCAAACCCCAGACGTAAGGAGTCTCCAAGGTGTTGAACTTACATTATAAAGCAGGTTCAATTCTTACAGATTTTTCAAGTTTTTGGAGAAAAAATGACTAGTTCCGGATTAGAAGCCACTTGCTCTCGCATGTGAAAAAATCGAACATTATATAATTTCCGAAGGAAAAAACTTTAACATTAAAGCTCTTTGAGTTTCAAGAATTAGCTATGATTGGCACTTCTTAACTTGAATTTATTCCATTCAAAGAAAACTGGATCAATAGATAATTTTTATTCCGCTGAGATTTCACAAATTTTTACTCCAAAAAGGAGTAAATTTTTCGGGGCTATTATATTTTGGATGTTTCGATGATGTTCGGCTGACTTTTCCAACAAAGAAAAAAACTGAAAACAAAAATCAAAATTCAAACCACGAAAAATCAAATTTGTTGTGAATTTTTTCTTGAAGACAAAAACCAAAAAACCATCACCTTTTATATAAGGGAGAATCAATCGACCCGAAAAAATTAAAAGCTCCTGTTCGGACTCGAATCCCAGATCTGTGTATTACCAAACTAGCGCGCTACTTAAACGCTAAGCGCGCAAAATTGAAGGAAATTATTTGATCTGCAAATAAAGTAAGCATATTTTAAACAACGATTTTTTTATTAGAAAAAGTCTAATGCCCACGGTTGTTTGTAATCACAAGATCAACAATTCACAGAAAGATTGTACCTCTGCGAGTAGGAACCCGAGCAGGTTGAGGTCCGCAGTGACAGAATATACTTTGAGAGCGAGAGAGAAGAGGAGGAGACTGCAGACGAAGATGGAACTGAGTAGAAAGATGATCTTCCTGTGCACTCTCGAGGACGCATTCGGAGAATATGCCACCTAAAACCTGACAGTATTCAGAATCAAAAATCAAATTTTGATAATGACCGTTCGCATTATCTTTAAAAACCTTGAGAATCAAGGAGCGAGCGTCATTTAGCCGAAAACGAAACTGTAGTCAAAAAAATTTTAAAGCTAATTTTTTTTTAAAATCAAAAGTCCTAAAATCCCTCCCTCCCGAGAAAAGAGCTTTTAAAATTCGCTCTTGAAAACACGCAACATAAGTTAAATCAGCCGATAAAACATGAGTCGAACCCAAATAATTGAAACACCGATAAAGTTTTTAAATATCAGAGTTGATAAATGGTAAATAAAACTACAGAACAACCTGAAAACATAGTTGAAACTAGGGGCCCAGCTAAAGCGGGATGTAGCCTTTTGATATGTTTTAAGCAGAGGCGAAGCTGCGCTTTGCAAACACTGGCAAGAACACGACCAAAAAGCAGCTCTATCAAGTGAAATAAGCCTCGAATTAGCAAAAACTTGGATACATGAAGAATTCGAATCTGCGACCTACTGCATTCAAGAGATTTTGGGTCTCACGCACTATCCACTCAGCCACGCAATCTTAACAACCGACAAACACTAGTCATAATAAAAGCAGCTACATATGCTAATAAATTGTCAATGCAATTGAGCAAAAGTGGCACCAAAAACCAATTGACTCAATTTTGCAAGTAATGATTTAGAATATAACAAAAGGAACGCATCAACACTAACTTTGAGTGTGGCAAATCGTAAGGCATAAAGCCATATTATGAATAAATTATGCATTTCAAAAAATTGCTAGATATCTAGAGTTATAAGAACTTCTTGAAATCGAGTTTATATTATTGTTATATTGCTTGAAACAAATCATTATTTTTTTCGGTTCATTTGATGAATTTAAAATGCATCAACTGTGTTAACTTATTACTTTTCGAATGTCAAAGCACAAGCTATGAAAAATCTGTAAACGTACCTCTAACGTGGCACCAACCAATATGTGCACTCAAGTTGGAAAAAATGAGGGTTCGTACTCATACACTACAGAGGCGAAAAAATACAGAGGCGAAGCAGAAGTTCGCTCCACTTGCGATATCAAACTACATGCCGAAGTTCGAAAGATAATCTGACTTGTAAGAGAAGAAACAAACAAATGGAGTATTTGGAAATCGTCGGCTGGAAACCCAGATAATGTTTTGCGATTCGTGTTAAATAAAACTGCCAAAAACAAAGCATTCATACTACAAACAAAGCATTCAAATTTCGTTCATTTTTTCTGATAACTTTAAGATCGAAATGACACGAATAACGCGCGCGAAGTTTCGGTCCAAAAACCATAAGCCAAAACTTCCAAAATACACCAAATAAACTTCGCTGAAAATCTTAAGCTTCGCTAGAAATAAACAAACTGCATGTCCATCAAGAACATCCGGATGTATCAAAAGAAATTTCAAAAAACTTGAATACAAAAAGTTCAACCTAAGAAAATGCAAAAAATGTAGAAATTTCTAAAAGCCCGTTGTTTAGAAAATACTAGAAATTTCATGTCCACAACATTTCTGTTATTAAAAAGTACCATATTCCTAAATACCGTGCAACGGCCGCCGAATACCTTCGTACACAAGACAACAAAGTCAAAATTTCCAGAAATTTGTTTTAGATTGAAACAGAAACTTTTTATTAGAAATTTGATCAATACAGTATGCCATCACCATCAATGGATTTGAAATGAAAGTGCTCAAAATAAAAGTTTGACACAAAGTTGCGTTAAGCTAGCTGCTCAAAGAATCAGAAACCATGCAGCGTTCTAACATACAAAGTGATAAAGGAACAGAATCAAACAAATCATCACTTAATTTAAGGGTTCACTAAAAAGCGTGTTAAAAACGTACACAAAAAGCCTTTGAGCGTGATAAGTTTTTTGAATTGAAAGAAACAATCAATTGAGAAGAATTTTCCACAAAAAAAACAATTAGGCTTAAAAAAATTACAGCAAAAAGATTTCACCAGTACATCTAGTAACGCATCAACTCTAGACACGGTAACTCGAGGTGCTAAATATGCAACATGCAGAAAAATGGAGATATTGAAACTGGAGATCATCCTATGAACAAAGATTTTAACGGGAAATGTCTAGTACCCGATTCCAACAACCTTACAAATTTTCATAACTGCGGAGGACCTCGACCGTCAAACGGAAAATGCTATAATTGCAACCAGCCCAACTTCACGCCCTAAATTTTGCAATAAGCCCTGCGCGGTCGGTCTCATGTAAATTCTTCAAGAAGGTCGGTGACTACGAGAAAACGTGCCGGTGCAAAAGAATGTCACGTGGAGGAAGATAGGTTGGCTTAATCCAAGGGGATGAATCGTTCGAAGGAGAAGACCACCTCTTGAACGAAGTGAGTTCGCAACACACTAAATCGGTCGAACCTTTAGAAGAAAAGAGCACCGCTGGTCGCCAGAAAGCTCAGAAAATTATTGTACTGACAATTGCTATAAACGGACACCCGATGAACATCTGGATCGTCAGCGGATCACCGATATCGATCGTCACAGTGGACGATCTCAAGAAGACTGGAGAGAGCAGTACTTCACTTGAAGCAGAAAAGTACAGAGGACGACAAATTTCGCGACTGCATCAACACCAAACTGGACGAGGAACTGTCGACGAATGGATGGACAACCAAAGCAGAAATTAGAATCATAGGAGGAAGCATACCGTCAATTGTGGCGCCCAATCTCATGGGGAAACTGGGTCTCCAGATCATGCACACGAATCCAGTGGAAGCAATCATGAACATCTAAGGGAAAGAGGCAGGCGGCTAAAACTTGGATGAGAAAAGGAAGACATCGACCAGCGGCAACAACATTTCATTAATGCCTTCCCTAAACTTTTTACTCGAGCCGGAAAAACAAGAAACTATAAAGTGCTGGCGGAATTTTTCATACAGGCGAAGCACAGCTTCGCAACACTTGCAATACAACACTAACATAAAATAAAAAACAAAAAGCCGAAAATGATTTTCTTTTTAAAACTAGGTCATATAAACTCTACTATGTCTCGATAGAAGTTCATTCCAGACAGGCATGGCAGACAATTGAACTTTAAATCAGCAACAACGAAACCAAAATTTACGAAAAAAGAAACAAACCCGACGATCTTTGAGCAGACACAAGTTGAGCCGAAAAAAGGCATTTTACGAAAAAATGTTTTAAGTCCCACTTTAAACAATAATGGACATTAATTGCACTTGCAACTGCAAGTAAAGTTTTTAGCAGCACAAGCAAAATCAATGATGTGGCTATTAAGCCAACAATCTTTGAGCTGAAACCACTTGATCCGAAAATTTTTGATTTTTTATAAGTGCCCCTTGAAACTAGAATGAACAGCACTTGCAACTACAATGTGAACTTCTTACAGAAAAAAACACCGTGCTGTGGCGTCTACGCCGACCATCTTCGACCGGATACTAACTGAACCGACAAAAAAAAGATTTTATGAAAACTATTTCCAAAAAACTTTCAAGGCCCCCCGAATGAACAATATTTGCACTTGCAAAAACAAAGAAAATTGTCTACAGCACAAGCACTTAGCCGACAAAACCTCAGCGAACAAACGAAAAAACCAACCATTCAATTTGCTCGGATTTTTTTTTCAATTTGCTTGATACAGAAAAAAAACAAGATCAGGCCACGACTCGAACCCGACCTTAGGGTCCTAATGCAACTGGTTTACCTCCAGGCCAATGGGAAAGCAACCTGGAAATGAAAGAAGAGAAGTGAAAAGATGTGATTCAACTGATTCTGTTACACTAGTTAACCCGAAAAAAGTCTATATTCAAGTGTGATAATACCAATGGAACAAAAAAAGCTGGATACCAGTAACTTTACAGGAAAAGGTGGATAAAAAAAGTATACCGATTTCGCACAAATTTTTACGGTCTGACCTCAAAGCCACCAGAGTTCCTATGGGTGATGGACTCAATTCTTAGCGAGTTCCCGCAGGAAAACGCATTTATCGATGATAAACAGGTAACAACCAAGGGGACCGCAATCGAACACAGATCCTTAGTCGAATAAAAAAGATTGGAAAAACTAAACCGCGAGAATCTGCCACTTAATCTTAAGAAGTGCGAGTTCGCGAATGGCTAGGCCATAAAATCACGAAACCGGGAGTACAACAACTGAAAGGAAAAACGGCAACGATCGAAGCGCTCGCGGCAACGAACACGGCGACCGAATTGAAATCGTTTACGGGCTCAAAACACAGCGTACATAAATACTTGCCAGGGTTTGCAGAGTTATCGTGGTCTCCAAGACCATGTTAAAAAACGACTTTAACTGGACTGAAGACAGCGAATCTGCTTGCAAAACATCGAACAGGGTGTCATAAACATCTTCAAACTTAAAAACTCCGACATTCATAGGTTAATTCGAGTGGTGTACGATGCCAGTCACAACGACCTAGGGGCAGTACTGGAACAACTAGGATCCGAAGGATGGCGACCTTTCTTATTCGCGTCACGGTTTTTTAACGCGGCGGAAAAGTAATACTCCACCAATGAATTTCTAATGTTGTTGACAGTGTGGAGTTCAAAATACTTCCTAAACTATATCATAGGAAGACGATTTACAGTACTAACTTAAAAAAGGATAATTAAACAGAAAAGGTTAAATGTTCTGCACAACTATTTATCTATTGTTACTTTTACCAAAAAGAGAGGATTTTTTTTGTATCAAATTATTGCTTTTATTTCTTACAAAATTTTGTTGGAAAGTAGCGGAGAGAAGGTGGGGAGAATTTGTTGTCCGATGGTTGCCGAGAAAGCGGTACACTGTCCAATGCTCACTGTCTGTTGAGAACTTGTCCGACACTCGGGTGATGGCTCTCGGTGTCCATTTCGGATTGTTTAATTTAAGTTAAGAATTTGTTAAACTTAAATTTTTCAAAATTTGAGTGACTCTACTAAAAGGGAAAGTAACTATCAGAAAATTTAAGCTTTATTTTCAAAAGGAAAAAAAATAGAAAAATGATAATATATCAGCAGTCTGTTTGAGCGTTAGAAATTAGAGTCACTGAAAAAAGCAGGCAGGCACATCCGAAACAAATTTAGTTTGGTTTTACCTGCACCTGCTACTGGTATCAGGCATTTTACTCTTGCGATAAGCAAGCGTTATCACAATGGAATATAGACTTTTTTTCTGGTTAACTAGTGTAACAAAACAAATCAGTTGAATCACATCTTTTCACTTCTCTCATCTTCTCTTATCTTTAAGGTCACTCAAAACTAGAAAAATTTAAGTTTAACAAATTCTTAACTTATTTTTTTATTCACCTTATTGTGTACAGTTACTGGCATCTTCCAGCTTTTTTGTTGCACTGATATCAGGTTTTTTACGGTTGCGATAAGCAAGCGTTATCAAACTGGAATTTAGACTTTTTTTCGGGTTAACTAGTTTATTAAAATCAGAACAGAAAAGAGTCCAATCGGATCTTATGTAAAAAATTAAATTAATAGCCTTTTATATTAGTGTAGCATTTCCAATACTACAACTCACCTCTTTTTTTTTTAGAGGAACAGTTGTGAATAAAATTCCTCAAACAGGCATTGCTTAAAACATGAATATAAATTTTAAAAATACATCAAGTTTCAAGTTTCTTCAAGTTCACAGTATAATCTCTTAAGACCTTTATCTTATTTTCCGCTGCCTCTAGTTGTTTCTGTAGTTCCTTTCTGCCCTTCTTTTAGGTTTGTTCTTTAATCGCATTCTTTCTCTTGCCTTTGTTAGTCGGTCCACGTTTTGTTCAATGTCATGTTCCGGAAACGCTGTAATTCTACTGAATGGGACGAGCATGTCTCTTCCGATTTTATAAGGTACTCCTAGGGAGTTCTCCCTTTAAATTTAAATGAGTTAATCCTTGGGCAATATGAGAAATACTCGTGATCGAGTATTTTCTCTGGATGCAGGTTGGTTGTATACCCCGTGGCGATATTTGTTGCTTGGAATGTCCCTTGAGGTTTCCACTTGAATGCCGGCTTTAAGGAATACTTCAGGGACGTCACAATTTTGGGGTTATCGTGAGATAGGTTTATCTCACGATCTTTCTGTATTCGTAGCCGTTCTGCCACTTCTGGGAACTTTCCTGCTGCATTTGGCAGGCCATCTTCTAGGGACAGAGAGGCTTGATTAATGTGGTTTGGATAATATCAGAAGTCTTGTTTTTTATAACGGAGTAAATGTTTTTGAATTTGTCATTTGAGAAAATTATCAAGATCTCAAGAATGTAGTTGTTATGGTAATCAATGACAAAAAGTCAATGACAAAAAAATCAATGAAAAAATCAAGGACATTTCGCTATTTGACGCAGCTGCTGCCACTTGTGTAAAGAAAACTTTGTAGTGTGTTCGAAATTTATCAATTAAAATAATCTGCCTGTCTAATGTATCAGTCAGCATTTAAAATATTTACGCGAAAAATGAGGTTTTCAATGTTTCTAATTGCGTCGTTTGATGAAATCATAAGTACGTAATATTGTTTTTAAACACAAAAAAATGAATTCTCTCTGAAACTCCTTCGATTGCCAATTTATAATCAACTTAGTTTTAGCTAAAACTTGATTGATTTTACGTTAACAGCTTCATTTGGCAGGGTTTATGTGGACCAATTTCTGGGTAAAGTTTGGATGAATTGGAGTTTAATTTATCTCAAATGGCTTAATTTGACCAAAAAAGGGCAAATTTTAAGTTAATTTTAAATTTACCCATCTTCACGCTCCACATTTTTATTTTATCTTACTAAAATTTACGTATTAGTACTTAAAGCTTCGGATGTTTCAAGTAAAAGTTATTTTTTGAGGGACAAATAATTTTCAATGAAGTTTTGAGTTTATTGGGTTTGATGAATACAGCTTTTTATTGGATATATGAATAGTGCTATGAGGACGGTTGAGCTTTTTTCGAATAGAAGTTATTTCTAGTGTATTGCTGCGCGAAAGGATAGTTAATTCGTGATTATTTTGGTTAGATTGTTTGGACAAGATGATAACTTGATATTTTTGAATGTTGGTAATATACCATATAATTTTTGTGGATTTATTTCTAATTACGATCTTTAAATTTAACGCTGTTATAATTACTAGATAGGAAATTGACATTATATTTCAGGGCTGTTTTTATTAACGTGAAGATTTTGTGATGAAGTCTTTCAGTCTTGTCTAAACTTCTCAGGTGTCTTAAGAATTTTTGACCAGGTTCTTTTTAATGATTGTTTATTTCAACTTTTAATGTATTCGATAGTTTGTTTTAAACAGCTTCGAATAATTGTTATAATGTATTTGTTTTTAATTGAAATCGACGCACTAGCGTGATTTTTAAAAAAAAAACAGGGAGCGAAGCAATTAAGCGTTCTTCTGGTATGTAGATTTTTGTTTGGAATTTTTAATTGTTGGAAAATTATATCTATTTCGGCACTGTATCTTAGGAAAAGGACGTATAGTTTGTGTTTATCTTCGTTAAGGTGTTTCGATAAAATGCTTATAGAACCTTTTTCAAAGTTAGTATTGAACCAAAGAAATTGAGTGATTTTACTTTCTACTTTCAGTTGTAATTTTGAAGTACTAACATCGATTTTATAATGTTGACAGTAATTTTTTCATCAATGATAAGTTATTTCCGATTTTAATTAACGTTTTTTCTACTGTATAATTTGAGTTTTTTTAAATTTGATTAGGTTCCAGCTACTCTCAAATTTCAATCACACAATTAAGACTAAAAAGATAGAAATTGGTTTTATTTTGGCTAAAATTTGATTTATTTTACGTTAACAGTGACTATTTTTAACAAATTCTAGTTTATTTCCAGCGTTATTTATATTTAAATTACTTTTTGGGCTTATGTAGACTAATTTTTGGGCAAAGTTTGGAAGAGTTGGAGTTTTATTCATGCTAAATGGCTTAATTTGACAAAAAAAGAGTAAACTTAAGGTTAATTTTAGGTTTACCTAACTTAATTGTGCTTCTTTTGACCAAAATTGGGTGAACTTTACATTAATTCTTAGTTTACCTACCTTAAATGGTTTGAATCTTAGTTTCATACCAAACTAAAGTAGCTTAAATGGCTCTATTTTGCAAAATTCGGCAAATTCTGTTAAAATAGAAGTTGATCTAGCTTTATTGGAGTTATTCCGACCAAAATTGGGTAATTTTCTGTTAAAATGGATGTATCTAGTTTAATTGAAATAATTTTAACCTTAATTCGGAAAAATTTTGTTAACATGGAAAATAATCGAGTTCAATCGGACTTATTGACTTAAATTATGCAAAATTCTGGTACAATAGAAGTTAATCTAGCTTAATCGGACTTATTTTGACCGTAAATGGGCAAAATTCTATTGGAATGGAAGTTTATCTAGCTTAACAGGATTCCTGTTGACTGTAATTGGGCAAAATTCTGTTAAACTAGAAGTTTATCTAGCTTAATCAGACTTATTCTGACTGAAATTGGGGCCAAATCCCGTTAAAATGGAAGTTGTTCTAGTTTAACCAGACTTATTCTGACTGAAATTGGTCCAAATTCCGTTAAAATAAAAGTTGTTCTAGTTTAACCAGACTTATTCTGACTGAAATTGGTCCAAATTCCGTTAAAATGGAGGTTGTTCTAGTTTAATCGGACTTATTTTGACTGAAATTGAGCAAAATTCTGTTAAAATGAAATTTTATCTCGCTAAATCGGATTTTAATTATTTCTTGGTTCATTTGGATTAATGGCTGCGTTCATTTTGTTTGTTTCTTGGTTTGTTAGGGTTATAGGCTGGGTTTATTTTACCTGTTAGTTCTGTTAATGTTTAACCCTGTTAAATCTTTGAGCTGATCCTTTATTCCTTCGATTTGCTATCTATTATCAACATTACTTGAAGCTGTTCCAATAAACTCATTACTAACTGCGAAACTTAATTTTTGGTAGCTATGTGATCTTTTAATTGTTGCCAAGTTGCGGGTGGATTCTCAATCAGAAATTGATGTCCTTTTTGTTTCAAATCTGACGGACATAAACCTCGAACGGAGAAATCAATCTTCTTTGCTGTTCTTTAATCATCATTAAAAGTCGGTTTTGGCCATCAGCGATCTACTGCAGTGCATAATCTACAAAAACTGCTTAATAAGTCTAAAAACTGAAAGGTTAAAAAACTGAAAGAATTAAAAAAAAATCCGTTCGGTAATCGACAAGTTAGATATTTGGATTTGACTTCAAAAGTTTCAAGTTACGTTATTCAGTTGAAATCGGAATCACATGTTAAATTAAAAAAGCATTCTTGTCTCAAGATGTGAAGGAATTTAGAATCGAAAAGAGTCCACTCGGATCTTATGTAAACAATTAAAACTAGCCTTTCATAGTAGTGTAGCATTTCCAATACCACATGATGAAGCTTCATTATCATTTTTCTAGCTTAAATTACCGAATTTAGAATGTCCCTTGGTTTTCAGTTGGAGAATCTGCCGCTTGGTACAACATATCGAACAAATCGAATAACTGGCTCTATTCAATTTAAACGCGGCTCGACTAATCAGAAACGAAGACGGAAAACATGCTTGATTAAACCGACGGTTGAGTGCGCCGAGTCCTGCGCGAGACAACCAGCCGATCATAATCGAGTTATTTGTATATTGCATAATTCATTTAAATCCAAGGGACAGTTAGTGTGTGCGTTACACCGTTCTCCCGGAAGATGGTTAAAACTCAACAAATTTTTAAGGCAAACTAACAAAATGGATCAAAACTCAGAATGCTCATTCCCTGTCATCGCAATAACTTCAAAAGCGAATTCTCCAATTAGGTTGAATCCAAACCTCAAATAATGTGATGAAATTAGCGTGATTAATCCCGAAATTGAAGCTTTCACGAAAAGTACCCTAGAATTTTAAAATCCATACATCCACGTGACTGTAAAGTAGTTAAAAATCAACATCATTGCCTGAGCTATTTAATTTATCGCGTTAACCACCAGCAGATACCAAGTTACTTAAATCCTTTAAAATAAGAAAAACCTTGGAGGAGCTGCTGTGCAAAGTGGGGAAATACTGGGCACAAAATGCGAACGATCTGTCTCTAAGGGACGACTGTGTGCGGTTAGATGGGCGGCTAGTGATACCCCTTTGGTAGCAAGTGCCGGTGAAAGCAAGGTTACATTATTACCACCCTGGAAAGCGAAATACGTTCGAGGCAGTTCGGGATGCTTGGTACCCGTATATCTACTGCATCCTTGCGGCAAAAGCGATGGTATGTCAAGCAATACTCGACCAACGAATTGGAAATGTTGGCAAAAGTGTAGGTTTCAGAATATTTCAGAAACTATATCTCAGGAAGACGATTTACAGTAATATTTGATCATAAAGCTTTAATTTCACTTTTAAACAGAAATAAGAAAAAAAAACTCTTTTTTCGAGATTAACAAGATGGCTTAACAGATTGATACCTTTTGACTTTTCATAGAACATAAGCCAGGGGCGAAAGTTGGTTTTGGTGACCAATTTTCGCCCCTGGCTTAATAAAGCGAGAGTGAACGTCTTTCAAAGGACGAGTAAACCGCTCAAATGGTATAGATTACATATATCTAAAATAATCGTTGAATCGAAATATACCATGACGGTAAACGGGTCTAAGCTAGAAAAAAGTGCCCTGGCTGAAATCGCCACCTTTGGCGAAAAAGAAAAACCTGCGACTCGGACCGAAATGCTAAAGAGCATAAAATGCACCACGAAGATGAGCCCAAAGTCAAAACAGCCGAAAACAAAGAAGCCAACAAAAAGCATCGAACTAGGTAAACCAGCAGACGAAACTATTAGCGACGACATGCGACCTTCGCAGTCACTCCACTGCCTCCACCAGTGAGATAGCATCCGGTCAAGGGACGGGTTGCTAAACTAAAACGGGGCAAAGCTAAAAAGAGTTAGAAACGACCTGCCTAACAGAACAGAAAAGCATTAGTATCGAGAGAGTACCTCTCGAATTGCAACCAGGAAGGTTAGGAATCGGAGACGCAAAGCGAGAGTTCAGAAACCAACTGCTACGAGACGCCATAAGACAGTCGACAAGTTAGGGGGAGTCATGATCCACACGATCACAAAGAAATTCCAAGGGGCAAAGCGAAACAGAAAAATCGAAGGGCGGATGAAAACCAACACAAAACTCATATCCCAGTTAGAGAGATGGCGATTAGCCTAACATTCAAAACCATAATCGAAATGTTGCTACTCCAATTATGAAAAATTTAATTACTATGTATTTAAATTTTCCATAATTAGGGAAAAGAATTAGGTAGATCTGTAATTAGGTAGATCGGTCTCGGGTAGCCGGTTGATTGACAACATTTTATTTCATACTTTTCCGACAAAACTTTCCGTATTTAAAAGCAGAATTTAATGTCACAAAATACGCAAAAAGAAAACATTCTCACACGCTGTTCTTCTATGAACAGAAACTTCATGAGTTACGACCTTGGTTTTTCTCCCTTAAATTCTAGCGAGAGCATCCTCGCCCCCCAACAGAGCAAGAAGGGCGAGAGCTCAAGGTCAGCTCTCCTATCCAGGAAATGCTCCTGTCCGGGTCGACAGACCATGTTTCTGCTTCGTTTCGGTTCTGAGGTAGATCGGTTTCGGGTAGCCGGTTGATTGACAACATTTTATTTCATACTTTTCGGACAAAACTTCCGGTATTTAAAAGCAGAATTCAATGTCATAAAAAACGCAAAAAGAAAACAACAAAATCAAATTTAAAACAGCGCCTGCACAATTTGTGAACTTTGTTTCGGTCTTTCAGTTTTTCGTCTTTTCTCACACATGTTCTTCATTCACCAACAAAATCATTAGTTACGACTTTGGTTTTTTTCACTTAGTTCTAGCGAGAAAAAAATGAGAGGGACTACATATCGTAAAACCGCGGAGGACCTTACGAAATCTGACTCGTAAGAAAAAAAACAAATGAATGAAGTATTTGGAAATCATCGGCTGAAAACCCAGATAGAATTTACAAATCTTGTTAATCTCAATTGCCAAAAACTTGAAGCGTCCAAGCTACAAACAAAGCATGCAACCTTCGTTCAACTTTTTCTGATAATTGTTAGATGGAGAAGATACAAGAAAAGGTTATCAGAAGTTATCAAAAAAAGTTTAAAATCCTATGAAATTAAACCAATACCACCATGCTTGTAAAATAAAACGCTAATACGCAACGGAAGGGTAGCTCAACCACAGAAAAAAATACAAATAAAAATAAACACGCCCGTTAGTTAAAAAAATTCACGGAGCCTTCACATTTCTGTTATCAGAAACAACCACACTCCTAAAAACTGTGAAGCACCCGGAAATGAAATTTTTTTTAAATTATTTTAGACTGAAAAAGAAATCTTTTTACACATTTGAACACGCTATGCCATCACCATGAATGGATTTGAACTGAAAATGGTCAGCTTGAAATTTTGTCACTAAGTTGTGTTAAGCTAACTGCACACAGTATCAGAACAGAAAATCAAAAACAATCCAGCATTCGAAAAAAAAAAACTGATAGAGGAAAAACATCAAATAAAAAATTGCTTCAAAATGAAATTGAAGCCTGTTCAAAAACTTGCAAAAAAATCCAACATGCGTTCAATGAGATGAAACTTCATTGATCTATTCAATCTGGAAAAGAAGGCAGTTAAACGGCTTCTCTTCTGCTCACTTTAGAAGGGTATCAGATAAAAATTTTGCATCAAAACATATTTTACGTGCTTAAAGACAATGAAAATTGAAAAAAAAATTTGAAGTCGAAATTTGGCGGAGAATTAGCTTTTGGTGAGCTATAATAGATTACAAATAAGAATTTTGATTTTCTCGTCATCTGTTAAGTTTATCGAGGTTAGGTATTTTTTATTTTTTTTTCCATTCTGAATTTTTTTTATCAACTACTGGACTTATGAAGCTAAAACTGTGCATGGGAACGCTTCGTAGATTGTATAAAACAACCTCCACGAGTAAAATGTGTAAAAAAATTTTCGGCTCATTTCACGATTTTCAATTTTGGAGTGAATTCTAACACTCTCGAACACATCGTTCATTCAGATGAAACATCACTGACAGCAATTTTCTAGTTATGAAACCACACTGAATGAACATTTTCTGTATCTGCTACTTTTTTCAAAACTATCAGATAGTCTTTTGGCCGGAGAACCGTAAGTCAAGATAGATGAAGCAAAAAAAAAACGGAGCAGTTAAACGGCTTCTCTTCTACTCACTTTAGAAGGGTATCAGATAAAAATTTTGCATCAAAACACGTGCTTAAAAACGATGAAAATTAAAAAAAAAATTATGAAGTCGAATTTTGGCGGAGAATAAGCCTTTGGTGAGCTATAATAGATTACAAATAAGAATTTTGATTTTCTCGTCAATTGTTAAGTTTATCGAGGTTAGATATTTTTTATTTTTTTTTTATTCCATTTTGATTTTTTTTATCAACTACTGGACTTATGAAGCTAAAACTGTGCATGGGAGCTCTTCCTAGACTGTATAAAACAACCTCAAATGTGTAAAAAAAATTTCGGCTCATTTCACGATTTTCAATTTTGGAGTGAATTCTAACACTCTCGAACACATCGTTCATTGAGATGAAACTTCACTGACAGCAATTTTCTAGTTATGAAACCACACTAAATGAACATTTTCTGTGTCTTCTACTTTTTTTCAAAACTCTCAGATAGTCTTTTGGCCGGAGAACCGTTTGTGGCTAAGTCAAGATAGATGAAGCAAAAAAAAATTTCTCCAAATATAACGGTAATCGAGGTGTTAAAAAGGCAACGTACAGAAAACGAAGATCTTGAAAAAGGGATTATCATGTGAACAAAGATCTTTACGGGAAAAGTCTAGTACCCGATTGCAATGCGCTTGGGTATCGCAAGGGTAATTGAACAGTTTAGTGGAATTTTGCCGCAACCTATTAACTTCATCGAACTCGTGACTGCAAAGCCACTTAAACCGAAAAGCAAGCCATCACCTCTCTTTTCGATCGAGAAATGAGCTTTCGAGAAATGGAAAATTTTTGAATGGCTTTTTTTTGGTGTAATGGCTTTTTTGCATCAAGGTTGTTTCTCTCATCAACCATTGGAAACAAGTTGATGAAATTGTGTATGTACACTCTCCATAGTGTCTAAAAAATATCCTGAAAAAAAATTGTTCGATTAAAAAAAAATTTGCGTATTCTTTTCAGTTTCATATTTCTTAAGAACACTGATAGTTTCGAATATGTTGATCAAGGAAAACCGTTCGTGGCTCAATCAAGTGATGTGAAGTTTGAAACAAAAACTCAGACGTTTAAAAAAATCAATTTTTCAAATTAAAATTTTCGCTTCTCAAATTCAACCCCTGCTGAAGAAACTTTCATTGCTAAAAAGTGAAATTCTGTTAGGTATATGTCTTACAGTTGGTTTGAGATGCTATGGTTGATTTTGGGGTTCTTTTTAATTTGTTGGTGTTGACAATTTGAAAGATGTTTTTTTTTCAATTTTAGGTTTGGGGGTTCAAATATCATTGTTTTTCACTAAAATTTTCATCCGGTTCACCTCTTAAAAGAAGGCTCAACCGTAACATAATGTTTTAGTTTAGTTTCATATCGAAATTGTTGATTTTTGGATGATTTTGTGGCTAGGGGTTTTTTTGGGTTTCCCTCTTTTTTTTAAATTTTAGTCATCTTTCTTGTTGATAATGCTATTAACCCTAGTTTTTTGTGTTTTTTAAAAGGTGTAACAAATTTTTTATTGCTCTTTGGTGGTTTTTGGACTTACTAAGTGTTTTTAGACGAGTTTTAGCTAATTTCCGAAAAAAAGAGGTTTAGAAAACAGGCTTTTTTCTATACCCCAATTTTAGGGTGTGGCGTCAAATACTCACTTTCTTGTTTTTCACTATAATTTTCAGTCAATTCCTATCTTGAGAAAGGTTTAATTCGTAACATTATTTTTATTCCATTTAATTATAGATTTTTTGGTTATTTTGTTGTTTTTGGGGCCAGGACACTTTTTCGGCAGTTTTCCTTTTATTTTCTAACTTTTAGTCATTTTCCTTGTTGAAAACTCTGTTAAATCAAACTTTTCTGTGTTTACTCAATGAAGTAAGAACCTTTTTAGTAGTTATTGGTTTTTCGGGATTTTAGTAAGGGTTTTCAGACGAATTTCAGCTATTTTCCAAAAAAAAATAGACCCTTGTCTTTTTTTGGTGTCAACCCCAAGTTCCAAAAAGTGACAGGGAGAAAACACTTTTTGGCGTCACTTTTTGGCTACATAAATTTTCCTGCTCATGTCACTTTCTGCAGACCACGTAGCCACAAAGTGACCGGGCTAGGACCCTAAGCCGGTAAAAATTGGCCTGAAATCAATTGAGCCTAAAAAAGAACAATTTTTCATCTGAAAATTTTTTCACCAGTACATCCAGCAACGCACCAACTCTAAAAACGGTATTCGAGGTGTTAAAAAGGCAACGTACAGAAAACGAAGATCTTGAAAAAGGGATTATCATGTGAACAAAGATCTTTACGGGAAAAGTCTAGTACCCGATTGCAATGCGCTTGGGTATCGCAAGGGTAATTGAACAATTAAGTGGACTTTTGCCAAAACCTATTAACTTCATCGAACTCGTGACTGCAAAGCCACTTAAGCCGAAAAGCAAGCCATCACCTCTCTTTTCGATCGAGAAATGAGCTTTCGAGAAATGAAAAATTTTTGAAAAAAAAAATAGAAAACAGCAAAAGCTTCATACTTTGCAAGTAAAATCTTTTTACACGAATTTCGGAACAACGTTTCTGCGGGAAAAAACTTTACAACCGCTTAATTCAATCTAATCCTCAGTCTCATTACAATTTGATTTTTACAAGTGTTTTAGCTTTTCTTTTTCAAAAAAAAGGCGTACCGGCTTATGCAGCGAAGAAACCCACAGTCTGTTAGTTCGATTGAACAATTAATTTGAGAATTGGAAGGGTAGATTTCGAGAAAAGTCAACTTTTCCAAAAAAAATGTCAAAAATCTTTTCCGAAAACCAACAATTTTAATTTGAAAAAACTTAGGGGTTATCTGCTTACGCAGGGGAGCTTCTTGCATCCTATTTTTTAAGATGAAACTAAAATCTGAGGTTTGTGAGAGTAGTTTGTATGAAATTCAAAATTTTTTCGAAAAACGGTCAAAAAAATCAAAAACTTTTTCGAGGGGCACAAGTTTTCGTTTGAAAAACTTTGGCGGAGCCGCTTATACAAAAAAAAAATCCCACAACCCAAAATCAAAATCTCAGATTAGTTTTTAAGTTCTGGAGATAAGTTTTTAAGAAAAGTAAAAAAAAACGTCACAAAATCAAAAATTCCGTGAGCATTTACCCTTCAGTGTAAGAAATTTTATGTAGCTGAACATTCAGAGGAGTCTCCAAAAGTGTTTTTTTTTTCTTATGAACACAAAACTTCTGACTTGAGATGGTAGTTTTCGAGACCAGTCAAATCCTCGAAAAGCGCTGAAAAAGTATAAAAAAACCATGACTTTTCTGAGTGGCATAAATTTTACAGCCCAGAATTTGAGCACAGCCGCTTATGCAGGGGAGCTTACCACAACCCATTCTTCTTATTGAACCCAACATCTCAGATATGAGTGGGTAGTTATCAAGAAACTGAAAAATTCCAAGAAAATGGGCCAAAATTCCTCCCACGCAATTTACTGTAGAAAGTGGGATAACGTAGAAAAGGACAAAGCAATTATGAAAGCAGACTGGGGAGTGGGCGGTATTTTAATTGGAAACACTTCTTCGAAAGTCGATTGAGTAGTTTTTGAGAAACAATAAAACTTGAAAAAAAACTAAAAGAAACTGCATGAAACGCGTAACAGATAATATAAATTGCATTTGAAAAAACGGAAAATCAACCGACATATAATTGAAAAAGTTAAATACTACTCAAATGAACTAACAAGTAGTTTTATGTGATTCTTTCAAGAAATTGAGCATGTCAGCAGATATGAAGAAAAAGCAGAAATGTGTAAGAAAGTTGTTTAAGGGGAAAAAAGTCTAGTTCGATTACAAGTCACTTGCTCTCGCAAGTGAAATTAAATAACAATTAATTCAACTAACATAATCAAATCTGTCCTTGCTGAGCTGGTTCATGAGACGTAAGAAGGAGAACATGGAGAACCAAATAGACCATAGTATCAGCTGTCCAAACTGGGTGACATTGAGCACTCCAAAAATGAAGATGAATTTGTAGAAAACATAATTCCAAAATGAGTCACGCATGTTCTGAAACAGCACACATGATTCAAAACTTAATTATACTCGATTTAGTTGAAAAAAACTGGATTTGCGATTCGCATAGGAAAATGTTCAGCATGATGCCAAAGAGGCAATATTGATTTACGAAATACCCAAATGCAGAAAAAACTATGAAGTTGGAAAAGAAGTTGCCAAATGATGAAGTTGGAAAAGAGTCAATGAACGCACGTAAACCAAAAATAACGCTGACTGTTTTTTGGAAAAACCTCAACTTTCGAATTTCAATGAAAAAAAGATGCACTTAAAGATCTGAAATTGTAGAACAATTTATGAGCAGCACCTTTTTGATAAAATTAACTTAATTTGAGAAAATTGGATCAATGTATTTTCATTTCGCTGGGAAATCTGAAAAATAAATTCCACTTTCGAAACTAGAAGTCGATCACATTTTTTGTGATCTTTACAATTTCGCAGTTCGATGGTGGAGATTACTTTCCTTTTATCAAATGAAATTAACTGAACTTGAAAAGAAATCATAAGTCAAGCAGCGAAAAAGTAAATTTGAGCCTGAACAAATTTTGACTTTCCCTGAAAAAAAATCATCGCGACCTATATAAGAGTCTTAAGTACGTTCATCGACTCATGACAAGTTTCTAACCGGCAAATATTTTATTACCAAGCAGCAACTACCTCATAACTAATAAACAAACCTGTCTCTCAGACACTCGAAGCTCTCCAAAAATCATTCTCTGAACAGATCGGGCGACCAAAAGCAAGGAGCAATATCCCAGATTGATCAAGCTCTAAAAACATATTCAATCTTGGGTCAACACGGAACAGCATCACACGAAAAAATTACAAGTCACTTTAAAATACTAAAATAACTAATCATTTACCCACACAACCAGCGAGTTCTGGAGGAGAAACGCACAATAAAAAGGGACCTGCTTCCATTCTTTTGGGAAACCACCGGGATATTTCTTACTCAGTTCAGCTAGCAAAACTTCAGGACTCTGATCCTGCAGATGTCCCATGTCAAAGTAATCGAAAATATAACTGTAACGGGATTGTTCGTGATTGTCATCTGTTTGTAGCGAATCCTCTGTATATCCCTCGAACATCGAGTTTAACCATGATTTGACAGCACTGTCGACAAGTTTATGTGAGTTCAGTAGAGCTTGTGAGTGCTGTGAAATACTGCTTGAGAAACTAGTCAAGAGGGAGCAGTTGAACACCGCTCCTAGAAAAAGTCCGAGAGAGAGAACAGAGTAGGTGCGGAAGGATGGCAAGGGCAGGTGAGAATGTGCCGCCCACGACACCCAATTGGGCATTTCAAAATCAATCTGAACATAGCCATTTTGATTTCAAACGATCAGCATTTTATTCAAAAAAAATTTGAAGAATTCTTAACTTACTTTGATGGCTTTTGTTTGGTTTCCACTTCGTTTCAATTCAGAACATTGTCTGAAAAATTATCATAAAGCACGAACTGACAGTATCTGTTTTTCCAAGTTATACATGAACATGAGTAATTCAGGTGGCAGCCAACAGTGCTGCAAGTGATTGTTGCCAGTTTCAAGCCAATTATAGAACTGACTGACAAATCAGTTGGACCCGATACTTCAAAACTACGGTCTTGTTGCCTTCCACTTGGAGTACTCGTGTATAAAAAACCTGGAAGTTTTTGGAAAAATAGATAGTGTTCCGAATGGGGCTCCAAGCAATCTCACCTAACAGCCTGTATAATAAAATACAAAAGAATGATTAACTGAAACTACTTCCATTAAGCGTAAAGCAACTCAACACATGTCCCAAAAAATGAGGGGCTAACTGTGTCACTGTTTTCGTGGTAAGAAAATAATAACTACTTTTTTCAAAAAGGCAATTAAAATGGGCCCTTCAGTCATGCGATGTTACGTGCACAAGTTGATAGGGCCGTACCAACGCTATATAAATACATCGGCAAAATTTTATGAATAAATCAAGTCGATATTAATGCATCAAGAGAATTATCAATTAAAATCTACCCTCCTCGATTATAGCACAGATAGAACTGTCTATGCTGGATGTATTGTAAAGATTTTTGCACCCTGTGACATTCGACCAGAATGGCCAAAATGCAATCTCTGCAGACTTCGAAATTTTAGCAGTGAACCTTCCGAGTTAATGATTTTGAAGGATTAACGACGTTATTGGAACGTTTAGCCAAACGGTGAGGGCTAGAATATTCTAGTATTTTAAATTTTCAAAAATTCGAATGATGACGTCACATTTCTGAGAAATGCTGAAACGGCCATTTTAACAAAAGGAGAGAGAAAAAACACAACAACTTTATCTGCGATTGCGAACAGGACGAAAATCGAGATTAAAAAACGACAACGAACTACAAAATAGCAGAGAACGTTCCGAGTTGCAACTATTGTGCTGCTACAATAGTTGCAAGGCCGTTGCGAACAACGGTGAAGGGTAAGAAGCCAGCCTTCCGGATTAGGAAGAAATCAAAAGTAAGGAGCTTGATTCAGCGGATTCAAGAATCCGGAAGGGTCTCGGGACGGAAACTTTTATTAACTCATATGAACTTTTAGCATCCTGTCATGTCCTGACTTGAATTTAATTGATATTTGGATTAGTTTTGACAAGGATGAGGTGCTAAGAGTTGGGGGGAAAGGGTTGATCCATCTTCGATGGAGATGATGATTTTTATCTACTGAACAAAAACAATAGTAATATAATAAGTACTAGCCCTGTTTTTAGGAGTGACCTCGTGGTCTGGGGATACTGAGACCCAGCCATGAGCTCACTATTTTTGCATGTAATTCAGTTAATTTGAGCGTTCTGGTCGAAGCCGGAGAACAGTAACGTTTTTGTCGACCCGATGTTAGAAAAGACCACCGAAAAGTACTGGCTTGGTAGAGACGGTGAAAAACATGCGAAGCTCTGTTTAGACGCTAGCCAGTCGTCTTAAGACTTAGTTTTGTTATCCGTCGATATGTATCTTCCGGGCGAATGTTACATGTATGTTTTTATGGCGCTCCTGGGTGTTATTTTTTCATAACATCATGACCGGCGGAACCGTTAACGAGCACTCCGCGCCGAGCGGATGCTCACATTAACGCTCTTAATAGGCCTAAACTGCCGGGGCGGAAGGGTAGTTCGGAACGCGGAAGCCTTCCGGATTACCGTGAATAGTTTTTTAACCTAGTTAAGACCGAAAATTCACGAACCAGGAAGGGTGGGGGGAATCATGAACCCCTCATCCCCTGAGTGGTTTGTGACCAAAAACACTTAAAGATATAAGCAAAACCAAACAAAAAGTAGTATAGTACCCAAGAAAAACAAAAAAAATAAAAAATAACCGAAAAAAAAAAAACCAAAAACAGTAAAAAAGTAAAAAATCAGTAGAGATCATCCCCCCAGACAAGATGTGATTCAACCCCCCCGTTTGTTGTTGATAGATATTTTGTTATTACAGGCATTTATATCTGTATGAAAAACAACGAAAACAGACCGGTTTTTAGGGTCAAAATAGCGATATTTTGATCCCCCCACAAGTCGCGATTTTTGAGATATCGATATTTTTTGAAACGGAAAAAAGCGCTAAGTTAGTGTGTTACATCGTAACTGCACTACTGTAATAAGTAGAACCGGTTAACTTTAGTTCGGAAGTGGTTGGAACTAGTTTGGTACAAAAAACCAAATATTCCCATTTTTTGATAGTAAGAAACACTATAAAATCAGAAAATTTTTTGAAATCTTTGAGTCAGGACAGTAAAAATAGTTGTTCGGACAACGTCCACTAGTGAATCTACGAGTTTTAAAACCGGCTACCCGAAAGCCTTCCGGGTTGCAGAGAAATCGAACATAACGTGTTTGATTTGGTGGATTCATCAATCCGGAGGGGTCCAGGTAGCATAGTTTTTCGCAAATTTTTTCTACAAAAGCGTTTTAGATCGGGTCTTTTGCATTGAACTAGAAGAGTATAGGCCTTCTGAGCTCAGATCAATAATTTTTAGGTCGAAAGGACCAGATTTGCGGAAAAAGTTAGGCGGAACCTATAAGAGAGAAAATTTTTGAGTTTGGAAAAAAGACGTTTTGGTTAATAACTTTGGAACTACAGAGCATATCGAGTCAATCTTGGTACCATTAGATCAGAAATTAGCTGAACTTACTAGTAGGAAAGAGAATTACTCGAAAAAGCGAGCGAGAAAATTTTTTGAGATTGTTTTTAGCAAATTACACAAATCCGGAGGGGTACACCCTTCACGTTTTATAAATTTTTCTGCAAAAAAAACCCTTATACCCCTACCAAAAGTTGATAGCGATTAAACTAAGTAACTTAGGACAGTTCTAGACAAAAAGGGAGGGCTGAAGGCACAAGACAACCATAATAGAGTCGAAATTACGCAAGTGATAAGACCCTTCACCGTTAGTGTGAATTGTCAAATAAGTGCCCTAACTTCAATCCGGAGGGGTCTAGGAAAGGACCCTATACCCTTCCCAGTTAATTCAAACAGCATAAAAGCAACGCAGAACGTATCCGGAGGGGTATAAGCTGAAATTAAGAAAACTACGAAAAGCTACTTTGACAGAGCTAAGGGCTCCCAATCCGGAGGGGTCGAAATTTTTCAAAGTCAGAGGGGTCCGAATCCGGAGGGGTCTACTTTCCACAAAACCGGAGGGGTCCGAATCCGGAGGGGTCTTATAGTTGCTAATTCGGAGGGGTCCAAATCCGGAGGGGTCTACTATTAACTAACTCGGAGGGGTCCAAATCCGGAGGGGTCCATATTCTGACAGTCCGGAAGGGTCCTATTTGTGCCAATCCGGAGGGGTATCATTTTTTTAAGGACTTAGGTAAACGAAAGAAAGACTAAAAAGCGAGAGGTATTAGGTTATTAATACACAGGCTAGGTATCAGTGACTGCACTGGTAACTTGCCTTTCAAAAAGAACCAGACTAATACAAAACAGGTCCGAACTCGGATATTCGCGACACTAAGTCTAAATTAAAAAGAGCGTGAGTCATTGGTGTGGATTGGAACATAATACGTTTTTGGGAAAAGTGACTGCCCTGAGGATTTTAGTAGGTCTAGCTCGGGCAGTCCGAAGTCAGATAGGTAACACAGTACTCGGTGGGTGCAATAGACGCCCACTTGAGAAAATAACTGCCTTCAAAGTCTTTTCTGTTTGGTGCAGCACCAAGCAGGGAAAGCTTTTTCTTTAAAAGACAGGTTCGACTATTGTACTGCGACCGACTAAGAGTACAAGACACATACGTTTTTTTATATATACATTCATATTGTGTCAATATATATTTTTTGTTTTTGATTTTAAATCAACCTAAACTGTGTTTGATTGGGTAGTGAGTACACTATCTTTTAAATTGACTGATAACATCATATTGTGCTAGTTTCCAGATCTTTGGACCGATAATCGGCTAGTGTGAATAAATTTTATACAAACTGTACTCTGACAACATACAGGGATTCGTGGTCACTATTTAATAGAATCTGGTGAAATTTATTGTGTTGTGTCATTATTATTGTTAATAAAACTATAAGGTCTCTAGCAATTGAGTCAAGAGTAGGCATAGGAAAGTGACAAATAAAAAATGAGTTTAGACAAGTCAAGGATACCAAAACGAGGTAATAGCTCTAGGAAATTCATACCTGAAAAGCAAAGAAAAACGATGACCGATCCTTTTGTAGATTGGATCAAGCGATCCCGGTCTGACAAAAGGGGGACGGTTTCAGGCAGAATGGTTGAAACGAGAAGTCAAAAGACCTCAGAAGAGCGAAGAGAACTGTTAGAAGTGGAGGTCAATACGGACCATACCATGAATGACAACCAGGAAGTAAATGGACTGGAAGGGAGAGGCAGACGGCTGGCGAGTGAATCTACTCCGGTAGAACAAGGCCACGATTTTGCCACTTCCACCGGGACATTGGATCGGGAAGAGATGTCGGAACTGTCCGACATCTCAACTGAAGTAGCGACAACTAGAAGATCTCCGACAGACAACACTATGATGGCAAGCGGAACTGGGAAGCAAATAACGTCGTCATCGTTTTCAGAAAGAATGAAGAACACCTTAGGAAACTTCTTTCCATTCAGCATGGGAGGAGGAGCAGGAAACGATGGTGAGTCCCAGGAGGATGAGGAAGATGAAGAAGAGCAAGGGGACTTTGGATCTCAAGTCAGCCTCAATAGCTCGATCCAGGAGAGTGAGGCACACGTCGGAAGAGAGACTGGAACCATGGACAAATTTGGTGTAGTGACAACGATAAGCAAGGAGGCAAACACACCAGGCCAGTCAAAAGACTTCGCGATTAGAGCAAGTTTGGAGCCACAACCTGGTGAGAATAAAACCAGAGGGCTCGGCAACGCGTTAATTGATCCTGAAACAAATAAAGAAGGGATGTTGAAACAGAGGGTCAAGGCCCGGATCTCGACAAGCACGAAGTTACCTGGGACCGACAGGGTTACATCACCACTAGTGACGCCACTCGTGGATAACGGGGCAGCACTAGAGGAAGCCTTAAACAACATAGTGGACAGTTTAGGAGAACAAAACGAGCAAATGTCAATAAGGATGAGTGAACTAGAAAGAGCAGTTCACATTGAAAGAGAAAGTCTGCGGGAAGAAATAAACCGCAACAGACAAGAAGTTGGCAGAAGCGAAAAACGCTTGAAAGAAAGAACGGACGAACATATGACGAGGAACTTGTCGCGAATGACAAGAGAGGCGGAACAGAGGGAGTTACGCTTGAGAGCCGACATGGAGAAGTTAAGAATTCAACAAGAGCAGTCTCTTGGGTCTCTTGACACAAAGATAGACGCGATGATGGAGAGGCGAACTCAGGCTATCATGGATAGGTTGGACGGGCTACTAAGCAGCAAGAGTGGACCAAAAGAAGGAGAGCCGAACTCGGGAGGTCCAAGCAGGGAACCGAGGGTGAACTTCAATGAACATCAAAGGAAGAAGACGTATGGATCCACTAGAGGCAGGGGCAGTTCATCAGGCTATGCCACAAGGGGTAATACAGCATGGGGCCCGAACAGTAGAGCAAGTTCAACGGGGAACAGACAAACCTCGAACGAACGACCAACGCAAAGCACACATGCGACTGGGAGAAGCGATTCTGGCAACATGGGGCATACAAGCCCGAGGAGGAGTCATATGGGCCAAGCGGGAAACGCTCATGGTGATTCGGATTGCAGGGATGCACCGCACACAGAACCTTCGACAAGGTGTGAGGACACTCAAGCGGGACACTCAAGGGATGCTACGGCAATGGCCACAGCATTTGAACCCCTGAACAGGTCTTTAGAGACATTCCTGACGAGGTTATCAAGAACCAATGAACGCAGTGAGAAGTCCAGAAGAGTCTTTAAGAAGCCAAGATGCTACAAAGACGAATCTGATGGCTGTATTGATACCTGGATAGAGGTAATGAAGCTGCATTTCGAGGAAGAGGACTTGTCTGAGAGACAGGAATGCAGCGCGCTCACCAGCAACTTAGAAGGGACAGCCCTGAACTGTGTCATGGCCAAGAAACAGTATCAACGTGACACTGCAGAGAAAATCTTCGAAATCTTGTTAAACCGTTTCGGATCAGGGGTGCAGGGGCACCAGGCGATGATGCGCTTCGAGAAACGGAGGCAACGAGAGGATGAAACCATAGACAAGTTTCTCGATGATTTGGAAATGCTGAGAAGACGCAGCCAACCGGATGAGTCAAACCGAAGGATGAACCTGACCGTAGCCTCAAAATTCATCGATGGTGTGAAAAATGATGAACTTCGTACGATGCTAGCAACGCATTACACACCACTATCAACTAATGCGCCAACACCGGAGGAGTTGAGGCTCAAATCAAAAGAGTATCTTTTGTTGAAACCTCCTTCGAGATCTGGATATTACAAGAACAATTATGGCAATTTTAACAACGGACCAGCAAACCAAGGGAACAATTGGTATAAACCGAGGGATGATATGGACAAGAGACGTTCTTGTGCTAATTGCAGTTCAACAGACCATCATGTGTCAGCATGCCCAGCTTACATACAAGGCATGAAAGCAATAGGCTTTAGCCTCGAGGACGAAGATGCGTCAGAGTTGGATCATGAGGATTTCATGAGAGGAGTAATTGCGAAATTCGGCCCGAGGTGTTTCTTTTGTAACTTGGAAGGTCATTTTAAATCAGATTGTCCGCAATTCTGGGATGCAGTGGCAGACATCAAGCATCCAAGACATGAAGAAGCTTTGTCAGGAGTGAAAGCCAGCAAGGCTCGACTTTTGAGTGAAGCGGAGGCACGCAGAAAGGATAAACCTCAAGAGCTGGTAGCAAAGAAGATGCAAGCGGTAACAGAGGAAGCACGTGAACCGGAACCAGCAACTGCGGCCGATGACTTCAAAATCGATTATAGGGCAGCCGCGAGGGATGCTATAAATAGGGTACAGCAGGAACTAGTGACGAAAGAGATTGAGCAAAAGGTGAAACTCGAGCTGGAGAATGAAAAATTACAGGAGCAACTGAACGCCTTTGAAGCAACGGAAGTTGAAGAGGCAAAAGCACCAAGCAGCTTGAGCATGAAACTTAATGTTATCTCTGGTCAGAGGTTCGGTATGGCACCGCAAGGAAGTAAAATACAGTCGATAATCTCGGTGGCAGGTCATCAGGTAATCAGAAATCTGAGTGAACCGTCTGAGTTCACTTTGATGCATTTGGACACATATGCAGACTATCTGAGGCAGATGGAGCCACGCACCGAGTCGAGGGCTGTGAGGGCACTACTGACCACGGGTGGCCCTCGCACGAAGAAACTTCATGGACGCTAACTAGAAGTCTATGGGCCGTATCAAGTGATGCTGAACGTGGATGGGATCAGTATCTACACCAGGACTTATGTAACAAAAGATGATGACCAAATGGGGCAGATCTATTTGGGTGAAGAGGAACTCAAAGTCCGCAGGATAGGCCATGACGCCATGATGGAACAAGACGCGGTACACATTGGATATGAAGCAGATGTGACAGCACACCTGCTCGACACAAACGGAACAAAAATCGGAGTCACAGGGCTTCTGGACACAGGAGCGGTGGTGAGTGTGATGCCGATAAAAACTTGGGAAAGAATGGGCTTCACACGGGAAGATCTGATTCCTACGAACCTCCGACTGGCCGCCGCAAACCGAGGAGCCATCTACGTAGCCGGAAGAACACCGATAACGGTCCTTCACATGGGAGGATGAGACCTTTGGATGAGCTTCCTGGTGGTAGAGAATCTGGACGACGCCGACCAATTCATCTTGGGCAGAGATTTTGTCAGGAATTTTGACGTGATGATTGACTTGAACAACGGTCTAATACGGATTAGAAACCCGGACCGAAAGTATGTTAAGAGACCAATTAATAGGATAATAACAGATGAAAATAAGGTACCAGTTTTTTTGGATAGAAAAGTAAAGTTACAACCAGGACAAGCTGTAGTAGCAATTTTTAGAATGAGAAATTTAAATTCGTTAAGTGATAGCAAACAGGTTTGCTTAGTACGGAATCCAAATAGTCAGAGTTCGGTGATTTTAGGCCGGAGCTTCTCGGTAACGCGAAACGGACTGTGTGTCAGTGTGTTGTTGAACACACTGGACACCACGGTTTCAATCCAGCGTGGAAAGAAGCTTGGCTACGCTTTGTCGATGAGGACCGACTATGAGGAGACACAAAACTTGAAGAAACATAAGGTGAAAGACTGTCCTTATCATGCCAATAAAGATAAAATTTTAAAGAGGATTAATGAATTAAAATCTATTCATAAATTGTTTTCAATGAAATCCGAAACGGACGACGACTTATCAAGCTGCTCGAATTTTCCGGAACGCCCCTCTTCATACGAACTAGAATCTGACAAACCGGTTTTGCCAGAGATAGAACATTTGAAAGGAAAAATAAGTGAGGGAGATTTCGAAAAATTGCGGGACCTCCTAGATCGGAACGCCGAAGTATTTTCAAAACATAAGGCGGACATCGGTTGCTGTAATTTCGTCGAACACGAAATCGAACTAGAAGAGGGCGCCGTTCCCCATAGGGAAGGCGCAAGGCGAATGACGCCACATAAATCGGAAGCGTGCCGAGCGGAAATAGAAATGTTGCTTGAATACGACATGATAGAACCCTCGAAATCGCCGTGGGCTTGCGGAGTAGTCATGGCGAAAAAGAAAGGGGGGCAGCTTAGATTTTGTTGCGACTTTCGTTACTTGAACGCGGTAACGATTCAAGATGCGTACCCGATACCGCGAATAGACGAGAGCCTATCTAAACTTGGTGATGCAAAGTTCTTCACCACATTGGACTTGGGTTCTGCCTTCTGGCAGGTTCCTCTGCGAAAGAAGGACAGAGAGAAAACCGGATTCGCGTGCGAATTGGGGTTGTACCAGTGGAAGAGGATGCCCTTCGGCTTGTGCAATGCAACAGCAACTTTTCAAAGGCTGATGGCTCAGGCTTTGACAGGAGTGACCAAAAAGTACGGGAATCTCTTGATGTGCTACGTGGATGACGTAGTCATAGCGACACCAACCCTGGAGGATCACATTGATCGACTCGATGAGGTCTTCGGATGTATGAAAAGAGCAGGCTTGAAATGCAAAACATCGAAATGTGAAATCCTTAGGGATTCGATCAAGTACCTGGGAAGAATGGTGGACAGGCATGGTGTGAGGCCAGATCCGGAAGCAGTAGAAGCAGTGATGACATGGAAAGCTCCTAGAACGGAGACACAGTTCATGAGCTTCCTAGGGTTTGCCAATTACTACCGAGAATTCATAAAAGGATACGCGGACAAGGTGTACCCGATGCAGAAGCTGATGCGCAGCAAAGGGAAAAAGTTCGAATGGAACGATGAGGCACAGGTTGCCTTCGAGAACATAAAGCGGGAACTGTGCGAAGCGCCAGTGCTGGTTATGCCTACAGAAAAGGGCATGTATGTTCTCGACACAGACGCATCGGTGGTGGCCATCTCAGGAATATTGCATCAAGAGCAAGAATGGAACGGAAGAACAGTTCTCCGTCCCATTGCATACGGCAGCAAAGTCTTGAGTGACACAGAGATGAAATATGGCGCACCAAAAGCAGAAATGTTTGCAGTAGTCACCTTCGTGGAGAAGTACCGTGCGTACTTGGGGAGCGCTCCCTTCAAGTTACGCGTGGACAACAGAGCGTTATCCTGGTTGAAGACCTACTCGATGGATCAGAGTTATATTGGTAGATGGATAGTAGGACTGGATGGCTACCATATGATAATCGAACATAGGATGCGTGATAAACACCAGAATGCTGACAGCCTCAGTAAGAAAACTGAGTTCTATGAAAGAGTGGAGCAGAAGCAGGCCAATCAGGCGGAAGTAAAGGAGGGATTCTCGTTTCTGGACAAAGAAACTTATGAAGCGCTTCCCTTAACGAGATGGTTGGATAAGTCTGGACATCCAATTCCAGGGCATCCTGAGTTACCTGTAGAGAAAGCAGCCGAGATAAAGATCCTGTCAAGGGAGGACCCGGTCCCATTGGATCTGTTGCTGCGCTCGAACCTGGTCCAGCAAGAACTCTCTCGCATGAATATAAACAGCCTCTCATTTTTGGATAAAACGGTGCAAGTCACACCCCAAGTGATGCGGATGCTGGGTGGATTGTTAGAAAGAGAAGTGACCAGAGATAACCCCGAGTGGACAGCAGCAGTGACATCGCTAACAGTCAGTGAGAAGGTCAAGATCATGCCGTCCAGACGACAACACGAAGAGAACGAGAGGGATTGTAGGACAATAGTTCAGCAACTAATATCCTCAATACCCCAAGAGATTTTAACCAGTACTTCTTACGGACAGAAAGGACAGGAGAGCGGCAAGCAAAAGAAAACTGTCACCTTTGTAGACCGGGATAAAGAGGGTGAAGTTGTAAAACAAAATCTGTTGCAAGACTATTTGTCCGGGGAGAAGGATAAGGTGAAAAACCAGCGATCACAAGATCAACACCCGGGACAAGTGAATTTGTCCGGGGAGTCCGAGATAGACGAGAAAATTCCTGATGAGAAACAGGACCTAGAGAACAAGGTTTTGTCCGGGGAGTTCAGATGGATGCGAAGGAAATACAGACATGATCTGGAGGAGCGTGCAGTCTCCAGCACAACACCTTCGACGGATGATGATTCCCGAAACTCAGGAATGGATACCTATTCCGACAGGAATTCGACCTCGGGATCGGAACTGTCAGAACTAGCGATACACACGCTACTAGTGGAAAGGACCTGGACAGAGAAGTGTACCAGGATCCTGACAGTGATCGCTACCTAATACCAAGCGAAAGAGTCTTTGACAACGCAGCGGATGACTTAGAAACAATAGCAGTATCAAAGCGGTCGATGAGCTTATTGCCACAGAAAGAAGCAGTCAGGACTGATCTTCAACCGTTTCAGCAAGAAACACAACCGTTGGCGAAGATTTGGTGCGTTAAGATGGAAGAAGACACACATCAGCCCAACGAGCTGAATAGTCAGATGAGGGTCAGGAAGACGTACTTGAAGGCGAGATACAGACTCTCGGACCTTCTAAGGGCGCAGAGAAATGATCGCATGACAAGCAACCTAAAAAGGTAGATAGAAAACGGTGCACCTGACAAAGGTGACCTGGAAGAAGACAGCTATAGGATCCTGAGACAATACTTCATGCAGAAGGAGGGGAGATTGTATCTGAACAAGGACGGGATCGTGGCTTGCAGGAGAAGAGAAGAAGACAAGGTCTTATACAAATATAACGCGATAGTGTTGACGCAACTCTATCAGACAGAACTATTATTCAGGTCGCATGATCAGATGGGCCATCAAGGGATCGACAAAGTGTATCAGAGGATCCTGAAGCGCTTTGAGTGGCCTGGGATGAAAAAGGCATGCGAGAAATGGGTGACAGCATGTCTGTCATGCCAACAGGTCAAGGATCCTAGGAAGTTGCGATTTCCTTTACAATCAATTGAGTCGTCTGAATTCAACGAGGTGGTGCAGATAGATCACCAGAAGATATGCATGACAGACAGCGGTTACAACCAAGTCTTGGTCATGATAGATCACTTCACGAAGCATGCAGAGTCCGTGCCCTGCATAACTGCCTCGGCGGAAGAGACATGCGACCACCTGATCAATACGTGGATAGCAAGACATGGTTGTCCAATGACGTTTCAATCGGACAATGGAACGGCTTTCGTAGGCGAGCTTACGAAAGAGCTTATGAGACGGTCACAAGTCGCTCAGGCTCACTCCACGACATACCACCCTCAGACGAATGGCTTAGTGGAAAGACAGAATAGGACGTTAGTGTCGATGCTGAGGGTATATTGTTCCAGGTACATGACCGATTGGGACAGATACCTTCCACAGGTGATGGGAGCTTATAATAGCACGCAACACTCCACCACTGGGGTCAGTCCACACATGATGCTGACGGGACACGAGAAGTCTTTACCCTTGACATTCTTCTACCCAGAGTATGAGGGGAAGAAAACATCTCCACAGGTTTACGTGAGGGATGTGATCAGACGTCAACAGGAGTTGAACGATCTGTGTAGACGAAATACTCAGCAAGCACAGGCAAGGCAGAGGAAAAGATTCGACAAGAAAGCAGCTGGTGCAAAAGCTTACTCGGTGGGAGACTATGTATGGGTATTTCAGAACGTTATACCACCGAAAGGGACAAAGAAACTTATAAAGAAATGGAGGGGACCCTTCATGATAACGGAGGTGCACCAGGAGGGACGCTTTTATAGACTGAGTACTGGCCGAGCCGCCCACTACGAAAACATCAAGCCACACAATCCATCGACAGAAGACTGGTGTATACCTGCAGACATGGAAGAAGGGGATTATCTAATGATGGATCCTGCTTGTGAGGTGAATGAAAAAGGCACCAGGGAGAAGAACGATGGAAACGAAATCGTAGAGGAAGGTACGGATACACCGCTGGACCTGGATCCAAACGAAAAGATCGAAGCGGACGATGAAACCTTACCCTACGCAGAAGAGGATTGGCAGGATCCCGAACAGACAGAGGTTCCCAAGAACTTGGAACCAGATCTTCCGTTCACGATTCAGACTCGTCAGAAGGACGGGACGAGACAAAGAAAGAAATACAATCCTTACGGTGACGACTTTGTAGTGGATAGGATAGATCTAAAGAAAATAGTGGAGGAAGTAGTGGGTTTAGAGGAAATAACCGTGTCACAAGACATTGACATAGTCGATGATCACAACGATGAGTGGGTTGACGACTGGTCGAAACCCGAAGTAGAATTCGACGATGAGCAACAGCAGTCAAATGAACAAGACCTGACGAACCTGCGCGTCTTAGAGTGGCTGAACGAAATGACATCAGACCCTAAAGAGACCAACGTTACGATTCAAGACGTAGATCGCGAAAGCGCGAAATACATTAAGACCGAACGAGATGATCCTTCCTGGGCTGCCCAGGAAGGACAACTTCTCATTCCAGCTTCTAACCTTGACTTAATACCCGGTATGCGATCGACGGGGACGCCGATGGATATTTTTGTCCGGGGAGTGGGGGTAGGACTTACCCACACTGAAAACTTGATAATAAAAAAATTGAGAATAGCAAGAGAAACAGGAGACTTAGAAGCAGAAACAGGTGAAGAACCTAAGAAACCTGACATAGGCAGGGTAGTTGAGTCATATTTTAATTTACCAAATGAATATTCTAGTAACATAATACTAACAGACAGTGATTTCATACTCACAAACAGAACATGTGCGGTAGCAATCACCGCAGACATGAGTTTTAGGACGGCGCTAGCGGCAGATTTTAAGAGGGAATATAAAAACGTGGAATTCCTTTGGAAGCAAAGACCAGGGATAGGGGGCGTAGCAGCCTTACCTCCGGCGGTGTCGCAGATACCGGGGAAGTACTTGTGCTTCTTGGTAACGAGGGCGACGGAGAAGCAGCACGTGGACCCAGAAAACCTAGTCTTGTCTTTGACGAGGCTGAGGGACTTCCTTGTGGAAATGGACGTGAAGGAGCTTTCGCTTCCAGTGTACGATCCAAATAGAGGAAGACTGCATCCTCGGGAATTGTACGCGCTTGTACACGTGATATTCTCTGATACGAACATACAAGTATATCTACATAAGAAATATTATTTAAGTATAGGCTGAGTGATGTGCGAAAGAGTGTTAGGCCAAAGACCAAGTTGCATGTAATATGTGATATGTGTGTTATGTTATGTTATGTTATGTGTTAGGTTATTAAGATCATGGGTAAGTAGGGGTTAGTGACCATGAACAACCAAATGACGATTTTGGGAATAGATCCAAAGTTTGGACTGTCCAATCTTAGGTCGAATTCCAAAATTTTAGAAACCAATTGATTTTAATAAATTTTAGGATAAATATCTTTTTATCTGAACTGTTTTAAGCAGATTTTAACGATATAAGTTAAGGTGAAACTGACAGGTGTGACAGCCGTGATTCCTTTTCTAGATCCTGATTGATCATTTAATTGCTCATTTGAGTCAAAACTTGAAATCGAAATCAAATCAAACTTGGAAAGAACAGTATGGACAATTTCAACCTGGATGAATTGATGGACCTGGCAGAGGCATATGTAGGACCGATGGTAGATGCGATCTATCGTCGGCTGATCGAACGAGACTTCGCTCTGGAGGACCCAGAGGTGGTCATGTTGCTGACCGCCCTGATTAACATCTTGGGGCACGACAACCGTGGGGACCGCCCCACGGAAGTCCTGTTGATGGCAGCATATGGAGAAAGAGGAGTACTAGACCGCCCGAACATGAGAGTGATGAGGTGGAGAAACGGGGCTCTCTCAGGGAGTGACTTGGCGAATGAGCCTGGATTGGGAAGTTCTAGGACATACCAACCAGGTGAGATGCCAATGCCCTCTAAGCCTAAACCTGGGCTGACGAGAATGCATCGGGAGATGAACAGCGAGGCGACCTCGTCTGGTTCACCACTGAGAGCAGCTGTGCCACCAAAAGGGGCGAAAGTAACACAGAAGGTTCAGACGAACCAAACCATACAAGATCTGGACGAGATGAACGATCAGCTGAGAAGTACGAAGAAGGAGTTAGACGATATGACGAAGACCATGCTGGCGATGGAGGAAGACCGGGACATGTGGAGAAAGTTGTTTGAAGACTGCAACAAAAAGCAGGGTCAAGAGATCGAACGCTTAAGGCAGGAATACAAAGAGCGATCGGAGCAGGTGGCGCTGACAACGGCCGTGGAGAAAGTAATACCTGCAAGGGATATTCCTCGTGGGCAGTCCCCGATGGAGCTCTTGACACCTCGAGAAATGAGTCAAACAACGGAGACACGGCTTCCAGTAGAGACGAACCGAGTAACAATCCCGGATCCTAGTGACACCTTGGGTGATCCCGTCGTAGAACAGACAGTGAGAAAACTGATAGAGACAGCTGGACGATTGGTCGCTAACAAGAATGCACCAGGTTCCGGGGTGACTGCACCCTATGGAACGATTGACGATACGGGCAGAGTACAACTCTCTCAGACAGTAATCAGACAAGGGATGAGTAACGTGACACCACTCATGGGGAGCTCGAGAATCCCAGAGAGGAAAGTAAGGAAGATGCCAGCGAAGAAAGTGTCTCGTGTAATAGACGTGCAGAAGAATAATCAATTGAAGTATAATTTCACGGGAGTTCCGGAGACAGATCCGAGGGCCTGCTTCAATCGAGCTACCTGGAGCCCGGCTGTGAACCTGCAGCAACCACCCCTCGGGACATCTCACCTGATATTGGGAGACAGCTTAGTCAGAGTGCTGTCGAATTTGAGGACCTCATGGGTCACCACGGTGATGGCCTTTGGAGGCGCGACGATTGCCCAATTATATCGCATGGTGGAGCTGATTAATCCAGGGAAGATACCCAATGTGATGATCTTAGTTGGGACGAATGATATCTCCAGAGGATCAGATGAGCAGGAAGCACTGTGGGAATCAATGATGGTGTGTTTGTTCACTACTCTCTGGCAGAAGTTCAGTTGCGCGGTACTGACCGTTTGCACGGTGCCAATGAACGCAAGAAGCCTGACAGCATCAGGAAGAAGGCACAACGAGGGAGTCATGAGATGGAACAACATCTTGAGAAACCTAGCAAATCGAAATGCCGGAAGAATGATCCTCATGGACATTGAACATGAATTGAGAGCCATGGATCAAGCCAGACTGACCACAGATGGCATCCACTTCGACAGTGTCGAAGGACAAGCTTGGTTGAATCGAGTCTTCCAAGAACGGTTGGATGAGCTGGAAGCAGAACTCTTTGACACAGGAGTGCTGAAGGAAGAAGGAACGGTGAGTGATACGGTGATCACCACCTTTGTGCCTCCTAACCTGGAAACACGCTTGGGTACGGTCCCAGCCGTCACAAATTACCGGCAACAAAGCTCCAGTGAACCAGGTCGAAGAACAGACGTACAGGATCGGTTGGGAGAAGCACTGATGAGGAGGACAATTCATCCTAGGAAAAGGATAGGACCTGTCAACCAACCAATCGAAGAAGTAGCAGGCACATCTAGATCGGAGACTAGATCGGAGACGACGAGTACCAGTCGAGAGGAGAGACCGAGCAGAGGCTCATTGATGTGGTCGCGATCCATACCGTCTCCTTGGCATGTATACAAAGGCGAACTAATGAAGCTGGACTTACAGAGAGTGAGCTTCATCGAAGATGCAAGGAGGATGCTGAATGGAGCGACGCTATCCGTCAGCAGATTGTACTCGATAACCGGCGTAGACTGGTTGATAGCCGCTAGCATAAATTTCAGTTCCACGACGGCCTTGAGATTTGCCGACTTGGAGGGACTGCCCTCCAACAACACAATGGGACCTGTGAATGCAAGACCGTTGCAAGATGTGAGATTGAACCATGATGAGAGGAATCGTGAAGAAAGACCAGGAAGATTCCTGACGGTGAGAGCGCCGATTGGACAACATGTGAAGATATTTAGGCAACTGACGACACCACCTGGTCATGTGAAGGAGAGGGTGTACCCAAAACTAGTGAACCAAGATGGTGATGCCCAGAGATATGGCGGATTGACAGCGATAAAGAAAGATGAGACCATCTTCGCCGCCTACGACAAAGCAGAGATGAGAAAGGCCAAAATCATGGTAGTAGCGAATTCAGAGTTCGTGTACACCTCTAAGTCTTTGTTTTGGCCGGACGTCATAATGCTGGCCGCAGTTGACCTAGACCTATTGCAATCAGTGTCATTGGCTATAGGGGTACAAAGGCAGACAGAAATGAACCCGATAACGATTGTGTTTGCTGGCATCAATGACCATCTACACAGTAGAGGTTTTCTGAGCAGGCTCAGAGATCCTGCAACAGCAGAAAACGCAGTATGGCCAGCGATAAAAGACATCCTGGAGTCGATGGGTGAAGTGGTGGACGCGACGAAGGAGGGATCATTCAATAAAGTGACGTTGAGAGTAGTATTTGCGTTGTCTCCGGGATATGCACATCTCCCGGATGGACTGAAATTTGTGTATGCAATGGTAGCCTTACTTTCGGAGGGAAAATATGATGTGATCATATCAGCCCCGAATCGCATGATAGAAATGGAGAACCTGAGGCCACTTAAGGCTGAACTGCCTGCAGTATGGTCAGATATCTCAAACGCGATGAGAGGGTTCAAGGACCACGCGCTACACATGTTGGTGTTGGACGAAGTGCTGGGGTTGGAACTGTCCAACTTCAGTCGGCAACTCAAACTGAAACCAGGAATAGATGACGACCATCGAGTAATCACGGCAATGTCCAACGACTTGTGGTTCCGAGCAATGGAAGTGGCGAGTGAAGACACGAGAAGAAAGAATTCACTGGAGACGAGAGCTCATCTGGAAGCGATGGTGCTGAGAACCAAGCCGGAAGCAAACCAGTGGCTACACCTGAATCCTAGAGTAGCGGCATTGGGTGCAGATGCTTTTCAGCAAGGCCCAGTAATGATCACTAAGATGCACGCCTACTTGTTGAAGGAGGTGAACATGGCGGAAAATGCCGGAGAAAAGACAGCTGAGTTCGTGAACAGAATGTGTCAGATTACTCTGGAAACCTTCTGGACCCAGGAAGTGAAGGGACAGGAGGGATTTGAAAGGACAGACAGCATGCTGGAAGGGTTGGGAGCCGGATGGACCGCGTCCTTCTTGGCAAAAGTTTACCCGAAAGTCTCGCACTATTTGATAAAGGAATTCCTCCAAGCAGTAGTGAAAGTATCGATAGTGGAATTAATAGCCTTGTTCGTGACGTTCGGAGCGGAGAGTTTCGTAAAAGGACCGGCGATACTGCTTACGGATGGAAAACAGAACCTGCGACTAGATGGACTTCTGACATTGATCGCAATAACCCACGGAAACTTGGGAGGACTGATGAAACTGGCACGTTGTCCAGAGCAGATGAAAGAGAGAGTGAGGAATCTGGATATGAAGAAATCCACAGACTCGTGGAACAAAATAAGAGACCTGAGACACACTCTTATCCAGTATCTCTTGCAGCAAAATCGCTTTGGAACCGGAGAAGACGAGACAATTGAAAGAGAGGAAGATGTTAGACGACATGTTGGAGGCATGCCGCTATTAACAGATTTGAGCTTAGCTATGAGAATCGATCCCTTGGCGCTGATCAGAGGAGTCACGGAGTTCGTGACAGTGATCTATGGACCAGCAGTCACCTTCGCGTTCCCTGACGTTAAAGTGGAAGCATATAGGAGGTCGGTGCTGCACCTGAACCTCATATCGGCAGTGGACGGTAGTACACTGAACTGGTGTGAGCAGCACGCATTGCGAGAGCTCATGAGTGAAGATCTGTTATTCGCGAAAATATCGGAGCCAGAGATGACAGTCATCAATTTTGACGATCACTTCTGTGACCGCATGGGAGAAGTAGAAAGAGGGCACATCGAGGTGTTTCCAAAGCTTTGGAATCTGAGGCCCTATGACAAAACGAATGGTGAAATGACCAGAGTGCCTCGTCTCACAGCAGCCTATCACAAAATGAGAGAAGAGACGAAGGACTGGGGCGATTACAAGAAGCTGAATTCCCTCTGATAAGAAGGATGCTGCTCGGAGCAGTCTCCGTAGTACAAACTCCTAGATTGAGAGCATTCGAAACCAATGAAAGGAGAGTAGGGAATTTCATGGGAACGATGGATCCATACTTCGTAGGGAGAAATGCCGCCGTGTTACAGTACACACGATTTGCATACACGGATCAAGCGACGAGAAGGCGAATAAGCAACGCCGCTACTCCCAAGCCTGGAAGATTTGATGAGGAATGGAAAGGACTAGGCTTAGCTCCGATGAGAATGAGAGGCAGGACAGAATTGCCTGAAGCCTCATTGATCCTGACCAGTGTGAGGAAGGAGATGAAAGTTGGAGGAGTATTGCAGACGAGAACTTTCCTAGCACCCTTCGGCTGTGAAGAAATCAAAGTGGTCCATGGAGAAGAGGAAGACAAATCGGCCGGTACATTCCTCATACCGAGATTCCATGAAGAAGCCGACAATGACGAACAAGGACCATCGAACTCGAATAAGGATAAGTCAGAAGGAGATGACGGACAGGGTGGAAGCCGTCAGACTGAAGAACCCATGCAACAAGATCAAGCTGGTGGGGAAGACGACAGGGCATCGACAGGAGGAACATCCAGCCTGGATTTCAATATCTTCAGTGATCTTGAGAATAATGCAGACACGTTGGAAACGACTGAGCCAGCGGATGAAGGCATCTCGACACTGGAACCTCCGTCAGCCTTTGAGGAAATGAAACGGAATTTGCCGGAGAGCAGCTCTCCTGGCAATTCAAGAAATAACGACCAGAGAATCCTCATGGAATCACCTCGGAGGAGAAGAATAGAGGCTTCAGCCAGAGTACCTTTCTTGGGAACGCTGCCCGAAGAAGAATGGGAAGTACATCACCGAGACCATGAGAGTAGGACGGGATGTAAGCTGGACAGAGTGGCGTTCATGGAAGAAGTCTGGACTGTGGTTCAGAGCTATGGGACCCAATCCATCCTCAAAACAGGTCTCAATCAACCCTTGATGAGAGAAGTACTTGACAAGCTTGATGAGTGTGAAGGGAGACTGAGTGAGTTATTGATCGACTCAGCCACTGATGAGAGTGAAGCGAATTCTCCCATCAAGATGACACCGCAGGACGATGAAGGAGAGGTGGTGTACCTGTCAAGGACCAGGAGAGGAACGATGCGATCGAAAATGGTGATTGATAAAATCAATGCAATGAAAATGAAGTTAGGCAGCAGAGTGATGCCGAGGAGAATTGGAAAGACAAAAGTGGATTCAGAAATATCGATGAAAGCTGGTAACTCAGCGAAAAGGAAGCGAGTCGAAGAAGTCATGGATTTGGGGCAAGGTGATTATCAATTGTCTGGCACAGATAGAATATTAACCGATATAGCGATGGTGCCACCCATTCTCATGGCGGGGATAAAGTCAACCGGTTATAAATCCAAAAGGAGTGACCGCACTCTGACTGGAGCAACTTTAGAAATGGAAATACTCAGTCAATGTGGAGAGAGTAAAATGAGGGACTTCAAACCATCTCCCATGAATCATGGAAAGGGAAGTGTTGCAGGACAACTAACACCAGTGGAATACAACCGACTAACCGTGTCGGAGACAGTGTCGATAGATGAACCCACCGGTGGATATATGGAGATGTTGGAATACCGAAACTCGGCTAGAGGGTATGTAATGGCCCTGGAAGACGAAAAAGCCATGGAGGGATATCTGGAAATGATGTTGCAAGGCACCACCCTCAAGCAGAAGGCGTATGGAACTTTGGCGTCGTCTGACGTAGAGGCGGAAACGATCGAGCAGTTAGTGAGCCTTCCATGGAAAGCAGTAGTATTGAGGTATTTCGAAGAAGAAATGAGGACTACGCCAAGAATACATGCTCTCGTGGCAGTACCTTACGTAAGGACAGATTTACAACTCAGGTTCGCCTGGTGTATGATGGGACTGACTCGCGAAGAATATGATTCAGAAGAAAAAAAGAGATCAAAAGAAGAAAAGGTTTTCCTTATGACGAATCTGAGGGATCTGATAGTCCAGGAGGGAGCAGCAGTAGCGTGTGCGAAGCGGAGAGACGCTCTCTGTTTCATTCGATTCCTGATAGAGCAGATTTCAGTACCTGCATTAAACACTTGTGTTAAAATGTTGAGGGAAGGCGATGAGCGAACGAAAGCCTTGTTCTTACTAGCAATGCTGGAGATGCAGCAAAGTAAACCGATGAGGGTGAACATGAAAGAACCTGAAGAATTGGAACCCATGAAAAAGATAGACGAGATCAGGAGATTCTCAAACAAGGAGTTGAGACTCACTAAAGAATCTATGGGAGCATTGCCGAAATCCAGTGAATACTGTGGACCGATCAAGAAGAAGTCATATAGCTACGTATCCGGGATAATAGGAATAGCATACAATCCTTTCCTGAGTAAAGACATACGCGATTGCTTCTTTGATTATGAGCAGGCGGTGTTACTAAGATTCTGGACGTCCAGAATTGTGACGACTAAGAGCGTTAACAATCCACAGGCCAAATTGGGATTGGTCTTGGAAGAAGAGGTGACTGCACCTTCAGTATCAAAATCCGACAAGAGAGTGGAGTTTGGGTTGGGATTCTCAGATGAATTACTGAGAACGAGCTTGATGGCAGTGTGGGAATTGATGAGACCATCATGGTGTCCTAGTCCCAACGCTGACTCAATATTACGGGCGACACAAGACGTACAGAGGGAACTGAATGCAGACTGTAACCTGCGTGACCTTAACATCATATATAATGTGATGATAACAGCCTCTAAGAGCAACGGAGAAGATAAAGTGGAGTTGCCTGGCTGGGGACCAGAAGACTGGGTCAAACCTGGTAGCTGTCTGGCGGAAGTCTGTGGACTAGAGGGTCATGTCTGTGGAAGTCTAGACTGTGTGAAAACCCTGGAGAAACAACACAAGCAGTTGACAGTATTGTTTGGAAATGTAGTGATGAAAGCGAGAACGGAAACGGAACTGATAGCAGATTGCCATGGAGGCACCGATGTGAATCTAGTGACAGCACTAGGATTCTACAGCATGTTTGGTTCTTTAGAGTCACTATTGAATCTAGAACAGAAACATGAGATGGTCACAGCCATCAGCGTAGAAGTATTTCCAGGAGTTCTGCAGACTGAGCAGAAGTATATAGGAAAATGGAGGGAAGCAATCGAAACAGAGATGAACATCAGACACAGCCAAACTTATTGTAGACCATCAGGAGCACGATATTTGGTGGGCTCAACGTTGGCTCCAATGTGCAAGAGCAGATATCCTGTACATTTCGTAGCTGTGGACTTAAAGAGTACAAGAGCGATTGTGGATCAAGCCTTCTCAGTGCCGAAGTGTGTGAGATTAGCGAGGATGTCTGAAAAGTCTTACGAGTTACTATGTAATATGTTCTCAGCAATTCCAGAGAGAACCAAAGAAGAGTTGGAGTCAATACTAGGAAAGAAGTTCATGGGATATGTGAGCGGGAACTTCAGTGACTTCGAAAAACAGAAACAGGGAGGATCAACTGTCACAGATTACAATGCAGTAGATGAGAATGATGAAATCCACCGAGTGATGATGGAAGTGGAACCATTGCTGGAAGCTTCGGGAAAACGTAATTGGAGGAGCATCATGTTGACGCATGATGAGTTTCGTTGCCACTGCTTGCTGCAGACCTGGTGGTATCCCAAGCGTAGTAATCTGATGTTGATCTGGGACTCTGGAGAGCTGCTCTCCATGGGTTTACCAGATTCATCACAGCCCGTAACAATAGTGATAGTGGGAGTTATGATGGCGATACGATGGCTGGAAGCTCATGTGAGAGAAAATAATAGACAAGAGGCACCAACGAGAGAACAATTGCGGAAATTAGATTGTCTGAAAGATTTAGATCTTTTTGAGACAATGTGCAAAGTTCTAAACATTCCGATGGAAGTGAAGAAGATATGGGCAAGAAAACGATTGATGCCATGGTTCAGAGCTAACATGACTGCATGGTTGTACGAGTATGCGAAAAAGCATATGTCGAAACATGGCAGAGTGTACAGTGAATATCAGCTGGACATTGGGGCAGGAGCTTTCAAGCGAGCTTTCGTGACTCATCGGAATGCAGTGACCACCGCTGTGAAAAGAATTTCCAGGACGAGCGAGCGTAGTGGAAATGAGAAGGCAGAGATGCTGAAAGAAGATTTGGAGAGAAACGTGACGTTGTGTCTCCACAACAGCTTCTGTAGAAACAGAGAATCAAACGTGGATCCCCTACCTTGCTGTAAACAGAGGGTGGAAGAGCAGAAGTGTTGGAGGACGGCTTCCAACAGCGTCAGGATAGTCAATGACGTGCTACAAGACACGGAAACCGAAAGTGCGGAGTCAGTGTCACAGGAGGAGGAAATGGAGCATTGACGAATGGTCGAGAAAACAAGAGGCAGCAAGAAAGAAAATTAGAAGAATTTAGAAGTTTTAGAACTTCTAAACGACGAAAAAAGAAGAGAACAAAGGGATGATGAAGAAAAATCAAAACTCAGAATTGTTTTGTGTGTGTGAAAAACTCAAGTGAGAAACCAAGCAACCAAGTTGTAATTGAAAACTGAAACATTTAGTTGAGTTTTGAAATTGTTGCATTTATAAATTTGCATTTTGGTTTTAGTTGAAGTGGCTTTAGAGACACTCACTTATTATTTATTTAGAAAGGCTTGAGGGAAGAGTATATTAAAATATTCCAGCCTGCATGATTGTTTTTAAATCACTTAGGAAAACTGATCACTTTGTGGTGATGTGGAAGGCTTGAGTAATCTCTCGAAGAGGGAGATTGTTTCATTGCTCTTTCTAACCACAAAGTTTCTTAGTTTTAATCTTCAGGACAATAAACAAGCAAGATTTCCGAAGGGAAGGAGCATAATAGGATAATTTTAGCTTGTTGGTTGGCAGGACTGTCCTGCAAGCCAGCACCTTTTAAATCTAAGAGAAAAAGTTTCAATCGGGACATTGACACTGGAAGTCAGAAAATATGTTTTATCTTAAGTCATATCCTCAATGTGCAGATTAATGAAAGATTTTGAAGGCTATAGTGATGTAGTATGATGCCATTTATATTCTGCAGTGAGTCGATGTGACGTGGATAAAAGTAATTTCGTGCATTTTGTAAATTCTGTTCGATGACACTGTAACCATTTTACGAATATTGCGCGATTCAATGAGGACATTGACCGGACTGTCCGGGGAGTATGTGACATTCGACCAGAATGGCCAAAATGCAATCTCTGCAGACTTCGAAATTTTAGCAGTGAACCTTCCGAGTTAATGATTTTGAAGGATTAACGACGTTATTGGAACGTTTAGCCAAACGGTGAGGGCTAGAATATTCTAGTATTTTAAATTTTCAAAAATTCGAATGATGACGTCACATTTCTGAGAAATGCTGAAACGGCCATTTTAACAAAAGGAGAGAGAAAAAACACAACAACTTTATCTGCGATTGCGAACAGGACGAAAATCGAGATTAAAAAACGACAACGAACTACAAAATAGCAGAGAACGTTCCGAGTTGCAACTATTGTGCTGCTACAATAGTTGCAAGGCCGTTGCGAACAACGGTGAAGGGTAAGAAGCCAGCCTTCCGGATTAGGAAGAAATCAAAAGTAAGGAGCTTGATTCAGCGGATTCAAGAATCCGGAAGGGTCTCGGGACGGAAACTTTTATTAACTCATATGAACTTTTAGCATCCTGTCATGTCCTGACTTGAATTTAATTGATATTTGGATTAGTTTTGACAAGGATGAGGTGCTAAGAGTTGGGGGGAAAGGGTTGATCCATCTTCGATGGAGATGATGATTTTTATCTACTGAACAAAAACAATAGTAATATAATAAGTAGTAGCCCTGTTTTTAGGAGTGACCTCGTGGTCTGGGGATACTGAGACCCAGCCATGAGCTCACTATTTTTGCATGTAATTCAGTTAATTTGAGCGTTCTGGTCGAAGCCGGAGAACAGTAACGTTTTTGTCGACCCGATGTTAGAAAAGACCACCGAAAAGTACTGGCTTGGTAGAGACGGTGAAAAACATGCGAAGCTCTGTTTAGACGCTAGCCAGTCGTCTTAAGACTTAGTTTTGTTATCCGTCGATATGTATCTTCCGGGCGAATGTTACACCCCCTCAGAAGTGCAAAACTTAATTTTGTTGTTATAAAGTTTAATAATAATAATAATAATAATAATAATAATAATAATAATAATAATAATAATAATAATAATCATAATAAAGGATTTAGGAATATAATCCAAGGGTTTGCATAAAACCCAGTCATTACATTGTTCAAAGTTTAGTTTTCAGTTATAAGTGTAAGTTTCTTCAGGTCTCTACAATTGTTGCATTCGCATAAAATGCGCCAAGTGCATGTGTCTGATTCGTTGAAGCGAGTTTTGAAAAACTTTACGTACATTCCTAGAAGTCTGTTTTTGCATTTTGGGTCAAACAATATGTCACATTTGTAGTATTTGTTGAAGAGATTAGCAAGACGACATGCCCGAACCAGAAATCCGACTCGCACTTCTTCAGACGAATGAATTTGTTTGCAGACGAAATTTCGTGTCATTTGGGCTCTTCGGTTTCCAACATCAGTGATGCTTACATGGCTTCTCCAGTCGATGTCAACATTTCCAGGTAGTATTTTTGCAAACAGCAGTCCAACATGAAGCTCTTGGTATAGAGACAAAGGAAGGATATTAAGTTTCACGAGTTTGTCTTTATAGGAGATATCGCTTTCCGCTGCACACTTTCTATGATTCCTAAGTCACCTTTTGATGGTTTCCAGATAGCTGAACCGTAGCACAGAATTGGCACAATGTAACAGATATTTGCGTTTTTTCTGGTCGCAGAATTCGCCTTTGAGAGATTCCTTTTGAGTACGAAGAGAGCGTTTAAGGCTTTTTCAGCCCTCTTTTTTGCGTATTGCGTCCAAGAGAGCGTGTCGGTTATCAGGATGCCCAGATCTTTCATTACTTTAGTGGTTTCGAAGCTGTACTGGGGAGTGCGATCGTAGCTAATCCTTTGATATAGAGGACTTTACTTTTCGTCAGGTTCATTGACATGCAGTTTTCCTCGGACCACCTCCAAAATCTCCTAACATCTATGTTGAGAGTTAAAGTGTTGTCTCCAACAATTTTGTAGTCGTCTGCATAACCAAATGTTGCGGACATGACACAGGACGGTAGATCATTTATGAAGACTAGGAAGAGAAATGGCCCGAGTATAGAGCCCTGGGGAACGACGCTGAAGACTTCCAGCACTCCGGAAATTGTGTCATTCAGCCTCACTGTTTGCTTCCGGTTGGAGAGGTAGGTGTGTGCAACTACTTCTCCAACTGCAACTACTTGAACAATTTCCTTCAATTCCAGAAGTCGATAATTTCTCCATGAGGGTTCCGTGCGAGACTTTGTCAAAAGTTTTTTGAAAGTCCAAGTAGAAGGTGTTCAGGTAGTTGCAGTTTGGCGAACATAGGCAGCTAAAAATTACGTGTAGATAATCTATTAGGTTTGTTATTGTCGATCGTTTAGGTCTAAAACCGTGTTGGTCTGGTGTTAGGGTTGGGTAGTCGATTGGGGCCAGTTTATCACATATTAGTTTCTCAAGCAGTTTTGAGACTGCTGAGAGCAGGCTGATCGGTCTGTAATTTGATACGTCTTGTTTATCCCCGTCTTTGAAAATTGCTGATCTTCCATTTTGTTGGAAATATCGCTTTTTTTGCTGTCAAGTTGAACAGTAAGTGAAGTGATTTTGGTAGTGACTTTGAGAGGTTTTTCAGAAGAGTTTTACCGATCAAGTCTGGTCCATTTGCCTTATTTACGTGCAAGCAGTATATGTTGGGGCAGTTCAGCGGGGGGGGGGGGGGGGGGTGAGGACCCCCATGTATTAACATAGGCTATAGAGTATCCGGTCCTCACCCTATGTATTAACATAGGCTATAGATTTCCCAATGTATTAAGATAGGGAATAGGTTTCCCAATGTATTAAGATACGAGGTTTCAGATGGTATTTTCAGAAAAATTTTTGGCGCCCGAATTTTTTGATGGCGCCCGAATTTTTTGATTTTGTTTTTGTCGATACTTGCGTTTCTTAGCCGACTTTTATGCTTAGTGATATGTAAGGGCTGTCTTGTCTTACAAAAATTCAGTATGGTAAGTTTCAGAAGGTAAGTTTCAGAAAATTTTTTGAATTTTTTTAAAGTTTTTCTTGCAAATACATTTTATATTGAAAAAACAATTTTGTATTTAAAATCGAAAAAATTTTCTTTGGATGGTAAATTTTTTATGGTAAGTTTTGACAAAACTTAAGTTTCGATTCAGAGAATGGGATCATAAACTAATTTATCACAGAATAATTTTTTTCTCGAAAGAATTTTTTAAATTATCATTTCATGTTATTTATTTTCCCTCATGTTATCTGGGGAAAATTGTCAAGAGGGGATTATCTTTGACAGGTTAGTTATTCCGCTCTACGGGATATCACGTGAATCTTGACAGCTCCTCACGGTTGATTACTTTTATATCCCACTCAATCTTTTTCGCCCAGGTTATCTGGAGAACGGATGACAGATTCATTACACTTATTAATTTTATGACTTATTTTATAATTTTTCACATAATTATCTCACTTATTTTTACCTCAACTGGTTTATTTATTCTGTCATATATCTAGCTACAATTCATTTTAGTTCTCTTTTTATCACTTTGTTTTAATCTTTAAAAAACTCTTTGAAATTTCCAAATTCTCCAAAAAATTATCATCCAAATTTATCAATTGCTCTACCACGGTAAAAGTTTACACTGAGAAAATTTTTGGTTGTGATATTTTTGTGTAATAATTTTTTCCATCTTTCTCAGAGTAAACTCTTAAGAAAATTATACAATTTACTAGAAGTTGGTTACAATTTTCGTAAATTTATCTACTTTATCGTTTATTCTTTCAATTGGGGGACTACAACATCCATATTCCATCATCATTCTCCGTATTTCATCAAAGGGTTAGTTGCTAAGATGCTTTTCGTAAAAAAAATTAAGGAATATAAAAAGTTAAATTACATAAATAATCAAACAATTCACTACATCGTATAGTAAAATTAATGCAAAAATTTACACTTACAAATAAAAAATTCACTTTTACATAAAATTACTGATAAAATTCAAAACATTCACATCATGAGCATTATTCAAGTTCTTCTGGAAGAATTTGAATAGAAGAAATGCTGAATAAACTGCGTAAGATCCACACAAATTATCAGTCTTTTGTAGCTTTCGAGGAACCATTCGTCGATGATTTTTGTCAAAAAGGGGTAAGTTGATCTCTTTCTTCCCAAAGAATCAGCAAAGTAGTAGCTTTTATCCAGTCGAGCAATCATAAGCCAGTGTTCTCCTCTATCATTGCTTGGGGCTGAGTTAATATTTGCATAAGAGTATTTTGTTAGTTGAGGTACTGTGTCAGAAGGGTATGATCCCATGTACTTGAACCTGAGCTCTGGAATTCTTGCAAGAATTTGCAAAAGAGAAAAATAATCCATCGTTTGCAATTGTAGGCTGATTAACAACTAAAAAAGAAATTGATAGTTTGATAGTGTACTTTAGGATAAAAAAGAAAAAAAAAGAATAATGACTTACACACATTTAGGAATTGAATCAACAAAGTCCCATACACAAGCCTTATATAGTGGGCAAAGTTTATTGAATACTGTTTTACAGTCTAGGTTGAAGAAGTGTCTCGGGTTTTCAACTAAACAGCATTCTTTCTCTATTTTTTCTGGAGCTTTAGGTCTGAAGAAAAACAATATAGATAGTACAGAGATAATAACAAAGAAAAGTCCAAAAAAAGTTACAATATTTTTATAGGAACCTAAAACTCAAAAAAATTAAACATTTTTAGCGACTGTTCCGAATTTGTCAGTTTGAATATTTGATAGTTTTTCTCCCAAGGCTATCACTTCCGTTACTTGCTCCAAGGGAAATTGGAAAAACATTTCTAATCTCAAGCTTTCTCCACTAAGTTCTGGATAATGCAAGTGTTCAGCGGCATCCTGTAGTGAAGTCAAGTCGAAAACTGGAATATAATGATTTTGAAAATCTTTCATAGGAAGAGCTGGAAAATCTTCGTTAAACTGCATTGCTTTCATTGTTGTAACATAGGGTCGACAAGGAGAAGTTGTATCTAATGAAATAATTGCTCTTCCACCCCGAATAATTCTAAGCTTTCTCGAATGAAATTGTTGATAATTGAAAGGATTTTCATAAAAAGATTCCGCAACAGCCAAATTTGTATTCATTGCAACAGCTATCCTTCTGATTGGGGCATTATTGAAAACATTTTCCTGAATAAACTGGTTTTGACGAGATGGAATAATAAAGGTTCTTGCTATAGTTTCCATGTAATTGTAATGAGCAGGTTCCCTTTCCAGATTCCATTGCAAATATTGATGATTAGGTTAAGCGACTAAAATTATTCTTGTAAACAGTGAACAATCAACTATTTTCAGACTGACATTTGGATTATCAGATAACATGTAAAAATTAGGTCTAGCTCGAATAAGTTTAATTCGAACTTTGGTATTTGGTAGCAACAGTTTTTCGCAAGTAAACAAATCAATGGCGAGCCTCCCATAGAGTGAAAAAGGTTATCCCTGTTACCAAGGAATTTGCTCTATCAGTGAATGGATACATATCAAATGCATCAGGATTTTCTTCAAAACTGTATCCATGACAAGCAAGAATTCCTTTATTACTCACTGCTGACGAGTTGAATTCGTTCGATATCTGTGCCTTATGAGGATATAATCCATTGGCATTGTAAACCATTGTATTGTTAAAATAAACTTCACAGTTGGAGAATAGAGAATGTAGTAGATTGTTTACATAAATTAAGTAAGTTTGTGGTTCCTCATCTGAATCTTCCTCCGATTTTGCTTTTTTTAAAAGCATCAAACAATCTTCCTTTGAATAGTTGAAGCTTTAAGCTAAGATGGGTATCACGCATATCCAAGTAGAGATTACGATCTGTTTCAAATTCAAACTCAATACTGCTTTCATCCAGAGAAGTACTGGGGAATATTTCTTGTGTGTAAGATGACATAATTGTTTCCAAAACTGGGACTTTACCAAAAATCTCCAAAGAAGTATTTGTAAACGCTCCGTACCAAAAAAGACTACTTTCATGTACACTCATTTTATCTTGTCAAAAATGTCTTTGCGAGAGCGACTGATTTTTGAACTACTCTTTCGAGAAATGGTTCTTCTTGTTCTACGCTTGGATTTCTTTTTTCCACCTCCCAGCTGTTTTCAAACTGTTTTTGTTCCAACATCTTTTGCAAACGTTTTGAGTTTTTTTCGTCCACTGACAACTTCTCCAATCTCTGGAGCGGCAATTTCAAATAAATCTGCTCCGATTCTTTTTGCAGCTGGGACTATATATTTTTTAATGAAGGGAATTGCAGTTCTCCCAAGAGTTTGTGCAAGAGCACCAAAACCTCTTCCACGCTGCCTTGCATGTCCACAAAAAATAGGAAAATCTGCTGAGTTTTGAGCAACCATTTTGTATGAAGTATAAATCAAAAATGATTATCCGAAATCTTGCGAAACAAGAGGACAACTCGTGTAATTCTTACGGACACAAAAGGAATTTTTTCACCTTTAGTATCCCTTAGTTCTATTTTTATGCTGTGGAAAGAGTGCTTTGATAATTTTTTAAATTGTAGATTTGTGAAGGATTGATATTTCATGTACTGTCCTGTAGATATTATGTCTCCATTTTTTACTTTGGAAATGAAAAGAATACAACGCAGTAATGGAGTTTTTGTATCGCCAACTATATTATATTCTATAATATCACTATAAATCATTAAGGAATATATTCTTATAATGTCATAAGAATACTGAGGATAATGTGGTCCTTTTCCTTTCATTATAACACCTGTCTGATTTTGTTCTAAATCACAACCAAAAATGTGACTCAAATCAGCACTTTGAATTATAAACACTGATTGATCCTCAGGCAAATGAATAGCAACTTTTTGTGTAATCTTATCTATTGATACATAAATTCCGTTATATTCATATTTTGTGCGCCTATACGTTTTCGAACTTTGTCATTCATGGCTACAACTATATCAACAATACTTGGATACAATCCAGGTTCAACATGCATCGGTTGAATTTTTCTTTTTTCCTCAGGACTTTCTCGTCCATCTACGAAAGTAAACTTTCCCTCTGTAACGTTTTGATACAAAGAAGGGTACCATATTTCTGAAATAGCAACCTCCCATTCTCCTTTTAGATGTATTTGTTCCGGTAGAAAATTTGTAAAGGAACTAAGACTGTTATTCGGATAGCAATTAAAAGAAGTATTAAAAACTAGCTCAATAGTAAAAGAATCCATGACAACTGATCGATAGAAACTCAATTTAAAAAATGACTTACCACTAATCTGAACATTTTCTCAGCTCTTTTTCATAAAATTTTCCCAGAATTTCTTCTTTTTCGAGATCTTTGATGATGTATATTGGAGGTTTTTTTGTAGATATTGCCGAAATTTCAAAAATTTCATCTGTAAACTGTGGCTTGTATCCTTTTCGGAACGGAATATCATTTTTCGAAATTCTAACTCTATCACCAATTTTGAATTTTGGTTTAGTATATTTCTTGAAAGATTTGTTATACAATATTGATAAAAAATCACTGTTTTTCACATCTCTGGGAGATTTTCCAATTGATCGATTTTTGCGGCAGTTCAATGTAGAAACCAATTGCTGCAATTTGGGGACAAATTTTTCACCATGATCTTCAATGTAACGATATATTATATGTTTTAAAGATTGAATTGCTCTCTCTGCAAATGCAGCTTTTGTTTCACTCATTGTTGAGTAAACTTCAATGTCTTTCTCCTTGCAAAACTTTTTAAAAGTTCCCCCATATTCTGTTCCTTTATCAACCCAAAGTTTTTCAAGAGTGTTTTTTTGAGAAATAATTTTTCTAAAAGCTTGTAAAGTGTCTTTGGCATACTTTGTTTTCATTGTTTGAACTCTGACAAATTCGAAAAAATATCTACAGCAACTAATAAATACTTGACTCCATTGTTTTGACTAGCTAACTTGTCTACAAAAGCCAAATTTATATACCAGATTTCATTGATATATTTAGAAACGCTTGAAGTCTTCGGAAAGACCTGATTGGTGGACCAAATTTTGTATACGATGTCTTGGTTTGTAAAAACTTTTCTACTTTCTTTTTTGATAAACCACTCGCTTTACTCAAGTTTTGAATAGAACCGTACGCAGCTCTGCCCCTAGAACACAATCTGTTTAGTCTTACCTTTTCAGATTTTGAAAGGGATCCAAGTTCCTCTATCTTTTGCTTTGGCATTCTTGTTAATAACAAGTTTAGGAGAAATATGTGTTGCTTCCAGAATAGTAAAGTAAATATCTGGAAAATCGTATTTTTTCGCTTTAGTGCACACACAAAGTCTACAATAGATTCTTTTGTATCTCGATTATCCAATATAATATTGTCTGACTGGCTGATTTTAATTCTAGGAGAATTCAAAATTAAATCAAAATATGCTTATTGTTGCTCGTTTTCAACGTCGCATTTACAGCACTGTAAACAGAATCTAAATTTTTTGGTACAATCTCCTCTTTTTCTTGCTTTTGTTCCAGTTTTTGTTTTCTTGGAAGTGTACTTTGTGATTGATAAACTGAGTACGGAATTAAAACAAACTTTTCCATACTATGTCAATCGCTTAATGACAAAAGGGGTGATGATAGATATCAATTGTAACCCTTTAGTTGAACTTAAAATAATTCTTCTTTTGTGTAGAGGAGTTCTTTTTTGTGTTAGTTCTGAAATTTTTTTTCGATATTTTACTACGTCTTCTTTCCGAAGATCTCGAAGCTCTCCTCTTAATAGGTTTACTAAACACTCGCTCAGAAACTGAATGAAATCTTTTGGGCAATTGAGAATGAATTGTTTTCGAAGCCTTAGGGAAAATTTTTGAAATATTGGGAGAATACAGACGTATTGTGTACTCATCGTCCAAAAACTTTGTCTCTATTCCAGCTGGTAAGTAAAATTTTGTTGGAACTGAGCCACTATTAGTGCAATACTTAAGTGAATCAACTGTTTTTGGGGTTAAATCAATAAGTAAATGACCATAAGGAACGGATGTTGCATCTTGATACCACTCTTTCAATTGAGATCCTAGACCTAGTTGTTGACTTAATGTATTGATTTGTAAAACATCCCTCGGCGACTTGAACAAGACTATGTGTGTATTTTGTACTCTACATCTCGTCCTAATTTGCTTTGATGAAATAAATTGTGTTTGATGTATATTGTATTCAGACCCCTGTGTCTCCCCGCAGTAGCAATTTTTACAAATTGTATGGAGTTTGAAATTTCTTCACAAGAATCATCAAATATAAGCAAATACTTAGTTCCATTATTGGGGAGATTTTCAATCAAGTCAAAATCTACTCCTTGGATAAATTTAAGGTTTTTTCTTTGCATTTGACTATAAAGAGGTTGATAATGTTGATAAAAATAAAAAATGTTGTCGAATGCTGGTTGAAAAGTACCAATCTTCAACCAATCAAAAATAAGATGCGATTTTCCAGATCCACTTGGTCCAACTAGGGAAATAAAAATTCATTCTTTGGTAGATATTATTTTTTTCATAGCTTTGGAGAAGGTAGAATATAACCGACTGTACTTGATAAAATAGCTACCCAAACTGCTGTTTCTTCACATGTCGTGGATAACATAATTCGATTGATTGCACATACTAGCATCAAAACTATAATAAAAAATTGGCAAAAAAAACTAAAAGAGATCTATTACATGTACGTCCAAACAATTTCCATGATTTTCGTTCATGATTTTCTTCATCAAAAACAAAATTTCCTAAATTTACGGGCTTGTCACATTGGTCGACCATCTTAACTCTAAAAAGAAAAAGTTGACAATGAAATTTAATTAAAGTTTGAAAATGGTAGTACATTAAGAATAATATAATTTACAATTTGTTAAAAAAACATCGAGTCCATGTTCCGTATGCAAATGCTTTTCTTTCTGCACAGTGAAGAGTTTTTGCATGACGAAATGGGTAGTTGCTACACCTCCAATCATATTCATCATCTTTGAATATCAAAAACTGAACTTTAGGGCAAGCGTAGTCTACCAAATTAATAATCTTTGTTTCCAAAAATTCTGATAGAATCTTACATTTTTCATAACCTTTTGCAAAAAATTCCGTGTCTGTGGCTTCTAGATTTTTTAATATTTTTTCAAGTTCAGTATATTTTTCGTAACCACAGCTCCAATTGATTCCATGAAGATGCTGTGTACACCAAAAAGATTGGGATGTTGGTTTGAATTTTTTTGGGAGGAAGAAAGGAATATCTTTCCGTTTGTCCATCCTTATAAACTCCTAATTCTTTCACTATATTGCTTTCGATACATTCAATATCCAAAACAACTAGACTCATTCTGTTAATTGATTTCTCTGGAGTTTTTTGTTTAAAATGATTAACAATCAAACAATGCATATACTGATGAAGCAAATCTTTTAACATATAAACAGAAAAATAATCCAGTCACGTGACCAAGAAAGCATAAACTGGGGAGACTAGGTGCAACATAACAATACCCAGGACCTTTTTTTGTAGTAGATTTCACAGATCCAGTAGAGTCATGTAGAATTGCATGTAGTCTAAAAATTTTGGACTTTGCAAAAAAGTAATCCATACAGGAATTTCCGTATCCAATTAGTCCTTCAAAAGAGAATTTTTTGGTCCATTTCTTTTAAATTTATGTCCGGATCCAAAGCAATACAGGTACAAAGAAATAAATTTTTTTCTTTCTGTATTTGATGAGAAATCTTGCCCAATAAACTCAAAAACTCTTAGAATTTCACTCAATTTCTGTACGTTCATTTTCTACAGTGCATTCGTCAATAATGAAACAAGATTTTTTGAAGGTCTCTACATAACCTAGTGATGAAGGAAGCATATCAATTAATTTATCATATTCTTCTCTTTGTAGTTGTAAAGATTGATTATTTTTCCATTGATTTCCATTTCTACGATATTGTACAAATTCTATTTTTTTGGTATCTGATCTGTATCTTATGTGAATTGTTCTTCTACCATTATGCAGAATCTACTCAAAATGAGATATTTGGGAGTCTACGTCCAAATTCTGCAAGTTTGGTAAATTTTGTGATTCTATAATTGTTAGTGAAATTTTTTGGGACTTTTCTTCTAGAACAATATGAAAAAGTCCCAATTTATTGTGATGTTTTAGGAGTAAATTTCTTGAAAAGCCAATATTCCAACTCATACTGTTCAACACCAATACTAAATTAAAAATGATTTTGAGGATAAATAGTTAAATTACAAGACAAAAACATAAACAACACAAATTATTGTACATTACAGTTCTCAACAAACATAAAGTCTCCCAAAATTTGGGAAAGTTCTTTGAATTCGTTCAAAGTATAATTGAAATAGGCAACTTGTTTCATTGCTTCATTCTCTTTTGCGGTGAACAGTCGAATCTGAATGTAGGGAGGTTTGTTAATATTGTACTTCTTGATCGTGACACAAACTTGTCTTCTATTGTATGTTGCTATGTCATACACTTTGTTGCAGTTGGCAAGCTCCTGATCCATAGTTGACTCTTTGTCAGAAGTGAGTTCCAATATAGGAACGAGTCCAAGGTTTTCAGCATCGTGAATAACAGTATTTCTAATTGCTGAGATTGCTTCTCCTTCTTTTTCACCAAGATAGACTTGCTGACTTTTTTTGAGTTGTTCCAACTCATTTTTCTTGAATAGTTGAAAGCCGGGTTCAAAATAAATTTTCCCTTTGTAGGATTTTTGGGACCAAGCAAATCTCCCAATTTTTGTTTGATTTTTTTGAGAATTCAATGTAATTGGGACTTGTGTTTTTTCTTGAGTACATTTTTGAAGAACAGACTGATCAGATGAAGAGAAATGAGAGAAAGGATTTTGAGATTAAATGAAATTGGAAGAAAACAATATGAGTCATTCACTGAACCATAAAAGGAAATAGAACTATGATTGGAATTTTTGAGGGAAACTTCCAAATATGGAATTGTGTATGTGTTAGTGTTCCTATATAAATCCACAATTCTCAGCAAAAATCATTGTTTCAGATAGCTGCAGCTATGTGCCAAGCTCTTCCCAGCTTTTATTCAGAGTATTGTCAAAAATCGCTATTTATTTCCGTTTCCAGTGATCTGTACAAAAAATATATAGTAACCAATAATTTTTGTGTCTCTACCTACAATTCTTACTGTTCTTTGGAAAATTGTAAGTTCCACATACTTCTGATTGGTTCATCTTTCGATCAAATTTTTCAACGATAGGGTAATTTTCATTTCACATACCAAATTATCGATCGATTTTACACTCTGTACAAATACAGATTTTATTAGAATGTTATTTCATCAACTGGCGAAGTTTTCAATCAACTTGACCGCGCTGTTCATCACAATTTGAAATGGAAAGGAGCAGAAAAAATGCGAAGTGTTGCAAAGAAAAGACTGTTACGCAAAAAATTCAAACGTCACTATTTATGTTCTAACCAGAAACTAGCTTCCACACAAACTATTGGTTCAGCTTTTCTAGAAAGAGTTCGTAAAGTACAAAACTCAAAATATGAACATGATTTGTTAAAAAAAAATTGACTGTTTTATTGATGATTATGGATTTGTAAATAGTGATCATGTCAGTTTTTCAATAAAAAACTTCTGATATTCAATCTATTTTCACTCAAACAAGTAAGAAAGATGTAATATTTCTTTTGAATTTCAAAAAATTGCAAAAAACGTTTCAAGTTTTGTAACAAGTTGTGAAAAATGTTTCAATTTTTTTGACATAATGCGAATAGTGTTTCAACTTTTTTGAGAAGATTCGAAAAGTGCTTCACTTTTTTTAACAAGATGCGAAAAGTGTTTCGCTTTTTCACTACAAATGCGAAAAATGTTTCAATTTTTTCTACAAAAAGCTAAAAGTGTTTTACTTTTTTCGATAAAATGCTAAAAGTGTTTCAATTTTTTCGACAAAATGCGAAAAGTGTTTTACTTTTTTCGATAAAATGCGAAAAGTGTTTCAATTTTTTTGACAAGATGCGAAAAGTGTTTCACTTTTTTCGACAAAATGCGAAAAGTGTTTTACTTTTTTCGATAAAATGCGAAAAGTGTTTCAATTTTTTTGACAAGATGCGAAAAGTGTTTCACTTTTTTCGACAAAATGCGAAAAGTGTTTACTTTTTTCGACAAAATGCGAAAAGTGTTTTACTTTTTTTTCGATAAAATGCGAAAAGTGTTTCAATTTTTTCTACAAAGTGCTAAGAGTGTGTACAAGGTGCAATATCGATTAGGTAACTTTTTACTCTGTACAATTTTTTTCGTGTTTTTCCGAATATGTGTGCAAAAATTAGTTCGGAGCTCTAAATTAAGTTCTAATTGTTTTTCAATGGTTTACCTTGAACCTCTCATCTATTCTCAAAATTAAAATGAAATTGAAGAAAATAATTAATTACAGAAAACGAAGTCAATACCAAACAACCTTTATTTACAAAAAGAGCTGTCGGGCAGCAGAAGCGTTCTGGAGGTTCTCTATAGAACGCAGAGCTGGACGAGGTTCCATTGCTGGTGGTTGTTGTGGAGCTGAAGGCGTCATTGTTTCTGAGAAACCCTCATCTTCATCTGCACTGAGAAGATCATTTTGAGCAATAAATTGAGTACAAGAGTAAAAATAAGAAAGAGTTGAGAGAGGGGTAGTTGACGGAAGATAAGTTGAAATTAAGATATTTAGAGCTGAGAGAGCAGGTAGTTGACGGTAGTAAAGTTGAAAAAAAATTGATTTTTAGTTAGGAGTCAGGGGTACCTTCAACTCGAATGTGTGGTTTTAACCATTCAGAATTGATTTTCCTTATTTGGATTGTAGTCGTGTCTAATCAGATTTCAGCTTCCTTTTATGGGATTCTTGGATAAAAGTCGTGTCCAATCGGAAACAAAGCTCCATTTTGGGTATTGTCGTTTCCAATCACAAAAAAGTTCATTTTTGTTCTAGTTGTCGTATCCAATCAGAAGACCCTTTTAAGGACTTAAATCTTCCAAATAATAAAAATATACACAAAAGCAATTGCAAAAATAAATGACCAAAAGTTGTTTGCAGTAAAAATAAGAAATATTGCTGATATAAGTAACAAAAGAAAGAAAATTATAAAAAGTAACATCTCTGCAACTTTTTTATCAAGTTAATTGAATTTTTTGTATGTAATCAATGAGAAATTGCTGATTTTTAAGTAGATAGTCAAGTTCTTTTGTTTTTATGTAAATTTGGGAGGATAACTGACAGTTGACGAACTTTTCAAAGCAGATTTCTGGAAATCTGATTCCAAACCGAATCAAGCAGGATTTTGAACTTTGAAAATCTTTAAAGAAATGAAGGAATAAAGAACTTTGCTGAGGTGTTTTTACAAATTTGGGTTTTGGATAGGGGATAAAAAGAGTTTTTGGTATATTATCGTACGACTTTTTGATCAATTTCAAATTCTCGAGAATAAACAAAATTTCTTTCCTTGTGAGGTGTAATTCAGCTGTAAGTTTAAAACTTTGATACGCAATATGTGAATCAAAAGTAAACTCTTTGATTGAGTAAGTTTCTCTGAAGAGACCTTTACTTAGTCGGATAACTCTATTTTGTACAATATGACGTCCAAAAAATTATGAAAAAAAGTAAGAGTCAACATCTATATCATCAATAAGAAAATCAATTGGAATTTTTTCGTTTTTCTTGTAAAGTAACTCGAGGAAGCTCAAATGTTTTTTGATAGACCTTTTTCAAATAATGATTAAGGTTATTTAAAAATAAGAAACAATTCACTGTTAGAAAATGCTGAATTCTGATTGGTTGATTTCCAACAAACAGTGTTACTAAAAGAATACTCAATTCTGATTGGTTGATTTTCTCTAATAAAAAGCAAAAAAAACTTATTTCATTCTGATTTTCTTTTACGTTAAAAGCAACTGCTCTATACTTTGTATAACTACTTGAATTAAATTTCAAATTTTTTTAACAATTCAAAGTAAGTAAAAAATTTTTTATTAAATTTTTGGAACATTTCAAATCCCAATTTGATATGTACCAAGTACTAACAGGTTTATATTCTCCCATTTTTTAGATGCCATCGCTGAATAGAAATGAGAAAGTGAAATGCGAGGATTGTGGTAAAGAGTACAGGAGGGCCAATGCGGCTCGACATCGCAAGAGTTGTGTGCGAGGAGTTATTTCTTGTCCGGAATGTAATTATTGTACTTACAACCAGCAAGAAATGAGTTTCCATACGAGCAAGAAGCACGTAAAGTCAAACCCAAAGTCAACAAAGTGTGTATCGTGTGAGAAAGAATTTGCAAGCTATTATTCACTTCAACAGCATCGCAAGAAGGATCACGGAATGAAAGCTAGAAAAACGAGTGATTCTGTTGCTGATTTGAATAAAATCTTGGAAAACGAGGAGGATAGTGATCAGCTACGAGATGAGTTGAATGCCTGTCAACACTTCTTGACAGATACTGAGATGGAAAATGGACGCCACAAAGTATTCAATTTTCAACTTTCAAAACTAGATCCTAATCCAGTTAATGAAAAACTTGATTGTGCAGCAATAATCAACGTTGCCTTGGGATTTGTGTTACGTAATATAGAAACAAGCGAATATCGTTATTTCTACGCTCATGAAAATAACACACTCTTTGATAAATCTATACTACTTTGTACTAAAGCAGACTTGACAACTATACAGAACAAGGTCAAAAAGCAAGATATCATTGAAATTTGTACACAAGAGAGACAAAATACGAAATGGCGATTCAAGCTGATCACTAATGTGACCATTTTTGCAGCCTTACTGAAAAACGTACCTATGGGATGTCCAGATTCTGTGATTCCCGAACCACTTCTGAGGAATAACCAAGTTAATTGTTTGATTTCGGATCAAGACACAAAACAACCATACAATGACATATTGTGTTTGTTTCGAGCGCTTGCAGTTCATTTACATGGAACAACTGGTCTTGAAACATCCACTTCCAAGATTTTTAACAATTTTCTGGGGAAATCGGGTTGTGATCCGAAACAGTTTCGTGGAGTTTCGATGGATAATCTACCAGTAGTTGAAGATGTAGTAGAGAAAAACATCTTTATCTACGATATCAACATTGAAGATGGAGACTTCGTGGGAGAATTAGCTCGGAGAAGTATCGGTAAATATGAGAACACAGTGAAACTTCTACGATACAACAACCAAATTATTTACGTCAATAACATCGACAACTTCTTCAAATGCTTCCGATGCCCAACTTGTGGTACATTTTTCCACAAAGCAGACCACTTCAACAAGCATCTCCTACGATGCGAAGACTGAATCAAAAAAAACATTTACCCCAAAAATGTTTATACTCTACGAGAGACGTTATTTGAAACGCTGGATGGGTTCAATATTGAGTACACAAAAGAACAAACTTTATTCAAAAATGTCGCTATTTTTGACTTTGAATCAATTTGCGTGCCATCCGAAGAACTAAAACCAACCGAAACAATAACTTGGATCGGGAAGCATGAACCCATATCAGTGTCAATTTCATCCAATTTTCTTGACAAACCCATTTTTCTGTGTGACCAAGATCCACAATCCCTCATTACTGACTTTGTGGCAAATTTGGAGTTGTTAGCCGAAAAAAAAATAAAACCAAAATGCGATCAAAGTTTCTGGAAATTGAAAATAACATCAAAAAGCGATTACACACAATTTTCAGCATACTTAATGAACGAGTTAGTTTCAACAAGATTGAAGCAAGAGAATACGAAGATGAATGTATCGCGAATGAGGAAGAAACAGACGCATCCACTCACTTTCTCAGGATTCAAAAAATTGAATTGATTGATTTGATACAACATCTAGAGAGATACACCAATACTCTACCAGTATTTGGATTCAACAGTGGTCGGTATGATATAAACCTCATTAAATCATACCTCATTCCCTACCTTATCAACGAAAAAGAAATTGAACCATCAGTTATCAAGAAAGCAAACGACTTTGTTTCCTTCAAATTTGGAGATGTTCAGCTTCTGGACATTATGAAGTTTTTGGGTGGAGCTACTACCTTAGACTCTTATCTAAAAGCTAACAAAGCTAGTGAGCTGAAAAGATACTTTCCATACGAGTCGTTTGATACTGCGAACAAGCTTGATGAACTACAACTACCCTCGTATGATGACTTCTACAGCAAACTGAAGAATAGTAACCCTCTCGATAAAGAGTTTGATGATTATCAAAAACTTCTTAACACTGGGATAACTGAAGAGCAAGCCTTGAAAAAACTCGTTCTCAAAACCAAACCAGCTACGAGATTGGAAAACTACAACTACTTTAAATCTATCTGGGAACAGGAAAAGATGACAACATTTCGCGACTTTCTACGGTGGTGTAACAACAAAGATGTTGTTCCTACCCTTGATGCTATGCAGAAAATGATTGAATTTTATCATGACAAAGGGATAGATATGTTAAAGCACGGCTGCACACTACCGAATCTAGTCAACATCTGTCTACACAAATCATTCGACTAAAAGTTTTACCCATTCTTTTCGAGTGATAGTGACTTGCTTGAAAACATACGGGAAGATATGACCGGTGGTCCCTCAATTGTTTTCACAAGGAAAGCAGTAGCAAATGAAACCTTTATTCGAAAATCAAAAAATTTGTGTAAATCAATCGTTGGGATTGATGCTAGTCAACTCTATCCTTATTCTATGTTCAGTTTGTATACGAGATGGGACTACGATGAAGAAACACAAAAATTCAAGGCAAGGCAAAATCGAGTTGGAACATTTGAAAATATGGTCATGTCATACTTTCAAGCAACCAGAACTGAATGTAAAATTGAGAGTTACTACACTAAAGGAAAACAGAAACAAATTGATTGCTTTAGTGTTGATGGTTATTGCAACCATTGTAAAACTGTCTTTGAAGCAATGGGTTGTTATTTCCATTTTTGTCCTTGTCAAGAAGCTAGACCAAGCCTAACTGATGATGATATCAAATGAGGAACCAAGAAAAGAGAAATGGATGAACTTCGAAAAGACTACATTCGAGAAAAAGGATACTCTATAGAAGAAATGTGGGAGTGTAGCTGGTGGGATCAATTTAAAAACAATGTAGACGTGAAAAATCACGTTAGAACTCACTTTCCCTTCAAAGGACCTCTTTCTGCCAATTCACTAGTGCAAAACATTAGAAATGAAAAATTGTTCGGCTATGTGCAATGCGATCTGAGTGTTCTAGATGAGCTTAAAGCAAAATTTTCCAATTTCCCACCTATTTTCAAAAATATTGATGTTTCCAGAAACGATATTGGTGAATATAAGAAGACATATGCGGAAGAAAACGATTTGTTAAAACAATCGCAAAGAATTTTGATATTCAGCTTCAAATTGACCAACGGAACACTTATCACACCACTTTTCAGTTTTTACTTGGATCTAGGACTACAGTGTACAAAAATTCATCGTTTTGTACAATACACACCGCATAAAGTATTCAACAGTTTTGTTCAGTCTGTTGTTGATGCTAGGCGAGCCGGCGATGAAAATCCATTATCTGGCGTAGTAGCCGAAACAATGAAACTTCTAGGAAACAGTTCCTACGGCTATCAAATAATGGACAGATCAAAACATACAATGACAAAATATCTTGGAGACGAAAAAACCCACAAAGCTATCAATAACCAATTCTTCAAGAGACTTAATATCGTAGCTAAAGATTTGTATGAAGTGGAACTTGTTAAATCTACTATAGGGCATCGTGAACCAATTAGAGTAGGATTTTTTATACTACAGTATGCCAAGTTGAGAATGTTGGAGTTGTATTATAACTTTTTCGATGAATTTTGCGATGTCAACAAATTCGAAGAACTCGAAATGGATTCATATTACCTCTATTTGGCTTTGGCAGAAGAAGATTTAGATGATTGTATCCTTCCCAGCAAGCGAGCAGAATGGACTGAAAGGCAAAGCAGGGACTGTCGAGACGATTTCAGAGCAGATGCAAAAAACAACTTTTTTCCCCGTACTTGCTGTTCTAAACATAAGAAACATGACAAGAGAGAACCAGAATTGTTCAAGGAGGAGTTCAGATGCACCGAAATGTTATGCCTGTGTAGTAAAACCTATTGCTGTTACGATAGTAAAAGTCAAAAGTATAAGTTTAGCAGTAAAGTTCTGAACAAACGTGCATTAGAAGACTCTGGAGATGGACCAATGGCAAAGTATCGACAAGTACTGGATGAGGCAGTGAATTTGAAGTCAACGAATAGAGGATTTAAAACGATTAACCATGCATTCGCAACGTATGAACAAACTAAAAAAGGATTGAGCTATTTTTACCCTAAACGGGAAGTTGAATGTGATGGAATACATACTAAACCTCTAAACTTGTAAGAGATTTTGTAGTAAAATTGTATACGATGCTGTGAATTAATACTTTTCTCTGTAATTAACCTTTTTTGAAAAAACTCTTTTTAAACGCTACGCTTGGGTTAACAGTATGTTGTTTTTTGATTAGGAATTTTTACAATCTGGAAAATTGGCTAAATCGAGCTCCAAAAAACTCGGGTGCCAAATTTTTTTTTGAAACTTACCATCTAAAACTTTACCATCTTACCATCTGAAACCTACCATCGTAATACATTAGGAATCCTATTCCCTAATGAGTTCTTAATTCCCTCAAAGAATTTCTTAGACATAGGGAAATCAATACATGGGAAATTCGGGCGCCGAAAATTTTTCTGAAACTTACCATCTGAAACTTATTACCATCTGAAACCTCGTATTTTAATACATTGGGAAACCTATTCCCTATCTTAATACATTGGGAAATCTATAGCCTATGTTAATACATAGGGTGAGGACCGGATACTCTATAGCCTATGTTAATACATAGGGGTCCCCACCTTCCCCCCCCCCCCCCCCCCCCCCCGCTGAACTGCCCCAACATATACTACTCGTGCAGCTCGTTCAGGGCATCTTCTATTTCATTGATTGTGAAATTGAAACTGTTCAGAAGAACGCTATCTTGTCGTTCTGCTTTCCCAACGTTGGCGTTTCGTGTGAAAACTGATTGAGAATATTTGTTAAACAATTCAGCTTTTTGAGCGTCTGTATTGGCTATTTTTTGATCTAGGAAGATCTCTGAAGGGATCATGCGAGCCTTGGTGATCGATTTCAGTTATCGTTGTATTTCGCTAAATTTCCCATTCTCAAAAAGCATTATTTCGTGGAGATGCTGGTCATTTTGAAGGGACAGTGTTATTGAGTTTGCAGTTTTTCAATTTTGCCTTTGTTCGATGGGGTAGGTTTTCGCTGATTTTTAAGTTGGAGTGCATTTAATTTCTTGATAAGGTTGGAGGAATCGCTTCCCACCCAAGGAGCTAGTTCAGACCTGTGTTTTTAGTGAAAGGTAGCAGGTCCTGTAGTATTTCGTATAACCACTCGTACCAATGATCGAGCATCAGTTCAACGTTGCTCAAGCAAAATGATTGGAAGGGGTGTTGACGAATGAATTCATTCACTTCTTCCCAGTTTGCTTTCTTGTACGCGAAAATGCCAAAACCTAGTTTTTGTTTGATGGCTGGTGTCTTTTTATGAACAGGTTGGTAGTCAAATCAGACTTTGGCATGGAGTGGCAAATAGTCGAAACTGAATTGACTACTCAGACGGTTGTCAAGCTTTACGCTGGTGACAAATTGCGGTTTGTTACTAAGGAGAATGTCTAGTGATTTTCCATCAGGGGTTTTTATTAGTTGTTGGAAGTTTGACTCACAGAGTTCGTCAAGGATTGACTGCTCATCTAGAGAAGTTGAAGTCATTGACGGCCAGTGAGTACAGTTAAAATTTATTTCTCCAACTATATACGAACAATTTGCACTTTGTTCAAATTGCTTACGCCTCAGGAACTTTAGGAGTTCGATTAAATCTGAGATTCCCGATGTGTAGGTACTTTTTGAAGGAGCGCTGTAGATGCAGCATATTAAAATTGGCTTGTTCAGTGATATGCGGATGATAACACAATCTTGAAACACGGAATTGATTTGGCTACTTGGAATGTTACGGTTTACTGCTATGAGTACGCCACCATGTTTTGTCAAGCCTTTGTCATACGGTCTGTCATTTCGGTTGATAACGTATTTTGTCAGAAGAAGTGCCGATGCTTTCTGTCAACCAGGTTTCAGTTAGGCAGATGAATTGATAAGCGTTTTTTACTTGGACAGCATTAGAGAAGGCTGTCCGCCGTTGATACTCAAGAATACTTCTGACATTGTAAACAAGGATATTCATCGTCGCTGCTAGTCAATTGGATGCTTCGGGATCTGGAAGTTTCTCTTTTATCCACTTTCCACTTTTTCGAATGTACAGAGTTGCATCGTGGACTCTTATGTCCTTTCTGTCTACAGATTTGTCGCTGATAAGTTGCCTTCTTCTGACGAGGGCAAGGTTTTCTTGATCAGCTTCTTCCTTCGTCAATGTCGGCTGAGGAAATTTGGTTGAGGGGAGTTTTTCAGTTTCCTCGCAGATTGCAATATCATTCGTCGTTGGTATGCATTGGGCACTTTTAATAGGATTGTTATTATCTTGTTCTCGTCATATCGACCCAGGCATATGACATCGCCAATTGAGGCATTGACATCCATATGGGTTAATACTTTTTGAACTTCGGCAAGATCGTGTTCTTGGCGCAATCTTGCTTCCTTCTCCGTTGATTCAGGGATTCCTCGTACGCGAATGCCATCGAGCTCCTAGGCGCGGGTTTCGGTGGCGGTTTTTGGCGACTGGCAATTGAGCTAGGTTGGGTTGGATATCTGAATCAGGTTGGTTTGTGCTTAGCAACGTTTTGATTTCGGTCACTGTTTTTTTGAGGTCAGTCATTTCGTTTTCCAGGGTTTTCATTTGAGTTTCTCGAAGTTCTTTTAAGGTTGTAGTTTCATGGGCAGCTAGAGTCAAATTATCTTGACGTTTTTCTTCAACGCATTTGTTGCATATCAATAGAGCATTTTTTCCTAAAGCTGGTACACCATTGACAGCGGCTTCACTTAGACCACAGCAGTCTTCATTCAGGTGCATTAGACAGCCACAGCAAAAGCAGTCGAAAGAGCTTTCATTTTTAAGGATTTTCTCGCTGCACGTACTACAAGAATCAGATACTGACTTGACCCGATTTCGGGTGTTATGTTTAGACATCTTAAAAACATAAAAGGGGCTCAGAGCAGAGACTCGATGGGCACGCGTGTTGAGATTATAAGGTTTAGGACTCAGATTTGCGTACCTGTTTAGAAATTTCGCCGTTTAGCTTCGCATTTCTCGGCAGCCGTTCGACGCTTCGTGCCACGTGTTTTGTAGATTCTATTGAAGTCGGGAAAATAGTGCAGCACAGTAGCTAGAGGCCTCGACGACTCTATGTAAGCAGCCTGTTGCAGTTTTCGGTATTCGGCAATTAACGATTCGTCAATTCTTTCGGAAGCACTGATAATATGCTTGGTCACGTCGATGACGTAACAGTCTAATGAATTTAGAAGATCGTCGAATATGCAGGGATCACCTTTGCGTTGACAGGTAACGACGCAAAAGGGGTTTGGAATAGTCTCAAGGGTTGCAATCAGTTCTTCGATTGTTTGGGGTATGTTGCCTTTTTTCGGGTGCGATGTTATTGTGTTGTTTAATAAATCGTGCCAGAGAACAATTTTGCAGTTCCTGAGAGGGGTTGATGTAAGATAATCGAGGCAGTTATTTGACGTGCTAGGGTCAAGATTCAGTCCAGGGAAAGAGTGAACAGGATCAGCAAGCTTATCTTGTTCCGATTGTTCAAGTTTATTGATGGAATGGTAAAGAGAACTTGCACCTACTATTTTGATCATAAGGTATAGAGACTAAGAAAAATCAATAAATAAAATTGGAATGAACTAAGCTGATTGGGAATTGAGATGGTGAACACAGCAAATCGGGAGCCGTCCAGAGTGTAGTTCCACCCAGTGTCCAGTGATAAGTAATCCAGAAATTATCGTCGTGATCAAACTTTTCAACAATTCAACATTGACTATTGGGGCCACCACGGCTTTCCCTTGTTTTGTGTCCGAGTATGATTCATTCCGTTTCTCGCTTAGTTTCTCTGCTAGTTTCTGGATGGTTTTTGTAGGGCATGGAGCTGCTCCTCCGGTACACGCAAAAATTAGCGGAAAAAAGCTGCTGTGTTCAACATCCAGATTTCTTTGTTGGTTTTTTATTGTTTTGACACTCTCATGATATTTGTAGGCGTCAGATATAGTTTTGGGGCAGGATTTAGCATGGGGGTTGAAAACTTTGACATCGAAAAAGGTTTGGCTGAATTGGCCTCCCCAGAGTCCATTTGCCTTGATGTCAAGTCGATCTTCAGTAGTGTTTGTTTTGTTGTGAAAGCTTTCGCCTTCCAACGATTGAATTTTCGGCTTGCAACATTCGCCGAAAAACTACACATTGACGGAGCCTAGAAAAAGTACCCATAGACGACTGGCCGGCGTCAGTTACCTAAATTCTACTCGTTTTTTACCGTCTGGACCTGGCCAGTTGATTTTTTGGTCTGCTTCGGGCTAAGCAAAAAGTTACTATTTTCAGGCTATCAGTCAAACGATTTTTAATTAGCTTCCGTTTACATGCAAAGACAACCACATAGCTGGGTCTCGGACCCCCCGACTATGTGATTGCTACTAAAAACACGGCTCGAATATCCTTTTTTACTATGTTTTTTGTGACAGTTCTATATTCAATCCATTGGAGATGGATTGACCCTTTCCTCTTTCTAGCAACTCATATTCTAAAATAACAAATAATACCGGTGTTAGTTCAAAGGTTCATGACATCAGAGTAGCTAAAAAGTCAATTTATTACAGTCCTTCACCATATGATGTCCCTAAGGGGGCCGAGCCTCAGATTAAGTGCTTTTTCTGCAATAACGTCGTTATTACTCCCAATTCGTGGCACGGGAGGGTACTGCTCTTTCCTTCTTCCCCACTGAAGCCTCCTTTCACTCTCTGGTCTCCAATTCGTTGTCTTAACGTGCGCGATCGTCACGATGGTAGGCTTCGTGTTTTCTTCTATATATCCGACCATCTGTCTCTTGCTAAATCGGTTGTTGCTGTGTTTTTGTCACTTTTTAACCAAAAATGGCCATTTCCCGGTATTTCTCAGAATTAGACTGTCTGCAATCGAGTTTTTGAAAATTAAAAATTCCAGAAAATTCTAGCCTACTTTTCAACAATAGATGATCACTAAGGCCTCTAATGTCGTTATGTGCTGCGACGGAAGGTTCCGCTCTGCCAATCCGGGGGAATGGCACATACTCCCCGGACAGACCCCTTCAATGACCACATTGATTGCATAATGCCGGGATATCGTCAAGTAGTGTTCCAGTTCTCTATAGTTAACATTACAAACCGCATTATAAAAATGAATTTTATCTACTCCACCTTAAATGGCATCGTACTACATCTAACTGCCTTTCAATATTTTCACAAAATTTGCACTACGAAGAATGTCCTAGGTAAATTTTTTTTCTGACTACTTACGTCATCTCGTGATTAAATTTCTTCTCGGTCTTGCTGATTAAAAGCTTTGGGACGTGGCACGACCACGCATCCGTTAAAATTAACTTATTGTCACTCACCAAGTATAATCATTCATCTATGCTGTCGTCCTCAATATTAATACCAAGGAACTCTGTAGTTAGGAAGGTAATGAGGTACTCACCCTCTTTGAGCGAGCTTACCCAAACCTTACAAAACAAAAAGTTTAAAATTTTCAATGATCAATCTTAGTTGATTGGTATCAGTTTTAGCGCACAAAGACAATTAAGTTTTTCTTCTTATCTCTTCACTCTCACTTCCATCTCGTGTCACATCTTTGTCTTCACTCCATTGCTTGTTGTCCTTGTTCTTCTGTCTCGCTGTCTCCTAAGACTTTCTCCAGCATGTTCACGGAGTTGCGGGCCGTGCGCCAACTCTCCTGCTCTAGCAGCCTCGGTTTGCAACAAGGTAGTCAGTCCACATTCACCTTTTGCTCCCGTTTCCTGCAAAAGCTGTGGTTCAGACACAGGCTCACATTCCGTTCGAGGTCAGCTTGTAAGATCTCTCTTTTTCCGGCTTCAGTAGCACAGGGTGCTCCAGCTACTCGCTTCAATGCCGTGGTAACAGCATTTCTGTGCAATAGGAAAACTCTCTTATAGGCTCCCGGTCCTCTATCTAGCTGGAAGGATTGATTAGCTACCGTGTTCCTGGACATATGGAGCTTCGCGCAATCATACATCCATGACGTCATCAATGCACGGAAGCAAGGCATCAAGCTTTGCCTTGACCATATCCTCTCAATGGCTTTGGGTATCCTCAGAACGTTGCAGTTGGTTCTGAAAAGATCTAAGTTGTTGTTCAACTTCACGTTACTTAGTTGCTCGGGTGTCGGCCCAGCCGTCTCCTGTTCACTCGTGCCCGCGTTAGCTTCTAACATCTCACCGCCAGCATGGCACTAACCACCACAATTTACACTGGTTGATTTTGGTCGGGCAACCCCGTGGAGTACAACTCCTCCACGTCCCACACTAACACTAGATTCCCGAGTTTGGGGTACCATAACGTCTGCGCCAGGCAGTGACAAGGATACTCCCCACGGGTCATCAAGATATTTCGTCGCGTACGGTACCCTGAAGCTCCAAGCAACGGTTCCACTTCTGTAATGATCCTATGTAAGTCGTCTTTCTCATCAATGGTGGGGAATTCTGTGGGTAACACTCCACTTGCCTTCTTTTCTATGGAATTCACTCACGTTACCCTCACTCAACCTCATGAAATCTTCACTCACTATGTCCTGCAACTCGCCTTCAGATCTCTTCGGGACGGCTCGAATGATCTTCGTCAGTAAATCATACGACCTTTCTCTCATCCTGGCCGATCTCACGCACTTTGGCACAGAGAAGAGTTGCTTCCTCGCGTCCATTACCAACATGTGCTAGAGTACCCCATTTTGGAATATGGTGCGGAGCTCGAACCCACCAGATATTTCGACCCAGTAGGTCTATGATAGTTCTCACTGTCTTTCAAATTCATCTCGTTCTCTAGAGCCGCTCGCCAACCTCCAATCTTCTGCTCAGTCTGCAATGCTCCAGTGAAAAATTCCACACTTAAGGTGGTAACCATCCCATGGGCACGCTCCAGGCGTTCTAGTGATTCAATCGAGCTCGTCATACTGATCAAATTCACTTCCGCTTTTCCGTGGCTGTCTGCTATCAATCCCATCTCACTTTTGTTCGATATGCTTAACTTTCTATACAACTGAGCTAGTTGGCAACTTTGCTCACTCAGCGTGTTCAGACAATGGCCCGTGCCACACACACAACTTGAAGCTAGACAGGTGCCTTGTCTCAAACAATTACTCAACGAACTTCCCTCGGAGGGTTCCGTAGATGGTCTGCCATTCTGCTTCGTTGTTTTCAGGGCCAGCAGATGATGTATCATGGCCAAATCATTTAGAATCGCGTCATCATCCAAATCCAACACGAAATCTGCCGTCATATTCCAGATTAAACTGGCATTCGGGTGTGGACACCATGAAGGCTTCATGAACTCCCACATGGTTGCTAAGCTGGTCTTCAAGGGACCGTCCCATGAACCACATTCAAAGCTCACTTGCCTCTTTAGCTCAGGAACCGAGAGTTTGACCACTCTTTCCTCCAAGATAATTCCCAGCTTGGGTTGTTCCACCATCAGCATGCCAGTTGTTTCCTTGACTCGCTCGACCCAGAAATCAAGTATCATGACTTGCTCGTAGTCAAAATATGTCTCCCTGGCTTCGTCGTCCACAAAGGGTTTGTACGCCATCCCTGGCATGCCTGACACATATTGGAATGATTTCAGCTTCCCCAGCGTTGCATAATATTTCTGTTGCCTGACTCCCTCAATTGACTCACGGCTTACTTTCAACTCTTTGTTGGCGTATCTTCTCACTTCCTCCAGCCTGCGATAGATTTCTATATCATTAGTCTCTTTACTAGGTATGAGCAGCGGCATGTCCTGATATAGCTCCAGGAGAGCCCTTACGAATTGTCCTTCATGATCAACTCCCCTTTGCCGAATGGTTTTTACACATTCTTCCAATACAGGGGTGGGGATGCGATCCACCACGAACCTCACAAAGCAAAAGGCATCTTTGCGCTTAGCCCAGGCTATCGCGGAATCATCTCTGCTTATCAACACTCGCAGGACTTCTATCAGTTCCAGCTCCCGCTCCTTCAATTTCGAGTCATTATTGGCCTCGTACTCCGATCTCTTGATTCTCATTAGGCACCAGGCCAGTCGCACCTAAAAGTCAGTTCTCGCGCTTGGGTAGGCCAGGTACACTGCCACCTTCGCCGGTGCATGCATGCTCTCGTCAAAGTATCTCTGGAGAGCCGCCCTCCAAGAGATTTCTAACATTTTTTCTAGCCCGATCTCATTTGCCTCCGAGGACATCACGGTGCCATGTTCCTTCCTATTCAGATTAGAGCCCTCCGTCAGTTCGTTCAAGTACTCCTCCATGGCGAGCTTTTCGCTCCAGGCCAACAGGTGTCCTCTCGCTGAGTTTCTCGCCTAGAACTTCTCCTCATAATACCCGGCGGGATCCCCCATGTAGGCTGAGTCGGGTACTGTGCTCCGACTGTACTCAACCACGCCGAGTTGTCCCTACAGTTTCATCCAGGCCATGTTTGTCCGCGAGGGTTTGTAGTCACCGATCCATCCAGATCCACACTGACTGATGACCTCCATTTCAAGCTTTGTATCTGCCAATGTCCGTGCATTTTTCTTCGACCTCGTGGCTGTTGAGGTCAAGCCTGCCAATAGCATGGGGGGTATTAAGTTTTCTTTCTCTCCCCCTGCCAACGCTGCAACATCTCCTTGTCCACTCTCATTTGGACAAGCTACTTTCGCCAACGAGGCCACTACTGCGTTCGCCTTCGACTTCACTACTTTCTGATTCACTTTTTTGCTTCCTGTTCTCCCCTTCAATCTCTTCAGCCCTTTCTTGGCTCGCCTGACAGGTAATTTTATCACAACCTGATTTTCATTGGCACTGTCCTCCAAAATTGACTCGGTCAGAACGTCAGGCTCTGTGGAGCTCATTAGTTTCCCTAGAACCTCGCGCATGATGGGTTGGTTCAACCCCACCTTCATTACGGACTGCTTCCCGTATCTGCGTATCACGTCCCATGTCCTCTCTATGAAGGTTACTCGATTCCAGGTCACTCCCGCCTTCCGTTCAAGTTCGCTCTGGTATCTCTCCCATTCTTCTTCAGGCAATGTGCCCAGGAGGGGTACCCTCATTGCCTCGTCAATTCTTCTCCTCCTGGGTGAATCATGGAAAAAACTACATCCCTACTCCTGTATTCCACTGCCAAGCCTATCGGATCTACTGGGGACAGACTGGCTGGCGCCTCCCTTGTAGGAGACATGAAAGACAATGGTGTCATCAACAATAGATGTCCATCGACGTCCCTGTCGTCGACGTCTACACTGAATTGATATTCCAGCAAGTCCCTTTCTAACGCACCTAAGTCCAATCCACTTGACTTGTCTTTGTTTCCCTCCATAGGGTCGTCATCCTAGTCCATCTGATCATCGTCGTTAGTGTCTGGTCTCGGTCCAGGTCCCGAGGGGCCTTGGCGGATGTCCACGCCCGAGTCCGACCGCGCCGGTACGGTCAGGTCCCCCGCGTGGTAGAACAACTCGTCGTTCACCAGGAACTCTACCGACTCGTCGCCATGTGGCGCCAGCTCGTCGACCGTTATGCCTGTGCCTCCCCATAAGTTCCTTTGGCACCTCTAACAACTACACTTTCATTTCTCCTGGGCACTTCAATCGTGACAAATCATCGGCTCGTACGTATACATTACTTCACAGGTCGGAGGAAACGTCGGGTTTTCTCGTGGGTGGCGCTTCAATCTTCTTTCGGCTCCATGCATCAGGGAAACTGAAGTCAAAGGTGTGCATCGCTGCCACATTCCAACTGATAAAGCGCGGCTCCATCCCTTCACTCCATTTCTGCATTCTCTTTTACGCATCACGGGCGGCTCCAATGCGAGGGGCAACAACAGGAGACGTGACTGCCAGCAGCATACTCCTTACGGGCGGGTATTGAGGACATTGGCTCGGCCGTATCTTTTACCACTGGTCTCAAATTCTAGAGCTTGGGGTTAAACTGGATATGAGAAAAGTCTACATCGCCCAAATGGCACTTGAAGCTGTTGTTAAAGTCCATCAATATCCATCCTGGCTCCAATATTCTACCGAACAATCTATCGTCACTGGCCAGTCCTCTCAGTTCCTTCTGTTCCACCCAATTTAACACGGAACAGTCTACCACTGAGACTAAATTGACGTACAACACCGAGTTCCTGTACGCTTTCACTTATACGTCTGGAAACGCGTATGACATCGCCGGTCCGTACACCACAGTGACGAACTCCCTCAGTCCATGGACTAGAACCAGCGGATCGATCCGCATCATTACAGCCAGATCCGTTAGCAAAAGCATGCCACAATACTGCTTACACTCATTCACTCCCGCTGCAGTCTTGTCCTCTCAGGTGACACTCCTGTTCTGTTGTAGGAGGTACTGGAGCAAGAGTATCCTCCAATCCTTCATCTTTCGATATGAGGCGGTTTCCAACTGCGCGTTGTATTCTCGACTCGCTCCCTGGAGCTGTTCGTGGTAACGCAAAAGCTCGAAAAAATCGCTCAACCGACCATATGTTATCACGATCAGGGTAAGGAGTCCATCCAGTCTCAGGTCCACCAACGCGTGGGTGAAGAGATTTGCAGGTCCCATCACAAAGTTCTCATGACCAAGCGTCACATACAGTGCCAATACCAGACCAATTGACAGTTTTCGGTTGTCCTTGACGAAGCTCGCGATCAGATTCCGGGAGGCCCTCGGGTAACACGTAGACAGGGAAGATGGCGTCAATCCCACTCCCATTCCTCCCAGGATGGCATCAGATCTCTCATATTGCGCTTTCGTGGCCACAATCTCTGCCTGGATTTTATCTAGCGGTATCGTGTTCGTGTCTTGTATCAATTGCAGCATCATGCCTCCGACTAGCTCCCGTTCGTTAAACAAGTTCTTCAAGTATCCGTGTATCTCTTTGATCACAGATGGAGCGTGCTCAAAAGCGTATTCACCCAAGGCACACACTCTCGGTGATAAATACAGCCATGAATTGGTATGTGGCTTTGTCCTCAAGGTCAGTGCCATGAGGTCCTCTTCCGCTGATGTCAGATTTCTTCTGACCGTGCTCCCTGCGCGTTCCTAGTATAATCCATACTTCTAAACCAGAGGTCAATCGCCACCTGTTGCACCAACAACCACTGTCATCCACTCCTGGTCTCAGTTTCAGTAACCTGGCAAACTTGGACAGTTCCAACCCCAGGACTTCGTCCAGCAACACCCGAATTGTGCTGCAATCCTTGAACCACTGAATGGCATTCGAAATGTCAGCCCAGACAGCAGGGAGTTTCGAACAAAGTGGATAATAGTTGTTGGGGTCAACGATTCTGTTCGACGCGGGTATGATCACGTTGAACCGTCCTTCTGCTAATGGGGTAACCGTCCTGCATACAAATTGCAAGGGTTCCGGCAATTTTGCATATCCAGGTGATAACACAAAAATTATCTTCACCACGTTCCTAGTGAAGTGTCGCTGAACTGATGATTCCACCACAGTCATCGCCGAAAGCAACGTCATGATCGCCTCTCCCATGATCTCATTACTGGGAATCGATCCATCCGTCAGACGGGATAACAATCCTCTACTCTGCAGGTTATCATTCGAGCCGGCAATTATTATCACCTGTGGGTCCATGCTGACCGTCCTCTGTACGCTTATCGTCATGCCCACTGATTGTCCCCAGTCCAATTTAGGCGCTGTCAAGAAAATCAAGACGGGCCCAAAGAGAGAACGAGGCGTATAGAGATAATCTGAACTTGCTACTATCAGGTTTTTGGCAGCCTTTATATCTAGGGGATCATAGGCAGCAAACAGGCTGTCACCCATTGGTTTCTTCAGTCCCGCATACCTCTTATCGTCCTCGGGTCGCTCGGGGATAGTCTCTCGAATACTCTGCCGGTTTGGAGAACTGCCGATACATCTTATGATGCTTATTGTTGGGCTTATTCTCTGTCAGAAATTTGCCCCTCCGGGAAAGCCGCGTCAATTCCCTGAGTCTCCGACGGACGTCCGTGAGAGATCGGGTGTTCAGGGGTTCAAAGGTATTGTCCTGAGGTAATCCCTCTAGATCCACAAACCTGAGCGTGGCTGCGGAGCTAAGCTGCTCCTGCTCTGCTAATAGCCAGTTCACGCCCGATATCCAATATTATGCCGAAACTGTGGGACCCTCTCCACCCATCATCTTGTTTGCATCCGCTCGACATGTTAACGTGTTCATGTTTAAGTTCGCCAGCATATCAGTTTTATATTGCCCCCAACCGCTGGGATCTGGACGGTTCCAGAGCAGCAAACTGTTTGACTCAATTCCCTCCGCCGGCGTGGCACTCGTCGATGGGCTCCATGTAAGAGCAGGAACCGTCGCGGGCGGAGTACTCGTCCTCGATACGGTTTGAGAGCTAGTCTGACTCTGATCAATTGGCCTCCCAAGTCGGCTCTCTAACGGTTGTCTTCTAGGGGGAGGAGCAGTCCCCAACCTTTCTCTCACATCCGAGCTTAGAGCAACGGGAGCAGTTCCACTCGTTTCCATTGCCATTGGCCCGAGACGATTGGCGAGGGGTTCCGGCACGTTGTCCCTCACTCTACCTCCTCCAGTCGAACTGGTCCGAGCCAGAGAGTCAGTTTTCCTTAATTCTTGCTCCATTTCCTCAATCTTTCTCTGAAACGCGTCGTTTATCCAACGCCTTCCTTGTGCCAGTTGATCAGTCATCCGCAGAGTGTTCTCGAGAGCCATGATTCGCAGCTCGCTAGGGTTGCTCCTCCTTAATCCAACGGGTCACATTACCATTCATGAAATCCGCCACTGGCGTGCCCACCTCCGGATTTTGCGGGATTGTGCACAGCACCACGAGTCTAGGTCGGTATTTTTCTTTCTATTCAATCAAAAGGCAGACCAGCAGGGGCTCCCATCTACCCTCTGGGGTAACAGGGGCTCTCAAAACATCATTAGTGCCAAGCATTATCACCAATGTGTCCAGCTGAATCTCGCCTTGGAACTCCATCATTTGATGACTTGAGCCACGGAGGCCCCTCCAAAAGATAGAACAGTGGTCTGACCACTCACAAAGATCTCATTCAGATCCCTCACCAGACTATCTCCAACAACCAAACGACGAATCCATGAGGGAATTGCTTGATTGATGATGGCAGGGTTCCAGCTCATGCCGTACAGGCAGGCTCTAGGATGGTCCGCAGCTACTTGCAGGAATCAGACGGGATAACAATCCTCTACTCTGCAGGTGGTCATTCGAGCCGGCAATTATTATCACCTGTGGGTCCATGCTGACCGTCCTCTGTACGCTTATCGTCATGCCCACTGATTGACCCCAGTCCAATTTAGGCGCTGTCAAGAAAATCAAGTCGCGCCCAAAGAGAGAACGAGGCGCATAGAGATAATCTGAACTTGCTACTATCAGGTTTTTGGCAGCCTTTATATCTAGGGGATCATAGGCAGCAAACAGGCTGTCACCCATTGGTGTCTTCAGTCCCGCGTACCTCTTATCGTCCCCCTCCACCGAGGTCGCTCGGGGATCGTCTCTCGAATACTCGCCAGACGCTTGGCCGGGTGGTTTTGAGAACTGCGGATACATCTTATGATGCTTATTGTTGGGCTTATTCTCTGTCAAAAATTTGCCCCTCCGAGTTCTTTCTGATGTCCATTAAGCGAGATCTCAAAGCAGTGTCGCCACGTGCGGGTCCTGTTGGCACAATGGCTCGTGACCCTCGTTCTGAGCTATTCAAGGAGCGATGAGGGCGTTGGGAAGGGACGAGCCTACCCAGCGTCCGGCCACTTGTCCTGTTGATCTCGTCCATCTTCGCTCTGGCTACCTGATTTAATGACTCCTGAACCTGAGGAGCGAAATAGGTGTCTGACGAATCCGGTATCGTGTTCCTGGAGCTCAAGGTAGATTGTGGTATCTGCAGAGGAGCTCCGGGCTCCCTCGGGTTGCACAGCTTCTGTGCCTTCGCCCTGGGAGGCGTGTCCCTGGATCCATCCGAGGACATCCTTGTCGCCAGAACCGCCGGTGAGGGTTAGTTGCATTTCGCCGTATTTCTTTTTTCATTCGTCTCTTTCCCGAGCTATTGCCTTGTACTCCTCCAACTTGGCATGCAGCTCTTTGCGGTCCTTCTCGTTCTTTTCTAAGGTTTCAATAGTTTACGAGGTCTGAATCTCCATCTCACTCATCATGAGTCTCTTCAGTGGAGGAGCAGCCGTTGGAGAATCTGCCGAATGTGACGGGCCCGGCCCATCGCGTGATTGTTTCGATCCGTTAAGAGGCTGCACTGGTCGAACAGGCAAAGGCATCTCACCTAGCCGGTGATCCCTCTGCTCACCTAGTCCCGGCTCACGAGCCAAGTCATGGCCAGACATTTCTCCTCGCCGCCATCTCATCAGTCGGTTTCGGCCTCTCTCGGCGGTCCCGGACTCACCGTAGGCCAGCATTAAGACCACATCCGTGGGGAGGTCCCCACGGCCTTCTCTTCCCATTGCATTCAAGAGTGCGAAGGTGAACATCGCCAACTCCGCGTCTTCTAGTGCGAAATTGCAATCCACCAGACGTTTATATATCTCGTCTAGAGTCGTTCCTAGGCTCGCTGAACATCCATCAAATTGTTCGTGTCACTCACTTTTCTTCGTGTATGTCTTGTCACACTCTTCTGATTGTTCAAGGTCAATAAACAAAGTGGGATCAATTAAGATCTAAAAAACAAGTCACGACTTAGAACCATCATTCCAGGCTGTTCCTTTTCTGGGATAAAAATCATTCACATCTTTTAAAAATATTCCATTGAAAGTTTCTTTCGTTCTTGATTTAAAAGCTAGCACCAAGGTGGATCGTCCACCTGCGATCCTGTCAAGATAACACAACACGTACCTGGAGTGTTCCAGGCTTTCATGACATAAACATCACATAAAACTTAACCTAACAATAACATAACATACAAATATCACACATCAAAACTATCACATAACAATCTAATCCCTAATAATTAACCTAAAACCTAATCCTAGTGCCTAAAAAGCATACCTAACAAAGACTTCTTAACACCTTATGTGGCTCTAGCATATGCTCAGCTAATAATTTTTATGTAAGTAGACTTCTATGTCTGTCTCTGAAAATATTACAAGTACGAGGGCGTACAGCTCTCTCGGATGCAATTTTCTCCTATTGGGATCACAAACTGGTAAAGAGAGAGAGCTCACTTTTCTCTCAACCAGGAAATCCCTAATTCGAGTTAAGGCCAGCACCAAATTTTCGGGATTTACATGTTGCTTGTCAGTGGCCTTAGTTACAAGAAAACACAAATATTTCCCTGGTATCTGTGATGCGACAGGGGGCAGCGCTATCATCCCTCCCACACCAAACTTGCACAAAAACTCGATATTCTTATACTCTCTCTTCAAGTCGGCCGCTAGTGCTGTCTTAAAGCTTACATCCGCATTTATTGCTATAGCGCACGTAAGTTCTGTGAGTATGAAATCGCTGTCCGTGACGACGACATTGTTTAAATAGTGGTTTGGTGCCCAAAATCGAGCAGATCGAGATTGGATTCAGGAACGTGTAAAGGACCTTCTGGAGCGACCCAGTTGGATTCAGTATTGTCGTGACTGATTTATTTGATGCTGTTTTGATTGACCCTTGAATTGTCAAGATGGTCTCTTTCGGGTCTGCTGGCAGATCATGGAGCCATTCGAGTACTTGCAGATTTGTCAATTTTTGATCATGCATCTGTTCAGTCTCCGGTTCGAACTCCATTTCCGGTTCAGAGCAATCGTCGATCCAATCCTGTTCTGTGTCGTTGACTAGGTCGATCTGCCTCTTGTGGCACCAGCACTTCGCCCAGTCCCACTAGCGAGTATATCATGTCGCTCAAAACTATCCTGTCTATGACAAAATCCTCGCCATACGGATTGTACTTCTTCTTGCCTTTCCCTCTTTTGCTCTGGCGTGTTTCCAAGGTGAAGGGAAAGTCTGGCCGTACACTTTTGTCAACTTCAGTTTGTTCTGGGCAGACCCAGTCCTCTTCGGCATAAGGTAGGGTTTCGTCGTCCACCTCCACTCGCTCGGTCAATTCCAGGTCCAGTGGTAGATAGCAATTATCTACCACCTCATTCCCGTCGTTTTTGTCGCGCGTGCCTCTTTCATTCAACTCGCAGGCAGGTTCCACTATCAAATAGTCTCCCTCTTGCATGACAGCTGGGATACACCGGTCCTCTGATGAGGCATTGTGCGGCTTGATGTTTTCGTAATGAGCTGCTCGTCCGGTGCTCAATCGATAAAAACGACCTCCTTAGTATACTTCAGTTATTTGGAATGGACCACGCCATTTTTTCGGTATTTTTTTGGTTCCCTCGGGAAAAATATTAATGGAAGAGTTTTTTCGTGGCCATTCAACATCATGTGTGGGCTTATTCCCGTAGTGGAAATGTTCTGGGCTATTGTAAGCGCCCATTACTTGCAGTAAGTGTCTATCCCAGTCATCCATGTACCGTGAGCAATAAACTCTCAACATGGACACCCGCGTGCGATTTTGCCTTCAAACTAGGCCATTCGTCTGTGGGTGATAAGTGGTCGAGTGGGCCTGTGCCACTTGCGGCCTCTTCATTAACTCCTTTGTGAGATGACCCACGAATGCTTTGCCATTGTCTGATTGGAATGTGATGGGGCAACCGTGTCTCGATATCCACACATTTATTAAGTGATTGCACGTTTCTTCAGCTGATGCTGCCAGGCAGGGGGCTGCCTCTGCATATTTCGTGAAATGATCAATCATTACCAGCACTTGATTGTAGCCCGTGGCTGTCATCCAGATTTTCCGATGATCAATTTTCACCACTTCATTGAATCCTGACGACTCTATTGACTGAAGGGGAAACCGCAGTTTCCTGGCGTCCTTTGCCTGTTGATATGACAAACATGCTGAGATCCATTTTTCGCATGCCTTTTTCAAGCCCGGCCATTCGAACCGTTTCTGTATCCTATTATACTTTTTGTCCACGCCCTGATGGCCCATCTGATCATGTGAACGAAAGAGCAATTCAGTCTGATACAACTGCGGTAATACTTGTAAGGCACCTTGTCCTCCTCCTTACGCTTGCAGGCCACGATCCCGTCTTTGTTCATGTACAACAAATCCTTTCTTTTTAGGTAAAATTGCTTCAAGATCTTAAAGCTGTCTTCCTCCAGATTCCCTTTTGTCAGGTGCGCCATTCTCGATCCATCTCTTAAAATTGCTTTTCATCCTGTCATTTTGCTAAGCCCTTGAGAGAACCGAGAGACGGTATCTTGCTTTGAGATACGTTTTTAACACGTTTAGTTACCGGCTAACTACCTCCGGGGCATGGGCATCATCCATTAACTTAACGCACCATATCTTCTTTAAGGGCGTTGCTTCTTGTACTGATGGTTCAGTTCCACGTTGGTATCGACGACCGTAGCATGGGGAAGTAATGTGGCCGGACGCTTCGACACTGCTATCAGTTCAAGTTCATCTTCATCATTATCCACTACAGTGCCCTCTTCATCAGAGGTATACCGATCTCTGTGTGGGTCCTGATGCATTTCCCGATCCAGTCCTTGCTGTTTTCATTCCACTAACAAGGAATGAATTGCAATCTCCGAGACGTCGGAGTTGGAAGTAGTTTTTGATGCATTCTCCCAGGACTGGGGCCTCGAGTTATCACTCGAGCCGATGGATTCCACATCATTTTGTTCCAATCTGTCTGTGATGTTTCTCGACTCCCCGGACAAAATTCTAACCCTTGTTCGCTTCGAATCCGGCTCCCCGGACAACATTCTGTCCCTCGGTTGTCCTGACATTGTCTCCCCGGACAATTAGACCTGTCCAGGCTCGGAAGTGCATGACTCCCCGGACAATGTCTCGTCCCCGGATGAACAATCCGAGCTCGGCTCGTACTTTTTCCTTGCCTCCGTGAATTGTACCTTTCTCGTAGAGCTGGACTTTGGCTTTACCCTGACTTCTTCAGTGGTTTGGAGATGGGTTGATGCCCGATGCTCCGTGAACGAAGTCCTCAACAAGACATCCTTCGGCATCGAGTTCACCATCAACCAGCAATCCCGTCCAACACTTCGACTGCGAATGGTCACTGGCCTTTCCTCTGTTCTCTCAGTGAGGGTCAACCGCTGCATGGTCTCCATCCACTGACGATCATAACTATCCACTTCTCTATCTAGCAGGTCACGGAGCTTCGCCATGACGTCCGGCGGCACGTTCACTGTCCTATTTAGCAGGGCTTTGCTATTTATACCCAGCCTGGAAAGCTCTTGCTGTACCAGGTTGGATCGGACTAGCAGATCCAGCGGGACAGGATCACCCTTGACCAACACCTTCATTTCAGCGACCGTCTCCACCGGAAGTTCAGGGTGTACTGGTATGGGGTGCCCTGACTTGTCCAGCCACCTGGTGAGTGGTAGTTTATCGTAGATCTCCTTATCCATGAACGAAAATCCGTCTTTGATTTCTGCTTGATTGGCCTGCTTCCCTTCTAGTCGTTCATAGAATTCTGTCTTTTTATTGAGGCTATCGGCGTTCTGGTGCTTGTCACGGGTACGGTGCTCTGTGATCATGTGGTATCCGTCCAGGCGCATGACCCAACGACCAATATAACTTTGGTCCATCGAATAGGTTTTTAGCCAGGCAAGAGCACGATTATCCACACGCAACTTGAAGGGAGCACTCCCCAAGTAGGCTCTGTACCTTTCCATGAAAAGGATCACCGCGAACATTTTTGCTTCTGGCGCACCATACTTCATTTCAGTGTCGCTCAGGACCTTACTTCTATAGGATATTGGACGGAGAACCGTTCTCCCATTCCACTCTTGCTCCTGGTGAAATATACCCGGAATCGCTACCACTGATGCATCCGTGTCTAACACGAACATCCCCTTCTCTGTTGGCATGCCGAGGACCGGTGCCTCGCAAAGTTCGCGTTTAATGTTTTCAAATGAAACTTCAAATGCCTCATCAGTCCAAGTGATTTTTTTTACCCTTGTTTCTCATCAACTGCTGCATAGGATATATCTTATCGGCGTATCCTTTGATAAACTCCCGATAATAGTTAGCGTACCCCAGGAAGCTCATCAGTTGCGTGTCTGTCTTCGGTGCCTTCCAGTTCAATACCGCTTCGACCGCTTCGGGATCTGGTCTAACTCCATGCTTGTCCACGAGGCGGCCTAGGTACTTTATGGAGTCCCTGAGGATTTCGCAATTGGAAGATTTACACTTGAGGCCAGCGTGTTTCATGCGAGTAAACACCTCATATACGATCCTCTAGGGTTGTTGTTGCGATCACGACATCATCGACATAACACATGATGAGGTGCCCGTTTTTCTTGGTTACAATCGTGAGTGCCTGTGCCATCAGTCGCTAGAATGTGGCCGTCGCGTTACACAATCCGAACGGCATCCTCTTCCACTGGAACAATCTCAGCTCACACGCGAAAACCGTTTTCTCCCAATCTTGCTTTCTGAGGGGCACTTGCCAGAACGCAGAGCGCAAATCCAACGTCGTGAAGAATTTTGCATCTCCTAACTTGGAGAGGCTCTCGTCGATGCGGGGAATCGCGTATACCTCCTTTATCGTTACCGCTTTCTGGTAGCGGAAGTCACAACAAAACCTAAGTTGCCCCCCTTTCTTTTTTGCCATGACCACTCCGCAAGCCCACGGGGACTTCGACGGTTCGATCATGTCATACTCCATTAGCATTTCAATTTCTTTTCTGCATGCTTCTGATTTGCGTGGGGTCATTCTCCTTGCCCCTTCCCTGTGAGGTACTGCGCCCTCTTCCGTTTCGATCTCGTGTTCTACAAAATTGCAGCAACCTATATCGGCCTTATGCCTTGAAAAAACGTCTGCGTTCCGATTTAACACCGCTCTGAGCGAGTCCAATTCCTTGTCCGATATTTTGCCTTTTAAATGCTCTATCTCAGCTAGAACTGGCTTAATCGCTGCTAATTTGGTTTCTGTCGGTTGCTCAGGGAAATTTGAACAACTAGACAGCCCATCGTTTATCTCTGACTTCATTGAAAACAGTTTTTTGAAGACTTCATTTCACTTATCCTCTTTAGTATGCGTTCTTGGTTGGCATGCAAGGGCACTTAGTTAAGTCAAATCTTTTAAAGTTCTCCACACTCTGAACTCTGATAGTCTGTGTTCAGAGGCAATGTGTAGCCAATCTCCTTCCTCGTTGCATCGTCACTTTGGATGCCTCTGTGTTCAACAACACACTCACACCCAGTCCGCTCTGAGTGAGTGAGAAGCTTCTTTCCAAAATAGCTAAGCTTTTACTGTTGGGATTTGGAACCAGACACACCTGTCTGTTGTTGCTAAGCTCATTTTAGTGCCTCATCCTAAATGTCGCTATTACAACCTGATGTGGTTTTAACCTAACCTTCCTATTTAGGAAAATTGGCACCTTTCCTTGGTTAATCAGGATTTTATTAATTGGTTTCTTTTCATACTTCATTTCAGGGTCCTTGATTCTTATCAACCTGTCGTTGAGGTCAATCGTGACATCGAGGTTGCGCCCAAAATCCCGACCTAGGATGAACTGGTCGGACTCGTCAAGATTCTCGACGACCAGGAAACTCATCCAGAGATGTCTCCCTCCTAGCTGCAACGAGATGATAGGGGTCCTTCCGGTCACGTATGTTGCACCCTGATTAGCCGCTGCAAGTCTGATGTTTGTCGGAATCAGATCTGACCTATCAAAACCCATGTCGGTCCAGGTGCTCGGAGGAATGACACTGACCACTGCTCCGGTGTCTAATAGCCCCTTCACGGAGAGTTGTCTACCCTGCACGTCCAGTATATGCGGGGCCAGATCGGCTCCACAGCATTGGTGGACGGCGTCCTGTTCGAACATGGCGTTGTGTCCGATTCGTCGGACCTTAAGCTCTTCTCGACCAATGTAGATCCGACCTAGCTGGTCAGCTGCAACAGTCACGTGAGCTTTGGTGTAAATGTTTATTCCATCCACGTTCATTAAAATCGGATGTGGGCTATGGACTTCGATGTAAGGTCCATCTACTTTCATTAGTCTTGGACCTCCTATTGTGAGCAACGCTCGCACTGCCCTAGAGTCCAAGTTGGGATCCTTCTCTCTCAAGTAGTCCGCGTAGATGTCGAGGTGTACTAGCGTGATCTCCGACGGCTCGCTCAAATTTTTAACCACTTGATGGCCCGCTTACCGATATGATCGACATTATTTTTGTCCCTTCTCTTGTCGTAGCGAAAGTCTTCCCCGAGATGACATTCAGCTTTAGACCCTGCTTCCTGGGTTCCTGGTTATCCTCTTCCTTCGTCGATCTTCCCAGAATGTCGAGTTTCTCGCGCCGCTCTGTCTTCTCTATTTCTGACCTTACCCATTGCTCAACCTCTTTGGCGTTTGCAATTGCCTCATCAGGTAACGTTTTCACCTTCTTGGCTGTGAAGGTGCCTGTTGACACCTCTTTCTTTCGTGACTCGGCTTCATTCATAAGGCGGGCTCGACTTGCCTTGACCCCCGAATGTACCTCTTCATGGCGGGGATTCGCACATGACCTCCTCTTATCCATGTCGTCACGAGGTCTATACCAACTGGAGTTCACGCTAGTGTCTGTTCCGCTGTAGTTGCCATAATTACTGTAACAATTTTGCGCCCTTGGATTTATGAGCAAGTACTCACGCGGCTTCATACGCAAATCATCGGGCGTGGGCACCTGGTCAAGCGACAGGGTGAAATGTGTGGCCAACATGGTTTTCAGCTCATCACTTTTTACTCCATCCATGAACTTCGAGGCGATTACCAAGTTTCGCTCCGATATTCTCTCATCGGGATTGCTCCTCCTTCTGAGTAACTCCAGGTCATCCAAAAACTTGTCTATGGATTCGTCATCTCTTGGACGCCTCTTTTCAAACTTCACCATAGCTTGATGCCCTTGTACACCAGAGCCAAAACGATTCAGCAAGATGTCGAATATCTTGCGAGCGCTGTCTCGTTCATTAGTCCTTTTCGCCATTACACAACTTAGGGCCGTGCCCTCTAGGTTGCTTGTCAGTGCGCTGCATTCTTGTTTCTTTGAGAGATTCTCTTCCTCAAAATGTAACTTCATCACCTCTATCCAGGTGTCGATGCAGCCATCTGATTCGTCCTTGATTGACTTCGGCTTTTTGAGTGTCCTTCTTGACTTCTCTCCTCTCTCGGTTGACTTCAAGATTTTGGTGATGAACGTTTCAAGAGATCTATTCAAGGGCTCAAACATTGAGGCGTACATCGTTGTGTCCTGCGAGACGGCACTGATCTGACTTGTGGCACAGTGGTCAACCGTGTCTCCGAAGTAGCATCCGCCTCCGATGGGACCGGGTTTGTCCAACCCGGCCTCGACGGGGCTGCCCTGGTTCTCTCCCTGTGATTAGACTCAAAACTTGATCTTGACTTCGGCTGGCCCTCGGCATAGCTGTTGGCTCCGTCTCCATTAGTCGACTGGCGTGAGTCCTCGCTTGGGGAAGGACGCTTCTCCCGATTGCTACCGTATAAGATCTCGTCTAGTTCCCGCATCATCAGGATTTGGCATCTAACCTCTTCTCCAGGCTGGTCATCGTATGAGAATAGGCATCGTCAAGATCGTTCAACAATCGCCCGATCTCTCTCGTCAACCTCATTTCTCTTTTTTCCGACTCCTTGGCTGCTAGAGCCAAGCTCTGTGCTAAGCATTGATCGGTGTTCCGAATCAATTGGGCCTGATCGGTTCTCGCTTGTGACTTTTCATCCGTAAGCTCATTTCGCAACTTCTCTTGAACTTGCTGAGCCCTCTCTTCGACTCGATCTATTTTCTTAGTCATGTCCAATCGCAGCTCGTCGAGGCCTGTCATCGCACCGGCAAACATGTCACTCAAGTCGCTAGCCGTTCCAAACACTGGGGTAAGACCCAGAGACGATGACGTCAATTCAGATTGCAGCCTGGTACTCGACGATGCACCACCCTTCTGTGTGCCCATCGACGTCATCAGCCTGTCGTATGTCGACGAGGCTCCCATAGTTATCCCGTTTGACATTGGTCTAATTGGCAATTCAGAGGACAACGCTTTCTTGCTCTTCTCCTGTCTCGCGCTAGGTGTGCAGTCCTTGTCCGAGAGCATGAGCCCCAAACCGTCAATTTTAGAGGACAACCCATCAAATTGGAGCGTCCTCATGTTATCAATGAATGAAAATCCGTCTTTGATTTCTACTTGATTGGCCTGCTTGCCTTCTAGTCGTTCATAGAATTCTGTCTTTTTACTGGGGCTATCGGCGTTATGGCGCTTGTCACGGGTCTGTGATCATGTGGTATCCGTTCAGGCGCACGATCCAACGACCAATATAACTTTAGTCCATCGAATAGAATTTCAGCCAGGCAAGAGCACGATTATCCACACGCAACTTGAAGGGAGCACTTCACCATACTTCACTTCAGTGTCGCTCAGGACCACTGATGCATCCGTGTCTAACACGAACATCCCCTTCTCTGTTGGCATGCCGAGGACTGGTGCCTCGCAAAGTTCGCGTTAATGTTTTCAAATGAAACTTGAGCCTCATCAGTCCAAGTGATTTTTTTTACCCTTGTTTCTAATTAACTGCTGCATGGGATATATCTTATCGGCGTATCCTTTGATAAACTCCCGATAATAGTTTGCTTGCCAGTGGCCTTAGTTACAAGAAAACACAAATATTTCCCTGGTATCTGTGATGCGACAGGGGGCAGCGCTATCATCCCTCCCACACAAGGCTTCCACAAAGTTATTGCTACAGCGCACGTAAGTTCCGTGAGTATGAAATCGCTGTCCGTGACGACATTGTTTGAATAGTGGTTTGGTAGATCAAAGTAAGATTCAAAAACTCGTCCGAATGGTGGTTTCTTAGCATTCTCGATCTCCGTTTCCAGCTCTCCGGTTTCCCTCGCCGATTTCAATTTTTTAATCGCCAAATTTGCGGTGTGGGTGAGTCCTACCCCCACTCCCCGGACAAAAATATCCATCGACGTCCCCGTCGATCGCTTAAAATCGAGCCGATCGAGATTGGATTCTGGAACGTGTAAAGGACCATCTGGAGCGACACAGTTGGATTCAGTATTGTCGTGACTGATATATTTGATGCTGTTTTGGTCGACCCTTGAATCGTCAAAATGGTCTTTTTCGGGTCTGCTGGCAGATCATGGAGCCATTCGAGTACTCGCAGATTTGTCAATACCTGATCATGCATCTGTTCAGTCTCCGGTTCGATCTCCACTTCCGGTTCAGAGCAATCGTCGATCCAATCTGTGTCGTTGACTAGGTCCATCTCTCTCCTGTGGCACCAGCACTTCGTCCAGTCCCACTAGCGAGTCCATCATGTCGCTCGAAACTATCCTGTCTATGACAAAATCCTCGCCATACGGTTTGTACTTCTTCTTGCCTTTCCCTCCTTTGCTCTGGCGTGTTTCCATGGTGAAGGGAAAGTCTGGCCGTACACTTTTGTCAACTTCAGTTTGTTCTGGGCAGTCCCAGCCCTCTTCGGCATAAGGTAGAGTTTCGTCGTCCACCTCCACTCGCTCGGTCAATTCCAGGTCCAGTGGTTCATCGCAATTATCTACCACCTCATTCCCGTCGTTTTTGTCGCGCGTGCCTCTTTCATTCACCTCGCAGGCAGGATCCACTATCAAATAACCTCCCTATTGCATGTCAGCTGGGATACACCGGTCCTCTGATGAGGCATTGTGCGGCTTTGTGTTTTGGTAATGAGCTGCTCGTCCGGTGCTCAATTGATGAAAACGACCTCCTTAGTGTACTTCAGTTATTTGGAATGTAACACGCCATTTTTTGGTAATTTTTTGGTTCCATTGGGTGGAACTATTTCGTGGAACACCCAGATATAATCTCCGAACGAGCAAGCTTTTGCATCTGCAGTCCTTTTATCAAATCTCCTTTATTGTCTGATTTGCGCCTGTTGCGTGTTATTCCTGCATAAATCATTGAGTTTCTGTTGCCTTGTAATCTTATCACGCACGTACGTTTGCGGTACTGTTTTCTTCCTATTATACTCAGGGTAGAAAAATATTATTAGAAGAGGTTTTTCGTGGCCAGTCAACATCATGTTGGGGCTTATTCCCATAGTGGAAATGTTATGGACTATTGTAAGCGCCCATTACTTGCGGTAAGTGTCTATCCCAGTCATCCATGTACCATGAGCAATAAACTCTCAATATGGACACCCGCGTGCTATTTTGCCTTTTAACTAGTCCATTCGTTTGTGTGTGATAAGTGGTCGAGTGGGCCTGTGCCACTTGCGGCCTCTTCATTAACTCCTTCGTGAGATCACCCACGAATGCTTTGCTATTGTCTGATTGGAATGTGATGGGGCAACACATTCGATATCCACACATTTATTCACACATGTCTCGATATCCATACATTTATCAAGTGATTGCACATTTCTTCCGCTGATGTTGCCATGCAGGGGGCTACCTCTGCATATTTCGCGAAATGCTCAATCATTACCAGCACTTGATTGTAGCCCGTGGATGTCATCCAGATTTTCCGATGATCAATTTTCACCACTTCATTGAATCTTGACGACTCTATTGACTGAAGGGGAATCCGCAGTTTCCTGGGGTCCTTTGCCTCAAATTTGCCGGCAGGTCTCAAAAAGACATCCTTCGGCATCGAGTTCACCATCAACCGGCAACCCCGTCTAACACTTTTACTTGATTGGCCTGCCTCACCAGGTTGGATCGGACTAGCAGATCCAGCGGGACAGGATCACCCCTGGCCAACACCTTTATTTCAGAGGCCGTCTCCACCGGAAGTTCAGGGTGTCCTGGTATGGGGTGCCAATGTTTCTCGACTCCCCGGACAAAATTCTGTCCCTTGGTCGCTTTGAATCCCGCTCCCCGGACAACATTTTGTCCCTCGGTTGTCCTGACCTTGTCTCCCCGGACAAGTAGTCCTGTCCAGGCTCGGAAGTGTATGACTCCCCGGACAATGTCTTGTCCCCGGATGAACAATCCGAGCTCGGCTCGTACTTTTCCCTTGCCTCCGTGAATTGTACCTTTCTCGTAAAGCTGGACTTTGGCTTGACCCTGACTTCTTCAGTGGTTTGGATATCGGTTGATGCCCGATGCTCCGTGAACGAAGTCCTCAACAAGACATCCTTCGGCATCGAGTTCACCATCAACAAGCAACCCCGTCCAACACTTCGACTGCGAATGGTCACTGGCCTTTTCTCTTTTCTCTCAGTGACGGTCAACCGCTGCATGGTCTCCATCCACTCACGATCATGCCTATCCACTTCTCTATCTAGCAGGTCACGGAGCTTCCCCATGACGTCCGGCGCCACGTTCACTGTCCTTTTTAGCAGGGCTATGCTATTTATACCCAGCCTGGTAAGCTCTTGCTGTACCAGGTTGGATCGGACTAGCAGATCCAGCGGGACAGGATCACCCCTGGCCAACACCTTTATTTCAGCGGCCGTCTCCACCGTAAGTTCAGGGTGTCTTGGTATGGGGTGCCCTGACTTGTCCAGCCACCTGGTGAGTGGTAGTTTATCGTAGATCTCCTTATCAATGAATGAAAATCCGTCTTTGATTTCTGCTTGATTGGCCTGCTTCCCTTCTAGTCGTTCATATAATTCTGTCTTTTTATTGAGGCTATCGGCGTTCTGGTGCTTGTCACGGGTACGGTGCTCTGTGATCATGTGGTATCCGTCCAGGCGCATGACCCAACGACCAATATAACTTTGGTCCATCGAATAGGTTTTTAGCCAGGCAAGAGCACGATTATCCACACGCAACTTGAAGGGAGCACTTCACCATACTTCACTTCAGTGTCGCTCAGGACCACTGATGCATCCGTGTCTAACGCGAACATCCCCTTCTCTGTTGGCATGCCGAGGACCGGTGCCTCGCAAAGTTCGCGTTTACTGTTTTCAAATGAAACTTGAGCCTCATCAGTCCAATTGATTTTCTTATCCTTGTTTCTTATTAACTGCTGCATGGGATATATCTTATCGGCGTATTCTTTGATAAACTCCCGGTAATAGTTTGCTTGTCAGTGGTCTTAGTTACAAGAAAACTCAAATATTTCCCTGGTATCTGTGATGCGACAGGGGGCAGCGCTATCATCCCTCCCACACAAGGCTTCCACAAAAACTCGGTATTCTTATACTCTCTCTTAAAGCTTACATCCGCTGTTATTGCTATAGCGCACGTAAACTCCGTGAGTATAAAATCGCTGTCCGTGACGACGACGTTGTTTGAATAGTGGTTTGGTAGATCAAAGTAAGATTCAAAAACTCGTCCGAATGGTGATTTTTTAGCATTCTCGCTCTCCGTTTCCAGCTCTCCGGTTTCCCTCGCCGATTTCAATTTTTAATCACCAAATTTGCGGTGCGGGTGAGTCCTACCCCCACTCCCCGGACAAAAATAACCATCGACGTCCCCGTCGATCGCCCAAAATCGAGCAGATCGAGATTGGATTCTGGAACGTGTAAAGGACCTTCTGGAGCGACCCAGTTGGATTCAGTATTGTCGTGACTGATATATTTGATGCTGTTTTGGTCGACCCTTGAATCGTCAAAATGGTCTCTTTTGGTTCTGCTGGCAGATCGTGGAGCCATTCGAGTACTCGCAGATTTGTCAATTCTTGATCATGCATCTGTTCAGTCTCCGGTACGAACTCCACTTCCGGTTCAGAGCAATCGTCGATCCAATCCTGTTCTGTGTCGTTGACTTGGTCGATCTCTCTCTTGTGGCACCAGCACTTCGTCCAGTCCCACTAGCGAGTCCATCATGTCGCTCAAAACTATCCTGTCTATGACAAAATCCTCGCCATACGGTTTGTACTTCTTCTTGCCTTTCCCTCTTTTGCTCTGGCGTATTTCCATGGTGAAGGGAAAGTCTGGCCGTACACTTTTGTCAATTTCAGTTTGTTCTGGGCAGTCCCAGTCCTCTTCGGCATAAGGTAGAGTTTCGTCGTCCACCTCCACTCGCTCGGTCAATTCCAGGTCCAGTGGTAGATCGCAATTATCTACCACCTCATTCCCGTCGTTTTTGTCGCGCATGCCTCTTTCATTCACCTCGCAGGCAGGATCCACTATATATTAGTCTCCCTCTTGCATGTCAGCTGGGATACACCGGTCATCTGATGAGGCACTGTGCGGCTTGTTGTTTTCGTAATGAGCTGCTCGTCCGGTGCTCAATTGATGAAAACGACCTCCTTAGTGTACTTTAGTTATTTGGAATGGAACACGCCATTTTTTCGGTTGTTTTTTGGTTCCATTGGGTGGAACTATCTCCTGGAACACCCAGACATAATCTCCGACCGAGCAAGCTTTTGCATCTGCAGTCCTTTTATCAAATCTCCTTTATTGTCTGATTTGCGCCTGTTGCGTGTTATTCCTGCATAAATCATTGAGTATCTGTTGCCTTGTAATTTTATCACGCACGTACGTTTGCGGTACTGTTTTCTTCCTATTATACTCAGGGTAGAAAAATATTATTAGAAGAGGTTTTTCGTGGCCAGTCAACATCATGTTGGGGCTTATTCCCGTAGTGGAAATGTTATGGACTATTGTAAGCGCCCATTACTTGCGGTAAGTGTCTATCACAGTCATCCATGTACCATGAGCAATAAACTCTCAATATGGACACCCGCGTGCGATTTTGCCTTTCAACTAGGCCATTCGTTTGTGGGTGATAAGTGGTCGAGTGGGCCTGTGCCACTTGCGACCTCTTCATTAACTCCTTCGTGAGATCAACCACGAATGCTTTGCCATTGTCTGATTGGAATGTGATGGGGCAACCGTGTCTCGATATCCACACATTTATCAAGTGATTGCACGTTTCTTCTGCTGATGCTGCCATGTAGGGGGCTGCCTCTGCATATTTCGTGAAATGATCAATCATTACCAGCACTTGATTGTAGCCCGTGGCTGTCATCCAGATTTTCCGATGATCAATTTTCACCACTTCATTGAATCGTGACGACTCTATTGACTGAAGGGGAAACCGCAGCTTCCTGGGGTCCTTTGCCTGTGTATATAAGCTCCTGGCCAACACCTTTATCAGCGGCCGTCTCCACCGGAAGTTCAGGGTGTACTGGTATGGGGTGCCCTGACTTGTCCAGCCACCTGGTGAGTGGTAGTTTATCGTAGATCTCCTTATCCATGAACGAAAATCCGTCTTTGATTTCTGCTTGATTGGCCTGCTTCCCTTCTAGTAATTCTTAGAATTCTGTCTTTTTATTGAGGCTACCGGCGTTCTGGTGCTTGTCACGGGTACGGTGCTCTGTGATCATGTGGTATCCGTCCAGGCGCATGACCCAACAACCAATATAACTTTGGTCCATCGAATTAGTTTTCAGCCATGCAAGAGCGCGATTATCCATACGCAACTTGAAGGGAGCACTCCCCAAGTAGGCTCTGTACTTTTCCATGAAAATGATCACCGCGAACATTTTTGTTTCTGGCGCACCATACTTCATTTCAGTGTCGCTCAGGACCTTACTTCCATAGGCTATTGGACGGAGAACCGTTCTCCCATTCCACTCTTGCTCCTGGTGAAATATGCCCGATATCGCAACCACTGATGCATCCGTGTATAACACGAACATCCCCTTCTCTGTTGGCATGCCGAGGACCGGTGCCTCGCAAAGTTCGCGTTTAATGTTTTCAAATGAAACTTCAAATGCCTCATCAGTCCAAGTGATTTTTTTTACCCTTGTTTCTCATCAACTGCTGCATAGGATATATCTTATCGGCGTATCCTTTGATAAACTCCCAATAATAGTAAGCGTACCCCAGGAAGCTCATCAGTTGCGTGTCTGTCTTCGGTGCCTTCCAGTTCAATACCGCTTCGACTGCTTCGGGATCTGGTCTAACTCCATGCTTGTCCACGAGGCGGCATAGGTACTTTATGGAGTCCCTGAGGATTTCGCAATTGGAAGATTTACACTTGAGGCCAGCGTGTTTCATGCGAGTAAACACCTCATATACGATCCTCTAGGGTTGTTGTTGCGATCACGACATCATCGACATAACACATGATGAGGTGCCCGTTTTTCTTGGTTACAATCGTGAGTGCATGTGCCATCAGTCGCTGGAATGTAGCCGTCGCGTTACACAATCCGAACGGCATCCTCTTCCACTGGAACAATCTCAGCTCACACGCGAAAACCGTTTTCTCCCAATCTTGCTTTCTGAGGGGCACTTGCCAGAAGGCAGAGCGCAAATCCAACGTCGTGAAGAATTTTGCATCTCCTAACTTGGAGAGGCTCTCGTCGATGCGGGGAATCGCGTATGCCTCCTTTATCGTTACCGCATTCTGGTAGCGGAAGTCACAACAAAACCTAAATTGCCCCCCTTTCTTTTTTGCCATGACCACTCCGCAAGCCCACGGGGACTTCGACGGTTCGATCATGTCATACTCCATTAGCATTTCAATTTCTTTTCTGCATGCTTCTGATTTGCGTGGGGTCATTCTCCTTGCCCCTTCCCTGTGAGGTACTGCGCCCTCTTCCGTTTCGATCTCGTGTTCTACAAAATTGCAGCAACCTATATCGGCCTTATGCCTTGAAAAAACGTCTGCGTTCCGATTTAACACCGCTCTGAGCGAGTCCAATTCCTTGTCCGATATTTTGCCTTTTAAATGCTCTATCTCAGCTAGAACTGGCTTAATCGCTGCTAATTTGGTTTCTGTCGGTTGCTCAGGGAAATTTGAACAACTAGACAGCCCATCGTTTATCTCTGACTTCATTGAAAACAGTTTTTTGAAGACTTCATTTCACTTATCCTCTTTAGTATGCGTTCTTGGTTGGCATGCAAGGGCACTTAGTTAAGTCAAATCTTTTAAAGTTCTCCACACTCTGAACTCTGATAGTCTGTGTTCAGAGGCAATGTGTAGCCAATCTCCTTCCTCGTTGCATCGTCACTTTGGATGCCTCTGTGTTCAACAACACACTCACACACAGTCCGCTCTGAGTGAGTGAGAAGCTTCTTACCAAAATAGCTGAGCTTTTACTGTTGGGATTTGGAACCAGACACACCTGTCTGTTGTTGCTAAGCTCATTTTGGTTCCTCATCCTAAATGTCGCTATTACAACCTGATGTGGTTTTAACCTAACCTTCCTATTTAGGAAAATTGGCACCTTCCTTGGTTAATCAGGATTTTATTAATTGGTTTCTTTTCATACTTCATCTCAGGGTCCTTGATTTTTATCAACCTGTCGTTGAGGTCAATCATGACATCGAGGTTGCGCCCAAAATCCCGTCCTAGGATGAACTGGTCGGACTCGTCAAGATTCTCGACGACCAGGAAACTCATCCAGAGATGTCTCCCTCCTAGCTGCAACGAGATGATAGGGGTCCTTCCGGTCACGTATGTTGCACCCTGATTAGCCGCTGCAAGTCTGATGTTTGTCGGAATCAGATCTGACCTATCAAGCCCATGTCGGTCCAGGTGCTCGGAGGAATGACAGTGACCACTGCTCCGGTGTCTAATAGCCCCTTCACGGAGAGTTGTCTACCCTGCACGTCCAGTATATGCGGGGCCAGATCGGCTCCACAGCATTGGTGGACGGCGTCCTGTTCGAACATGGCGTTGTGTCCGATTCGTCGGACCTTAAGCTCTTCTCGACCAATGTAGATCCGACCTAGCTGGTCAGCTGCAACAGTCACGTGAGCTTTGGTGTAAATGTTTATTCCATCCACGTTCATTAAAATCGGATATGGTCAAGGTCCATCTACTTTCATTAGTCTTGGACCTCCTGTTGTGAGCAACGCTCGCACTGCCCTAGAGTCCAAGTGGCGATCCTTCTCTCTCAAGTAGTCCGCGTAGATGACCAGGTGTACTAGCGTGATCTCCGACGGCTCGCTCAAGTTTTTCACCACTTGATGGCCCGCCACCGATATGATCGACAATATTTTCGTCCCTTCTCTTGTCATGCCGAAAGTCTTCCTCGAGATGACATTCATTTTTAGACCCTGCTTCCTGGGTTCCTGGTTATCCTCTTCCTTCGTCGATCTTCACAGAATGTCGAGTTTCTTGCGCCGCTCTGTCTTCTCTAATTCTGACCTTACCCAATGCTCAACCTCTTTGGTCGCCAATTCTTGCTCGCCATTTTGTAACGCGGTCCGTGCCGCTAGGCCTTATTCCACCTTGAGCGCGCCTGTTGACTCCGCCTGCAGGCTCGAGGCAATTGGCTCATCAGGTAACGTTTTCACCTTCTTGGTTGTGAAGGTGCCTGTTGTCACCTCTCTCTTTCGTGACTCGGCTTCATTCATCAGGCGGGCGCGACTTACCTTGATCCCCGAAAGTAACTCTTCATGGCGGGGATTCGCACATGACCTCCTCTTATCCATGTCGTCACGAGGTCTATACCAACTGGAGTTCACGCCAGTGTTAGTTGCCATAATTGCAGTAACAGTTTTGCGCCCTTGGATTTATGAGCAAGTACTCACGCGGCTTCATACGCAAAACATCGGACAAGTTTACCAAGTTTCGCTCCGATATTCTCTCATCGGGATTGCTCCTCCTTCTGAGTAACTCCAGGTCATCCAAAAACTTGTCTATGGATTTGTCATCTCCTTGACGCCTCTTTTCAAACTTCACCATAGCTTGATGCCCTTGTACACCATAGCCAAAACGATTCAGCAAGATGTCGAATATCTTGCGAGCGCTGTCTCGTTCATTAGTCTTTTTCGCCATTACACAGCTCAGGACCTTACTTCCATAGGCTATTGGACGGGGAACCGTTCTCCCATTCCACTCTTGCTCCTGGTGAAATATGCCCGATATCGAAACCACTGATGCATCCGTGTCTAAGACGAACATCTTCTTCTCTGTTGGCATGCCGAGGACCGGTGCCTCGCAAAGTTCGCGTTTAATGTTTTCAAATGAAACTTGAGCCTCATCAGTCCAAGTGACTTTTTTACTCTTGTTTCTCATCAACTGCTGCATGGGATATATCTTATCGGCGTCTCCTTTGATAAACTCCCGATAATAGTTAGCGTACCCCAGGAAGCTCTTTCTTTCGTGACTCGGCTTCATTCATCAGGCGGGCTCGACTTGCCTTGACCCCCAAAAGTACCTCTTCATGGCGGGGATTCGCACATGACCTCCTATTATCCATGTCGTCACGAGGTCTATACCAACTGGAGTTCACACCAGTGTTAGTTGTCATAATTGCTGTAACAATTTTGCGCCCGTGAATATTTGAGCAAGTGCTCACGCGGCTTCATACGCATATCATCGGGCGTGGGCACCTGGTCAAGTGACAGGGTGAAGTGTGTGGCCAACATGGTTTTCAGCTCATCACTTTTTACTCCATCCATGAACTTCGAGGCGATTACCAAGTTTCGCTCCGAAATTCTCTCATCGGGATTGCTCCTCCTTCTGAGTAACTCCAGGTCATCCAAAAAATTGTCTATGGATTTGTCATCTCTTTGACGCCTCTTTTCAAACTTCACCATAGCTTGATGCCCTCGTACCTCAGAGCCAAAACGCTTCAGCAAGATGTCGAATATCTTGCGAGCGATGTCTCGTTCATTAGTCCTTTTCGCCATTACACAGCTCAGGACCTTATTTCCATAGGCTATTGGACGGAGAACCGTTCTCCCATTCCTTTCTTGCTCCTGGTGAAATATGCCCGATATCGCAACCACTGATGCATCCGTGTCTTACACGAATATACCCTTCTCTGTTGGCATGCCGAGGACCGGTGCCTCACAAAGTTCGCATTTAGTGTTTTCAAATGAAACTTGAGCCTCATCAGTCCAAGTGATTTTTTAACCTTGTTTCTCATTAACTGCTGCGTGGCATATATCTTATCGGCGTATCCTTTGATAAACTCCCGATAATAGTTAGCGTACCCCAGGAAGCTCTTTCTTTCGTGATTCGGCTTCATTCATCAGGCGGGCTCGACTTGCCTTGACTCCAGAAAGTACCTCTTCATGGCGGGGATTCGCGCATGACCTCCTATTATCCATGTCGTCACGAGGTCTTTACCAACTGGAGTTGTCACGCCAGTGTTAGTTGCCATAATTGCTGTACTGATTTTGCGCCCTTGGATTTATGAGCAAGTACTCACACGGCTTCATACGCAAATCATCGGGCGTGGGCACCTGGTCAAGCGACAGGGTGAAGTGTGTGGCCAACATGGTTTTCAGCTCATCACTTTTTACTCCATCCATGAACTTCGAGGCGATTACCAAGTTTCGCTACGATATTCTCTCATCGGGATTGCTCCTCCTTCAGAGTAACTCCAGGTCATCCAAAAACGTGTCTATGGATTCGTCATTTCTTTGAAGCCTCTTTTCAAACTTCACCATAGCTTGATGCCCTTGTACACCAGAGCCAAAACGATTCATCAAGATGTCGAATATCTTGCGAGCGCTGTCTCGTTCATTAGTACTTTTCGCCATTACACAACTTAGGGCCGTGCCCTCTAGGTTGCTTGTCAGTGCGCTGCGTTCTTGTTTCTTTGAGAGATTCTCTTCCTCAAAATGTAACTTCATCACCTCTATCCAGGTGTCGATGCAGCCATCTGATTCGTTCTTGATTGACTTCGGCTTTTTGAGTGTCCTTCCTGACTTCTCTCCTCTCTCGGTTGACTTCGAGAGTTTGGTGATGAACGTTTCAAGATATCTATTCAAGGGCTCAAACATTGAGGCGTACATCGTTGTGTCGCGTTGTGTCCTGCGAGACGGTAGTCAGGTCTGGCACTGATCTGACGTGTGGCACAGTGGTCAACCGTAGCTCCGAAGTAGCATCCACCTCCGGTGGGACCGGGTTTGTCCAACCCGGCCTCGACGGGGCTGCCCTGGTTCTCTCCCTGTGATTAGACTCAAAATTTGATCTTGACCTCGGCTGGCCCTCGGCATAGCTGTTGGCTCCGTCTCCATCAGTTGCCTGGCGTGAGTCCTCTCTTGCGGAAGAACGCTTCTCCCGATTGCTACCCTAAAAGATCTCGTCTAGTTTCCGCATCATCAGGTCAGATTTGGCATCTAACCTCTTCTCGAGGCTGGTCATCGTATAAGCATAGGCATCGTCAAGATCGTTCAACAATCGTTCGATCTCCCTCACCATCCTCATGTCTCTTTCTTCCGACTCCTTGGCTGCTAGAGCAAAGCTCTGTGCTAAGCATTGATCGGTGTTCCGAATCAATTGGGCCTGATCGTTTCTCACTTGTGACTTTACATCCGTAAGCTCATTTCGCAACTTCTATTGAACTTGCTGAGCCCTCTCTTCGACTCGATCAATTTTCTTAGTCATGTTCCGTCGCAGCTCGTCGAGGCCTGTCATCACACCGGCAAACATGTCACTCAAGTCGCTAGCCGTTCCCAGCACTGGGATAAGACCCAGAGACGATGACGTCAATTGAGATTGCAGCCTGGTACTCGACGATGCACCACCCTTCTGTGTGCCCATCGACATCATCAGCCTGTCGTATGTCGACGAGGCTCCCATAGTTATCCCGTTTGACATCGGTCTCATAGGCGATTCAGATAACGCTTTCTTGCTCTTCTCCTGTCTCGGGCTCTTCTCCTGTCTCGGGTGTGCAGTCCATGTCCAAGTGCATGAGCCCCAAACCGTCATACCCAGAGGACAACCCATCATTTTGGAGCGACCTCATGCGTTCATCGTACATCGTCTTGAAGCTTCTTTTCGCTTTTGAACTTGGTTGCTCCTCCCGCGGGCTCATGCTCGACATCATCGCATTCTTGTCCTGTTTGACTAGAGAGGATTGTTCCTTTCTCCACCTGTGGCTCTTTGTCTCAGACTTTGAGGTTCCGATGAACAAAAGTTCCTCTCGTATTCCGACCTCGGAGCGATCCGAGGTCCCTTGAGTTTCCTAGGTTTCCTCCGGCTCAAGTTCCTCGCCAGGCTCTTCCGGGTCCTCGTGATAATACTACTCGGGTCGGGTCAGCGTTTGCTCCCCCTCCTCGCAGGGGTTCGTTGGTGTCTTGCTCGCCGGTCCAGCCTCAGCACTTCTCCCTTCATCCCCATTGAGGTTCTTCTCGCTTCTCAATTTCATTCCGCTCACTGAAAGACCAGCTTGATCTCTAGTCGTTGCTTCGTCAGCAAAAACGTCGGAAACGCTTCATATCGTGGATCGGCTACGCCGTGTTTTAAACTTTCGCGTAGTTCTCGTGCTCAGCCGAGGAATCTTAGTTGTTACTCCTAACAAGTGTTTACGCTGTTTGCCTTGTGATAAAAAAAAATCGACAGCAATGCACAAGTTCCAAATTAAATTCAAAAAAACTTGCTCAAGCCTACTCATTCAACTCTTTTAATATCAAAAAATATCCCTTCAATCTCGTAGAGATACTTTTAGTGACTCAGCTCAAGGTACACGAAGGGCCTGCTTAGTGTTAAGATATTGCTAACTCCACTCAGTTACCTGGTATAACAATATCACAATATTTTACAGGATATTATAACAACACACAAAACACATCTGATAACTAGTTAAAAATACCCTTTAGGTGACAGCGATTTTTTTGTTCACTATCACTTTACTGCTACAGACGTATCAAATCTTAGCCTCGTTTCAAATTAAACGAGCAGTGATGGTTTCAGTAACAGGTAATTAAAACTTAGTCTTAAAAAGACTTCCCTCGATTGGAACACTCCAAAAGAACGAAGCCCAGGACACAGTCTTCTCAAGTGAGTGTGTCTTGTCTAATACCATCACCGAGGTCTTCTTTTAGGTGTCTTGCGATTGCCCGAGCTGTCCTTCCAAGTAGCTCAAGGCAACCTCTGATCGAAAGTTTCAAAAGTCTATGAAAAAGCTCCCCCACACCTGGACAGCTCCAAGTGCACGAGAGCAGGGAACAACTTTTCTTCTCAAGTGAGCGTGTCTTGCCTAATACACTCACCGAGGACTTCTTTTATATGTTCCCGGATTGCCCAAGCTTTCCTACTAAGTAGCTCAAGGCAACCACACAACCAAAATAACAATCAAAAAAATTTGTTCGGGTACTTCTGATGTAGAATCCAAAGTTGATCGGTATTTTCCGGTTCAACTGGGCTCCTAAGTTCACTCCGGGAGGTTATTTTAACTTCTTCGGAGGGTTGCGTGGAAAATTTCTACCAAGGATGGTTGCTAAGGGGCTCAGCTGACTCCGGAGGATTACTTCGGAGGGTTCCCTAAAAATCAAAAAAACGGTCGATTTTACCTCTGTAAAGCCTCCAATTGCACCCTAAATGACTTAAAACTAGGTTAGCTGACGCGGTAAACTTTCCCAGTAGCATAAAAAGGTGATCTTATAAAAAAAATTTAGCCGCTCTGAGGGTTCCCGAAAATTCAAAAAACTTTTTCTTTCCTCAAGTTATCGAGCCAATAACGGTCGCGGCCTAAGAAAGTGATAAAATAAACGTCGACTTATGGTACCAAAATCATTCCGATCGGTTGGCTAGTCTTCGAGAATTTGCCAGAAACGCGTTCGTCATAATTGCCTTTTCACCACCAATACAGGATCTGAAAGACTTTTTCCGCAATTTTCAATGAAAATGACTTAAAAAAATAGAAACGAGCGTAGTAGCCCCGTACAAGACTGGAATATTGCAAAAAATTGGATCAAAGTTGGTTTGGAAATAAACATTTGGCCAAAAACTATCAAATTTGGACCCTCCGATTCCTTCCTTTATCTATATTTACGTTGTTAGTTCTATCCACGGAGCTATTCGGAGGGTTACTCAAAAATCTTTCTAGCAACCGAACACGTTATGCAAGCACACTCCTAACACAAAATTTTTTGTATCGCTCTAACTCCAAAAACTCAAAAACTTGATCCTCAAAAACATATTGACGAAATTCGGAAAATTACAAAAATTTTGATCGAAAAAATTTTGTCTTCGCCAACCTCTATTAAGCCTTTTTCGGCGCAACTTCTTTAGTTAGGGGGGTTGACATACGTAGTGGCTCACTGTACACAAGCGTTTGCTGTTCGGAAAAGTTCGGATATCTGAAATTTTGGGGTTGGACAGTTTGGTCGAAAATCAGTAAATTTCGACAAAATTGGGGTGTTTTCGGGTCTAAATAAGAGATAAGTAATATATAGTAAGGATAATAATTTTTTAGTAGTCGTTAATCAAAATTACTATACCCTCGTTTGCATCGAAATACCCGAATTAAGATCCTTAAAACGGAAATTCGCAATCGATGGAGGGAAATTGGACCGTGCCAATTGTGCCCCCCACCACTTAAGTTTCAATGAAATAGTACCCGAACGATACTAAAATTGTGCCAACGATACCCAACAGTCGTTGTGGATGTTGTCCCTGATGCCCCTGTTGAGTCTGGAACACGTCGGTCAGCTTGCCACTCTACCCTCCGGTCACCGGCAAAATCACCATTAGCGTGCTTGAATACTCAAATAACACTCAAGGGAGGGTACCTAACTCGCCGCCAAAACATTCAATCTTTCGATCAGAAATGATATAAATCAATCTGAAACAAAAACAAATAGGAAGGTCAGATCGCATCTCGTCCGAAATTAACATATAGACCATCACTTTATGTTTTTTTTGTTTTGGTCTTTTTTTGGATTTCTTACTGTTTGTTGTATTTTTTTTGTTTTCAAACAAATTGTTTTTGGCTTTTTCTTGGTTATACACATTTTTTGTTTTTTTACGCTTTTTCTTTAATGGTTTTTGTTCCCGGGACCTTGGGATAAGCGGGCTCAGGACTTCCCACTTAACCCTCCGGCCCCCGGAATTTTTGGTCTTAACTAGGTTAAAAAGTTAAATAGTACTGGGCGGAGGATCGGCACCTTCCCCCTAGTACAACAAAGGTCATTAAGGCCTCTAACTCGGGCATACGCCCGGAGCGGAGGGTTCGTCGCTGAAACGCTTGCTGATCATGATGGTCTTAAGCCTTTGACAGGCCCACCCAGGAGCGCCATAAAAACGTCTATGTAGCATTCGCCTAAATACTACACAGTGACGGAGCGTAGAAAAAGTACCTATAGACGACTGGCCGGCGTCAGTTACCTAAATTCTACTCGTTTTTCACCGTCTCGACCTAGCCAGTTAATTTTTTGGTCTGATTCGAGCTAAGCAAAAAGTTACTATTTTCAGGCCATCAGTCAAACGACTTTTAATCAGCTTCCGTTTACATGCGAAGACAACCACATAGCTGGATCTCGGATCCCCAGACTACGTGATTGCTACTAAAAACAGGGCTCGAATATCCTAATTTACTATGATCTTGGTGACAGTTCTATGTTAAATCCATTGGAGATGGATGACTCTTTCCTCTTTCTAGCTACTCATATTCTAAAATAACAAATAATACCGGTGTTAATTCATAGGTTTATGTCATCAGAGTAGCTAAAAAGTCAGTTTATTACAGTCCTCCGCCATATGATGTCTCTGGGGGGCCGAACTTCCGATTCGTGCTTTTTCTGTAATAACATCGTTTTTACTCTCAGTTCGTGGCACGGGAGGCTACTGCTCCTTCCTTCTTCCCCACTGAAGCCTTCTTTCAGTCTCTTGTCTCCAATTAGTTGTCTTATCGTGCGTGGTCGTCACGATAAAAGGCTTCGTGTTTTCTTCTATTTTTCCGACCGTCTGTCTCTTGCTAAATCGGTTGTTGTTGTGTTTTTTGTCCATTTTTAACCAAAAATTGCCTTTTCCCGGTATTTCTCAGAAATAGACTTTCTGCATTCGAATTTTTGAAAACTAAAAATACCAGAATCTTCTAGCCTTTTTTTCAAAAATACATGACCATTAAAGCCTCTAATGTCGTTTTTGTGATGCGGCTGAAGGTTTCGCTGTGCCAATCCGGGGGAATGGCACATCTCTATTTCAAAATCATGGCATACTTCGTCCAGGAGTGTCGCAAAGGTATCGCGAATTACATTATGTCTTAGGTGAGTGTATCCACCGTTGGGACAGTATAGAGAGTGGTCAGTGTGAACAGTTTTCCACATGGGCATGTATGTGGAGAGTTTGGTGCTTCCCATCCATATCTCAGATGTAATCAATCTTTAAACTCTGATTTCTTGAGGAAAAAATTGTATCTTTTTAAGGGAAGCTTGCTTAGCCAATTCGATGCTCCTTTCTGTGATGCTAGATTTATTGACAGTTTTTTTTCTAAAGAGCAGTTTTCCATAATTTTAGGCGTTTTTGAGAGTGTGATGTTCTGTCTCTCAGTTTTGATGTTTCTATTTATTATTTATCAGAGTTTGCTCCCTTTCAGCTATTTCTGGATAACTGTTTTCTAACGGATCACAAATGGCTTGTGACCACTAATTTTTTCTTGAAATTTCCGTGTTACTGAGGAGGTATAATCCTGCCATTGTTAATGGTAGTACAAAAAGGTTGCGATCTTCATCGGTTAAATGGTTTTTATCAGTAATACTAGGAAGTAGCTAATGTCTTACATTTTTCCGAATTTCATCCATTTTCTTAAATGCTTCAGGAGTTATTTTGGTTAAAAAGCTTAATTTAATTCGAACTCCCATGTGAAGCAGGAGTACGCATTCGTCGGTGATGTTTTAGCTCTTTTGGAAAGCTTTTCAGTTAGGGTAGCTGTCTTTTCAATTTCGCTTTGCTTTGTATTTATCGCATGCTGATGATGTTCCTATAACCAATCCAAGGACTCTAAAACCGTCTACCATTGTAATATTGTTCCTTCGAATACTTTTATGGCGCTGTCACGACGGTTTTTTTTATGAGTTGGTACTTTGAAGGCTTTACATTGTATCCGAAAGCCTTTCCGTGCACATCCAGGTTGTCCAGTAATGCACGGAGACTCTTAAGATCACCTGCAGCGCTTCCATTATCTGCGTACCATTTTTGGGTGACATTTAGTTTTTGCAGGAGCTCAATTAGTGGGATTATCCCAATTCCGTACATAGCCATTGCGAGGGGATCAACTTCCGTTGTGCCTTCGGTAGATGTCAAAACCGTGTTATTGACATATTGATTTGAGAGACGTTTATATGATTTGGCCAGCGCATGATGTAGCGCCGGACAAAGGATTTCTACATTTTTTAGAGCAAGTTCTCTATTGAGCGAGTTGAAGGCATTTTTTGCATCAATAAGTAGTATGGCGTCCGTTTCCGGTTTCTCAAACTCGTTCCTCAAGCTGCGGATAGCATATTCGATTACACACTTCTGGCCTAAGCAGAGTTGGAATTTTTTTCCGAGATTTTAGGATCTGATTTTATACATTGGATGATTGTTTTGCCAATTATTCTTCTCAGAACTTCGCCGTACCCCTGAGTTTTTGTCCAGAGGTATCAGGCGACACGAGTTGTACGCCGTTAGGTTTTCATGGGGAGAACTTTAGTTGCTATTGTATAGGATAGTTTAGCAATTGTTTTGCAAAGCTGAATGGATGTCTGGTTGAAATGAGTTAAAATCATTCTCCATTCGCACGCATCTAGACCTGAGGGACCGTGGCTTCCGTGCGTTTTCAGGGTTGATTTTTGAACTGTCTTGGCGTTTATTTGTTCAAATATAGAGGGGTTGTATGGCTTTGTGTCTTTACTTACTTCAGTTATATAGTTAGTGTTCGCTGTTTTGGCTTGAGGGTGTTTTTTTTCAGTAAAATGATTTCGTTTAGGGGAAGTACTCCTTTCATTTTCTTGTCTGAAAGGCAGCCAATGGCGGCAGATATTTTGCCTGTACTCATTAGTTTATCGAATTGCTTAACTTCCTCATTTACTTCAGACTTCTTCTGTTTTGATGTCTAAACTGGAGATCTTTCGCTTCAGAGAAAAATTCGTCTAATAGGCCTTGCTTCCATAAATTATGCGGCGGCTTAGTGTTTTAGAATTTGATCCGTTTGTTTCTGATTTAATTTTGGGGAGCAGCAGATGTGGGAGAATCATTGCTGCTTTCATTGCGAAGTTAGAAATTGGTGTTTCTTCTCTTAATGACAACAGGTGCTGGTTCAGTAATTCTATGAATTGGAAACCGGGCTTGTTCTTGTTTAGAATTATGAAGCAAGGTTTCCAGTTAACGACTTTTTTTTAATATATGCCGTTTATTTAAATTCAAGTTCTTGGTCGATAAGTTTGCAGGAGTCGAAGGGGGCTGTAGTCATTGTTGGGGGCGATGGATAAAATTGGGAGATAATATTAGTGATTCAGCTCAAGTTACACAAAGGGCCTGCTTAGTGTTAAGACATTACTTACTCCACTCAGTTACCTGGTATAAAACTATCCCAAATTTTCACAGGTTATTATAACAATACACAAAACACAATTGATAATTAGATAAAAACACCCTTTAGGTGACAGCGATCTTTTTATTCAGTATTACATTACCGCTACATACCTATCAAATCACTGCCTTGTTTAAAATCAAACAAAATTTTATAAAAGAGCAGTGATGGTTTCAGTAACAGATAATTAAAATTTAGTCTTAAAGAAAAAGACTTCCCTCAATTGGAACACCCCAAAAGAACGAAGCCCAGGAGACTGTCTTCTCAACTGATTGTGTCTTGTCTAATACACTCACCGAGTTCTTCTTTTAGTTGTCCTGCGATTGCCCGAGCTGTCCTACTAAGTAGCTCAAGGCAACCTCTGATCGAAAATTTCTGAAGTCTATGGAAAAGCTCCCCCACACCCGGACAGTGCACGAGAGTAGGGAACAACTTTTCTTCTCAAGTGAGTGTGTCTTGCCTAATACACTCACCGAGGCCTTCTTTTATATGTTCCCGGATTGCCCGAGCTTTCCTAATAAGTAGCTCAAGGTAACCACACAACCAAATAACAATAAAAAAAAGTTTGTTCGGGTACTTCTGATAAACCCGAACTAGAATCCAAAGTTGATCGCAAATTTCCGGGTCAACTGGGCACCTAAGGTCCCAATATGTACACTCCGTTAGTAGTTGACCTTCTATTCCGACCTTAAATGGATATCTTTAAGATGTTCAAACTGCCCTAGGGGTTATCTCTAAAACTTCACTAAGGAGGGTTGTTAAGAGGCTTAAGTCACTCCGGAGGGTTACTTCGGAGGGTTTTTAAGACACTCACCTTACTCTGGAGGGTTACCTCGGAGGATACCTTAGTCACGTAAGTAACTTCGGAGGGTCCCCTTAATTTCACTAAGGAGGGTCGATAGGAGGCTTAATACGGTCCGGAGGGTTGCTTCGGAGGATTCCTTCAAAAAACTAAATTTTTCAAGTTTCTCTTAGAAAGGTCTCCAACTAGTCTCAGAAAGTGTCAAAACAAGCTAAATTCACTCCGGGAGGTTATTTTAACTTCTTCGGAGGGTTGCGTGGAAAATTTCTACCAAGGATGGTTGCTAAGGGGCTCAGCTGACTCCGGAGGATTACTTCGGAGGGTTCCCTAAAAATCAAAAAAACGGTCGATTTTACCTCTGTAAAGCCTCCAATTGCACCCTAAATGACTTAAAACTAGGTTAGCTGACGCGGTAAATTTTCCCAGTAGCATAAAAAGGTGATCTTATAAAAAATTTTAGCCGCTCGGAGGGTTCCCGAAAATTTGGACCCTCCGAACCAACAAATTCATAAAACTTTTTTCCCTCAAGTTACTGAGCCCAAAACGATCGCGGCCTAAGAAAGTGATAAAAAAAACGTCGACTTATGCTACCAAAATTTTTCCGATCGGTTGGCTAGTCTTCGAGAAATTGCCAGAAACGCGTTCGTCAAATTTGCCTTTTCACCACCTATACAGGTTCTCAAAGACTTTTTCCGCAACTTTTATTGAAAATGACTTTAAAAAATAGAAACGAGCGTAGTAGCCCCGTACGAGACTGGAATATTGCAAAAAAGTGGATCAAAGATGGTTTAGAAATAAAAATTTGGCCAAAAAAATTTTCAAATTCGGACCCTCCGATTCCTTCCATTTCCTATCTCTACGTTGTTAGTTCTATCCACGGAGCTAATCGGAGGGTTACTCAAAAATCTTTCCAGCAACTGAGCACGTTATGCTAGCACGCTCCTAACACAAAAAATTTTATCGCTTTTCCTCTAAAAATTCAAAAACTCGATCCTCAAAACCTATTGACGAAATTCGGAAAATTACAAAAAGTTTGATCGAAAAAATTTGGTTTTCGCCAACCTCTATTAAGCCTTTTTCCGCGCAGTTTCTTTAATTAGGGGGATCGAACTACGTAGTAACTCACTGTACAGAAGCTTTTGCTGTTCGGAAAAGCTCGGATATCTGAAATTTTGGGGTTGACAGTTTGGTCGAAAATCAGTACTTTTCGACAGAATTGGGGTGTTTCTCGGGTCTAAATAGGAGATAAGTAATATAAAGCAGGATAATAATCAATTAGTAGTCGTTGATCAATAATACTATACCCTCGTTTGCACTAAAATTCCCGAATTAAGTCCCTAAACTCGGAAATTCACAATCGATGGAGGGTGCAATCGGACCGCGCCATTTGTGCCCCCCACCACTTAAGTTTTAAAGAAATAGTACCCAAACGATACTAAAATTGTTTCAACGATACCCAACAGTCGTTATGAATGTTGTCCCTGATGCCTCTGTTGAGTCTGGAACACGTCGGTTAGCTTGCCACTCTACCCTCCGGTCACCGGCAAAATCAGCATTAACGTGCTTAAATATTCAAATAACACTCAAATAACATTCTGAAACAATAACAAATAGGACGGTCAGATCGCATCTCGTCCGGAAATAACATATAAACCGTCACTTTATGTTTTTGATCGTTTTTGGTCTTTTTTTTTATTTAAATTCAAGTTCTTGGTCGATAAGTTTGCAGGAGTCGAAGGGGGCTGTAGTCATTGTTGGGGGCGATGGATAAAATTGCGAGATAATATTAGTGATTCAGCTCAAGTTACACAAAGGGCCTGCTTAGTGTTAAGACATTACTTACTCCACTCAGTTACCTGGTATAACACTATCCCAAATTTTCACAGGTTATTATAACAATACACAAAACACAATTGATAATTAGATAAAAACACCCTTTAGGTGACAGCGATCTTTTTATTCAGTATTACATTACCGCTACATACCTATCAAATCACTGCCTTGTTTAAAATCAAACAAAATTTTATAAAAGAGCAGTGATGGTTTCAGTAACAGATAATTAAAATTTAGTCTTAAAGAAAAAGACTTCCCTCAATTGGAACACCCCAAAAGAACGAAGCCCAGGAGACTGTCTTCTCAACTGATTGTGTCTTGTCTAATACACTCACCGAGTTCTTCTTTTAGTTGTCCTGCGATTGCCCGAGCTGTCCTACTAAGTAGCTCAAGGCAACCTCTGATCGAAAATTTCTGAAGTCTATGGAAAAGCTCCCCCACACCCGGACAGTGCACGAGAGTAGGGAACAACTTTTCTTCTCAAGTGAGTGTGTCTTGCCTAATACACTCACCGAGGCCTTCTTTTATATGTTCCCGGATTGCCCGAGCTTTCCTAATAAGTAGCTCAAGGTAACCACACAACCAAATAACAATAAAAAAAAGTTTGTTCGGGTACTTCTGATAAACCCGAACTAGAATCCAAAGTTGATCGCAAATTTCCGGGTCAACTGGGCACCTAAGGTCCCAATATGTACACTCCGTTAGTAGTTGACCTTCTATTCCGACCTTAAATGGATATCTTTAAGATGTTCAAACTGCCCTAGGGGTTATCTCTAAAACTTCACTAAGGAGGGTTGTTAAGAGGCTTAAGTCACTCCGGAGGGTTACTTCGGAGGGTTTTTAAGACACTCACCTTACTCTGGAGGGTTACCTCGGAGGATACCTTAGTCACGTAAGTAACTTCGGAGGGTCCCCTTAATTTCACTAAGGAGGGTCGATAGGAGGCTTAATACGGTCCGGAGGGTTGCTTCGGAGGATTCCTTCAAAAAACTAAATTTTTCAAGTTTCTCTTAGAAAGGTCTCCAACTAGTCTCAGAAAGTGTCAAAACAAGCTAAATTCACTCCGGGAGGTTATTTTAACTTCTTCGGAGGGTTGCGTGGAAAATTTCTACCAAGGATGGTTGCTAAGGGGCTCAGCTGACTCCGGAGGATTACTTCGGAGGGTTCCCTAAAAATCAAAAAAACGGTCGATTTTACCTCTGTAAAGCCTCCAATTGCACCCTAAATGACTTAAAACTAGGTTAGCTGACGCGGTAAATTTTCCCAGTAGCATAAAAAGGTGATCTTATAAAAAATTTTAGCCGCTCGGAGGGTTCCCGAAAATTTGGACCCTCCGAACCAACAAATTCATAAAACTTTTTTCCCTCAAGTTACTGAGCCCAAAACGATCGCGGCCTAAGAAAGTGATAAAAAAAACGTCGACTTATGCTACCAAAATTTTTCCGATCGGTTGGCTAGTCTTCGAGAAATTGCCAGAAACGCGTTCGTCAAATTTGCCTTTTCACCACCTATACAGGTTCTCAAAGACTTTTTCCGCAACTTTTATTGAAAATGACTTTAAAAAATAGAAACGAGCGTAGTAGCCCCGTACGAGACTGGAATATTGCAAAAAAGTGGATCAAAGATGGTTTAGAAATAAAAATTTGGCCAAAAAAATTTTCAAATTCGGACCCTCCGATTCCTTCCATTTCCTATCTCTACGTTGTTAGTTCTATCCACGGAGCTAATCGGAGGGTTACTCAAAAATCTTTCCAGCAACTGAGCACGTTATGCTAGCACGCTCCTAACACAAAAAATTTTATCGCTTTTCCTCTAAAAATTCAAAAACTCGATCCTCAAAACCTATTGACGAAATTCGGAAAATTACAAAAAGTTTGATCGAAAAAATTTGGTTTTCGCCAACCTCTATTAAGCCTTTTTCCGCGCAGTTTCTTTAATTAGGGGGATCGAACTACGTAGTAACTCACTGTACAGAAGCTTTTGCTGTTCGGAAAAGCTCGGATATCTGAAATTTTGGGGTTGACAGTTTGGTCGAAAATCAGTACTTTTCGACAGAATTGGGGTGTTTCTCGGGTCTAAATAGGAGATAAGTAATATAAAGCAGGATAATAATCAATTAGTAGTCGTTGATCAATAATACTATACCCTCGTTTGCACTAAAATTCCCGAATTAAGTCCCTAAACTCGGAAATTCACAATCGATGGAGGGTGCAATCGGACCGCGCCATTTGTGCCCCCCACCACTTAAGTTTTAAAGAAATAGTACCCAAACGATACTAAAATTGTTTCAACGATACCCAACAGTCGTTATGAATGTTGTCCCTGATGCCTCTGTTGAGTCTGGAACACGTCGGTTAGCTTGCCACTCTACCCTCCGGTCACCGGCAAAATCAGCATTAACGTGCTTAAATATTCAAATAACACTCAAATAACATTCTGAAACAATAACAAATAGGACGGTCAGATCGCATCTCGTCCGGAAATAACATATAAACCGTCACTTTATGTTTTTGATCGTTTTTGGTCTTTTTTTTCGATTTTTTTACGGTTTTTTGCATTTTTTTTGTTTTCAAATAAATTTGTTTTGGTATTTTCTTGGTTATACACTGTTTTTATTCGGTTTTACGCATTCTCTTTAATGGTTTTTCGTCCCGGGTTTTATTTCTTTATCTTGGGGTGAAAGTTCGGGGAACACAAGTATTTTTTCTTCTTTATAAAGTTCAGCAGTCATGGCTTTGTTTCTCATAAGTGTAGAATCCCATATTGATGAAAACTTCACAATCAGGGGTCTTGATTTTTCTTTGTTGTATTTTCCACGTCGGTAGCAGTCTTTCACAGTTGAGTAATCCATGCCCAAATTTTTCATTACGGTAATAACCGCATCTCGGTCAGCGAGAGCTCGGTTGTCTGGATACTTTTCAACACTTTCTGGAATGCCAACGACTTTAGCTTGATATCGGTAATCGTCAATAGAATTAGGAATAGGTGACATAACCTTGACTCCCGTAACCGGAACCGTCGTGACTGGAACTTCTTGAATTTTCGTAGCTTGAAGTTCACGGAATATCTGTTCTACAGATGATTCTATTTTCAGAATAGCTGTTGCGTTCAGATCGTTCATACCAGTAGATAAAGAGGAGACAACTTCAGTAAGAGATGTTTCTTTGTTCAATACCACTTTTAACTGTGATAGGCACTCGCGGTGAAGGCATGATATACTTGATTTCGACACACCAGATAAAATCTTGGTTGTATCCTCTTCAGAGGCTCATACCAGTTCTGAGATAGTGGGGTAGTAATCTTTCCCAATCATGGTTCTTGAGGTACCACTGCGTGGTGCTTCGTTGGACATCTAGATCCATGAAGTCCAGATCCACGCCGACCCGTCAGACCAAGGTTACCAACGTATAGTCCAGTCAATTTGGTGTGGGAACCCGCTCAGGGCTACACTATACAAAGGTTCACTTGTAACTTACACTCAACTAAGCTTTTTACCCAGGCTTATTGGAAACCGGGCTTGTCTTGTTTAAAATTATGAAGCGCGGTTTCCAGTTAACGACTTTTTTTTAATATATATATGCCGTTTATTTAAATTCAAGTTCTTGGTCGATAAGTTTGCAGGAGTCGAAGGGGGCTGTAGTCATTGTTGGGGCGAAGGATAAGATTGTAAGATAATATTAGTGACTCAGCTCAATTTACACAAAGGGCCTGCTTAGTATTAAGACATTACTAACTCCACTCAGTTACCTGGTATAACAATATCCCAAATTTTCACAGGATATTATAACAACACACAAAACACAATTGATAACTAAATAAAAATAGGTGACAGCGATTTTTTTGTTCACTATCACTTTACTGCTACAGACGTATCAAATCTTAGCCTCGTTTCAAATTAAACGAGCAGTGATGGTTTCAGTAACAGATAATTAAAATTTATTCTTAAAGAAAAAGACTTCCCTCGATTGGAACACCCCAAAAGAACGAAACCCAGGAGACTGTCTTCCCAAGTGATTGTGTCTTGTCTAATACACTCACCGAGGCCTTCTTTTGTATGTTCCCGGATTGCCCGAGCTTTCCTACTAAACAGCTCAAGGTAACCACACAACCAAATAACAATAAAACAAAACAAAAAAGTTTGTTCGGGTACTTCTGATAAACCCGAACTAGAATCCAAAGTTGATCGCAAATTTCCGGGTCAACTGGGCACCTAAGGTCCCAATATGTACACTCCGTTAGTAGTTGACCTTCTGTTCCGACCTTAAATGGATATCTTTAAGATGTTCAAACTGCCCTAGGGGTTATCTCTAAAACTTCACTAAGGAGGGTTGTTATGAGGCTTAAGTCACTCCGGAGGGTTACTTCGGAGGGTTTTTAAGACACTTACCTTACTCTGGAGGGTTACCTCGGAGGGTACCTTAGTCACGTAAGTAACTTCGGAGGGTCCCCTTAATTTCACTAAGGAGGGTCAATAAGAGGCTTAATACGGTCCGGAGGGTTGCTTCGGAGGATTCCTTCAAAATTCTAAATTTTCCAAGTTTCTCTTAGAAGGGTCTCCAACTAGTCTCAGAAAATGTCAAAACAAGCTAAATTCACTCCGGGAGGTTATTTTAACTTCATCGGAGGGTTGCGTGGAAAATTTCTACCAAGGAGGGTTGCTAAGGGGCTTAGCTGACTCCGGAAGATTACTTCGGAGGGTTCCCAAAAAAAAACGGTCGATTTTACCTCTGTAAAGCCTCCAATTGCACCGTAAATGACTTAAAACTAGATTAGCTGACGCGGTAAACTTTCCCAGAGGCATAAAAGGGTGATCTTATAAAAATTTTTAGCCGCTCGGAGGGTTCCCAAAAATTTGGACCCTCCGAACCAACAAATTCATAAAACTTTTTCTTCCTTCAAGTTACTGAACCAAAAACGGTCGCGGCCTAAGAAAGTGATAAAAAAAACGTCGACTTATGGTACCAAAATTTTTCCGATCCGTTGGCTAGTGTTCGAAAAATTGCCAGAAACGATTTCGTCAATTTTGCCTTAACACCACCTACACAGGTTCTCAAAGACTTTTTCCGCAATTTTTACTGAAAATGACTTTAAAAAATAGAAACGAGCGTAGTAGCCCCGTACGAGACTGGAATATTGCAAAAAATTGGATCAAAGATTGTTTAGAAATAAAAAATTGGCCAAAAAAATTTTCAAATTCGGACCCTCCGATTCCTTACTTTTCCTATCTCTACGTTGTTAGTTCTATCCACGGAGCTTTTCTGAGGGTTACTCAAAAATCTTTCCAGCAACTGAGGACGTTATGCTAGCACGCTCCTAACACAAAAAATTTTATCGCTTTTCCTCTAAAAATTCAAAATTAGAGTAATGAAGTTTTGGTCTGAACCATTGGGACACCCCAGTTGTCCACCTTTCCACTGAGGATTCTCTCTAGTTCAGTTCGAACAATCGTGATCTTCTTTCGCAATAGTTTCTTTTCCTATTTCAGGATAAGACGGCTCTACTCGCGTTTTATTTTGTATCTGGAAATTGCGAATAGCAATTTCCCGCTACTTTTTTAGGTACTTTCCCGCGATTGTAAATCGGATGTTCTGATCTCACTTTTCTGATATTTTCAGTTGTCGCGAGAAAGTTGAGCATGACAGGCTCCATTCAAAATTTTGAAAAATTAAATTTCCTCCCAAAATTGCGTGTTTCGTGTTTCTCAAGGTCAAACTTCCAAATATGACCGACTGGCACATAGTCCCCGGACTCGAGATCAATGTCCTCATCGCGTGTTGCCGCCTTCCAGTGAGTCCCCAGAATACCGAGTGTTGCTCAAGATACAGTGACAGTGGTCCTTTACAGAAGTTTGCAGCAGACTTAAGTTTATCTACATCCCAAAATTCACCACTATATAAAATTGTCACACTATCGCTGAACAGCAATCAAAGTTTTCATATACCTGCACCTTAAATATCCGCTTTTGAAGCTTATGATTAAAATTTCTTTTGTCCTATTCAGTCAGGAAACTGTCTTGCAGCATTTTGATTCATATAATAACTATAGCATATTGATAACAATACTTTGTTTCGTTAAAAGTTCTTTTCCGTGACCTCGGATTTTGTCCGAGTTCACACTCGAGCCCCCTCCTTTCCCTCTCAAGACTCGAGAAACCCACATTGATCTGTCTTAGTAGCGATCCGTCTTAGTAGCGCCTCTTCATCATCAGAACTGATCACAATTTCTTCCCATGCTCTCAATTGTTCATAAGATTGCATCCACTCCCTCTGCTCTTGCAACCTCGCTGCCTGATTCGGTAAACCTTTCGTTTTCAATTCCCTGTTCAAGCAAAAGGAGTTGTGCAGGCTCAAGCTCACGTTCTTCGCCAAGTCTTCCTCCAGTATCGACTCTCTTGCCTTGGTATTGTCTTCAGACACCCTACTAACTCTCTTCCAACCTGTGGTGATCGCATTTTGACGGGTCAGCAGAGGTCTCGTGAAGAATTCCGGGCCTATCTCCGTCAGGAACTGCCAATTTTCCTTCTGATATTTCTTCATGTGATCCTTCGTCGCCATATACAACCAAAATGTCAACGTCGCTCGAAACCACGGAAAGAACCTGATGCGACTCCAGACGTTCCTGACTTCCATTGGTATGGAGAATACCTTGCATACAGTCTCAAACAACTCTAGTCTCCTGTTGTAATCTATAGCGTGTATCGATTCTGCCGTAGGTGCCTTCGACTCCCTGTACTTCGTTACATTTTCTTCGATCCATCGTAATGCCAACATCGTGCTCACTACCAAGATGGTCACCTTCTGCTGGTGATCGGGCAATCCGATTGACCGAATTTCTTCTACATCCCACACTAAGCAAAGGTTTGTATGCTCTGGGTACCACACTGTCTGTGCCAAGCAGTGGCATGGGCACTCCCCATGTGTAATTTCTATGCTTCGGAGATTGCGTTCTCCCGAGGCTTCCAGCAGAGGCTCCAGTTCCATCATCTTCTCGTGCACCACATCATCTTCCTCCGGCATTGGGACATTACCCATCGGCTTCCAGATGGCACTCTGTTTTTCAAAATCGCTCCTATTTTCGTCTCCCAAGCTCAAAAGTTCTTCTCCCCAGATTTCACTCAAGTCATCTCTTTGTGCCTTCGGCACCGTTCCCAGGATCTTCCTCAACAGTCTATGTGAATGATGCGACATTCGAGCTAAACGTAAGCACTTGGGTACCAAGAAGACCTTATCCACTAGTATCCTTTGGCTGGATACCTCCACCATTGCCATGTGCAATGGATCTTGGCTCCCACATACGTTGGCCATTACTGATCCCACCAAAGAATTTGCCTTTACCGGCAGGCCGTAAGCTTCGCTCACTGGTAATCTCATCTCCGCCTCTAGACCAATCTTCCACCCTCCGATATGCTTTAGGGTGGTTTGCAACGATCCTGGCCACGACTCCACGCTCAACGACGTCACGAAATGGTGTTCAGACTCCAGCATCTCGAGTGATTGCAGACTACACATTCTAGAGAAGAACCCCAGCGCCGTTGCTATATTAACTGTGTTGTTCGTATAACACTCAGCCATTATCTGCACCTCGCTCTTCTCTCTTTCTGTTATATCACCAAACCAAGTGACTAGGTCCTCTCCCTGAAAAGATTGTATTCTGACACAAGATCGTCCATCACAGGTGTGCCCTCCGCCTCCGCACGTCAAGTCAAGACAGCTACCAGGCTCCAACTTCTTTACCGATCCCAGCTTACTCGTTGTTCCACCCGACTCTTTACTCTGTGGTAGGATCAATTTGTGTATCACGTCCAACATTCCTAGATCCTAGTGTTAACCTTACTCGTTCCGTGATTTCTTCAATCAGGCTTGCATGGGGATGGGGACACCAGGAAGGCCTCAGCAATTTCAAAACCGTTCCCAAATTCGTAGTCATCATGCCATCTCCCATTCTCAATACCACCCTTTTGCTCGAGCGCGGCACGCTTATCACCTTTGGCATCGCCTCAAGTAGCAGGCCCAGGCTCGGTTTCTCCCTTTCCGTTGGATCGATTACAATTATCTTCTCCGTCCAAAATTTCAAGAGCTCCGTCACCTCATGATTCCCGTAAGCGCTCGCGGCTTCTGAATCTAAGAACAGATTATACGCTATCCCCATCACTCCAGACACATATTGATACTCTCCTTTTTTATTGGGTCTCGCGTAACCCTCAGCCAAGGCTAAGTTGCGATGCACGTCATGCCCCTCTTCAAATTTCCTGTTGTGGAATCTTCGTATCTCATCCAGTTTTCTATGAATCTCTAGGGGTTGTCTCGAGTCATCCTCCTTCTCAATTCCCGTACTCTGGTACACGTTCAGTATGACAGTGGAAACTCTTCTCTCCATGATTTTGCTCCCCATAGCCCTCTGATGACACGCTTGGACGGTGCTATTGTTCATTACAGACATTATCCACCTCAAGAAACAAGTGGAATCTTTTCTTCTCGCCAGACTCAGACCGGAGTTGTCCCTCGCGATGTGTTGTACCAGCATTTGATAGACCTCCAGGTTTTTATTGCCTAACTTCAATTTGTCACATGAGGTCAAGACCTCCAACTCTATTCCCACTAAGCTCCATGCGTTGTCCCGCGGTTCTGACAAAGGGTTTCGCCATTAGAGGCAACGCTGATGAAGGTGTTCTCATCGCTTCCTCAAAATAATCTCGCAACAGGCTCTGCCAAGTTCGCTTTAGCTGACTTCCCAACTCCAGTTTGTTGACTTCGGCTTTCTGTTGAGTAGCCCAATGGCGACGCTTGCGTAACACCCCTTGATCAAGCTTCTTCAGACAGTCCTCCAATTCCTTCATCGTCTCTAGGGCCACCCATCAAGGTCGAGCCGTATTTCTCGTCGCGTTCTTCTCAAGAGGGTCATTGGACACTTGTTTGCCCACAACCTGATGTTCGCTCGAGATCCTTTCTCTGCCCACATCCACTTCCCAGGTTTGTCCACTCGTCGAACCCTTTTTCAAACCTGCCTTCTGAGGTTTGAAGTCCTCCTCCGTTACCAGACTTGTCGAGACCTCTATTTCTTTCGCTATTTCGGTTAGCCTCCTTGGTCCGGAGCTACTCTTGTAGGCTGTCGTCTTCCACCGCGCCAAAATCATGGGGGCGGTCTCCCTCAAGTTCTTTTCCGAAACAGCATCCACCGACGGGCTGCTCAACTCCTCCATCTCTCGCTTCCTTTTCCGAGACTTCGTTGCTTGAGGGTGTCGTCACTACCATCACAGACTCGATCTCTCCTTCCCGGTCCGACCCTTCCAACTCGTGCCTCCACCCTGCTCGAGCCTTAAGGATATTAGTACTCTTAATCATATTACTAGTCTTAATCTTATCCTCCCCTTCAATTTTATTTATTTTATCATCATTCCTTGTTTTCAGTGTAGAGCCTTTTTTACATTCATCATCTTTGGTCTTCCGTCGCGTCTCCTTCAACTTGACCATCTAGCTCAGTAACTACTCTCTTGCTTTCTCATCCAATCCGGTGGCCATCAACACTGGTTCTCCAAACTTGACCACCGTATTCCACAGTTCTTCCTTAAAGTCATCTAGCGTGGTCTCGTTCTTCATCTCCTGGAGATTCAGAAGCTCGCGGCTTCTGAATCTAAGAACAGATTATACGCTATCCCCATCACTCCAGACACATATTGATACTCTCCTTTTTTATTGGGTCTCGCGTAACCCTCAGCCAAGGCTAAGTTGCGATGCACGTCATGCCCCTCTTCAAATTTCCTGTTGTGGAATCTTCGTATCTCATCCAGTTTTCTATGAATCTCTAGGGGTTGTCTCGAGTCATCCTCCTTCTCAATTCCCGTACTCTGGTACACGTTCAGTATGACAGTGGAAACTCTTCTCTCCATGATTTTGCTCCCCATAGCCCTCTGATGACACGCTTGGACGGTGCTATTGTTCATTACAGACATTATCCACCTCAAGAAACAAGTGGAATCTTTTCTTCTCGCCAGACTCAGACCGGAGTTGTCCCTCGCGATGTGTTGTACCAGCATTTGATAGACCTCCAGGTTTTTATTGCCTAACTTCAATTTGTCACATGAGGTCAAGACCTCCAACTCTATTCCCACTAAGCTCCATGCGTTGTCCCGCGGTTCTGACAAAGGGTTTCGCCATTAGAGGCAACGCTGATGAAGGTGTTCTCATCGCTTCCTCAAAATAATCTCGCAACAGGCTCTGCCAAGCTCGCTTTAGCTGACTTCCCAACTCCAGTTTGTTGACTTCGGCTTTCTGTTGAGTAGCCCAATGGCGACGCTTGCGTAACACCCCTTGATCAAGCTTCTTCAGACAGTCCTCCAATTCCTTCATCGTCTCTAGGGCCACCCATCAAGGTCGAGCCGTATTTCTCGTCGCGTTCTTCTCAAGAGGGTCATTGGACACTTGTTTGCCCACAACCTGATGTTCGCTCGAGATCCTTTCTCTGCCCACATCCACTTCCCAGGTTTGTCCACTCGTCGAACCCTTTTTCAAACCTGCCTTCTGAGGTTTGAAGTCCTCCTCCGTTACCAGACTTGTCGAGACCTCTATTTCTTTCGCTATTTCGGTTAGCCTCCTTGGTCCGGAGCTACTCTTGTAGGCTGTCGTCTTCCACCGCGCCAAAATCATGGGGGCGGTCTCCCTCAAGTTCTTTTCCGAAACAGCATCCACCGACGGGCTGCTCAACTCCTCCATCTCTCGCTTCCTTTTCCGAGACTTCTTTGCTTGAGGGTGTCGTCACTACCATCACAGACTCGATCTCTCCTTCCCGGTCCGACCCTTCCAACTCGTGCCTCCACCCTGCTCGAGCCTTAAGGATATTAGTACTCTTAATCATATTACTAGTCTTAATCTTATCCTCCCCTTCAATTTTATTTATTTTATCATCATTCCTTGTTTTCAGTGTAGAGCCTTTTTTACATTCATCATCTTTGGTCTTCCGTCGCGTCTCCTTCAACTTGACCATCTAGCTCAGTAACTACTCTCTTGCTTTCTCATCCAATCCGGTGGCCATCAACACTGGTTCTCCAAACTTGACCACCGTATTCCACAGTTCTTCCTTAAAGTCATCTAGCGTGGTCTCGCTCTTCATCTCCTGGATAAATTCACTCAAGAAATCCTGCCAAGCCTTCTCCTTTAGAGTCCCCAGAAACATATCTTTGTTCCCCTCGAACGTATTCTTCTGCCTTTCTTCAGCACTCAAGAGTATCATTCCAATGTTAGAAGTCTCACTTGTCAATGGTAGCTCCAGGTTCTTACGGGGGGATGAGGTCAGTGGTGGCGTGGCGCTCTCCGCCCAATCGTCTCCGCTCAAGTCCCGCAGCAGCTCCTGGGCGGTGAAATTCCCCTCTGCTGGTTTCGGCTCAGGCGTATTCCCCACTTCCATTTCCTCCCCCGTTTCACTGAGAGTTTCGTCCATGCTCTCTTCTCCCGATTCAGCTTGTCTTCTCTCGAGTATCTTCCGGAATCGATCTTCTACAGGGCCAGTTCTCCTGTATCGAGGAGTGCCCACCGCCAGGGGTGAGGGTGTCGCGGGGTCTTGATTTTTATACACTGTCAGGGCTACATACAACGAGCCTGCCGCATCCAGCTCCTTCCTTTCTTGCCTCATTTTCACCTGTTCCAATCCGTAAGGTGCTCCATACTTCCTGGTGGCAAACTTCATTTCGCCCTTCTGCGCAATGTGTCCTTCTTTCACGATCATCCTACCATCATCCCATATCGGTGGTCCACTCTCCAGGCTCGCCCGATCAAGCGTTCTCAAGATTTTCCGCACCTCGAAGTTTGGAGGCATTGAGCCCCTCATCTTCTTGACTTGAGTCGTCCATGAGTTAATCTTGATATCACAAGTGTGAAAATAGACCGCCGCCGTGTATCCAATGAACAAGGGATCCCAGCCATCGGTGAATTCCACATGCTGTTTCTCCACCGTAGCTCCCGCGAATAGGGATGGCACTACCAGGGGGCTGTTCATCCCCAGGGTCATTCTCCTGACTGTTGGGAACTCGGGAATGGTCGCGGGTAAGACTTCCTTCTCCAGTGTCGCCTCCAGCTCCTTTTTTACCAACTCAAAGCTCTTTTTCCAGTCGGGGATTCTCAAGATCTCTTGTCCGTTCGCCGTCAGGGGATTCAGGTTCCAAAACTTGGGATACGTCTCTATGGGGCCTTCACGTTTTCCCCCCATCCTGCACTGCAATTGCCCCCGGAAATTGAATACTACCATCACGGGATCTTTCACCTTCCCGAAGGGCACTGTGTTACTCATCCGCGCCCTGAGCACCTCTTGTTGACACCAGTTCAGCGCCGTCCCATCCAACACGCTTATTAAACTCATGTGCACTACTGAATGGCGGTATGCAGCCACTAGAGGGTCCGTAAAAGCGTATGTCACCGCTGGGGCGTAGATACTAGTCACAACTTCCTCTAGTCCCCTGATCATTCCCACCGGGTCTGACCTCATCACCAGGCATAGATCTGTCAGTAGAGGGATACCACCATTCGCCTCCCTCCATTCCTCTCTAGTCTTCAGGTTCTTTTCTTCACAGGTCATGTGTCGGTTCTGCATCAGTAGATATTCCACCAGCAACGTCTTCAGCCCCGCCGCACACTTGTATGAATACGTGTCTATGCTCGGTGACTTTTTCCCATCGACAAGGGCTTTCCATAATTCATCAGCCGATGGAATGACACCAATTCGCCATGAGTCAGGAGCACCAGCGCCAGATATCCATCAATCCGAAGTGTCTCCACACCCCGGCTGAACATATAAGCTGGTCCCATGTTAAACAGGTATCTCGGGTAGACTAAGTACAGGGCTAACAAGAGACTTATGGGCATGTTCAAGAGCTCTTGCACAAAGGCCCCGAAAATGGTCTCTTTTGCACAAAACACTCCAGCCATGTACCTCTTCTCCTAACAAGGACTCAAGAATCCCAGTATCTCGTGATCTCTCCTCGTCTTCAGCTCACCTTTTGCATGCCCCCGCCAAAATCCTCCAATGGTGACCTCACTAGCTGCCGTGACAAACCTGGCCACCGTCATCTCCCTGTTCTCGGCTATCTCCAATTGTTCCTCGAGAAATTCCCAGATCTGCGTCACGAGAGCTGGGGCACTCTCCCTTGTCTTGTCAGTAGCATTCTCGAGTCTGAGTGTCAAAAACGGCCACCTACTTCTCTCTTGCGTTAGTCGATATATCATCGACTCCAGTTGCTTCTCAGTCGCAGCCACGTTCTTCCTTTCGTTGCTTGGTCCCTTCGATTTACTCGTGGAACTCGTGATGGTCACGTCCATGTATCGGAACCACAAGCTGGCTGTCAGATGACTTATTACCGGGTGGTCATCCCCTATTGTCGGATTGAGTTTCAGCTGCCTGGCGAAGTTCGAAATCTCGTGTAAGAGGACCTCATCCAGCACAATGAGTATATCTGCTAATTCATAGAATCCCCTCAAGGCATGGGATACATCCGCCCACGCCGCCGCCAGTTCTGACTTCCGTAATCTCAAGTTCGTAGGTTCCAGCTCTCGGTTGGGAGCTGCCATCAGGATCCGCCATGCGTTCCCTTCAGCTATCAGAATCAAAATAGCATACACAAACTGCAGAGCAGGGGGCATGCTTGCGTATCCGGGGGATGTCGTGAATACCACCCTCATTTTGGATCCAAATCGCGAACTGACATTTTCCTGCACCTCATTCATCGCGGCAAACAGCGTCTGTATGGCCTCCCATATCTTGTTTGGCATAGGCTCGTCCCCTTTCAGCTGCTCTAGAAGCCCAGCCGCATGCAGGTGATCATTCATTCTCGCGAACAGCAGCAGCTCTGGTTCGCAAGGCGTTTCCGATTTTATCGCCACCACCAAGGTCAACATCTGGTTCAATTCGGCACCCGGCAACAAGTATACTAGAGTTTCCGGCCAAAATAACATGCGAGATGCTCCTTCGAAGTCCGACCCCGTCACAATGATCACTCTGGCGGCCGCTGGATCTGCTCTGTCATACACCGCCAGTGTCTTGGCTAATTGAGCACTGCCGCAGGGTTTCCCATATCTCGGGTCATCTGCAAACTTCGAACCCTCGTAGGCGGCGTCTGGCAATTCCATCTCCCTTGGATCCAGTAGCTTGTCCACCAACCTCAACTCTGCAGGAGTCGCCAATCTGATTCTGGCAATATTTGTCCTGTGTTTAGGCGGCTCCACTATGAGGCCCGGACTCCCCAGCAACTTGAGAGGTCTGTAATTTATCGGTGCCATGACTGATTTCGTGGGAACCCCAGTTAGATCAGCCGTCTTCATCATTCTTGCTCTTGAGAAATGTGCTTCATGTGCCTTCAACCAGTCTACGCACTGGTGTCGACTCAAGTCCTCGTGTGACACGTGCTTGAGCCCCAGGACTTCTTCCAACTCTTGTCTGCACTCCAGATCCTCTAGGTCCAACTCCTTCAGCTTCTCCAAATACGGCGTCCTACTTGCCTCCGCTGTCTTCTCTACTCTCTTATCCTCCACCACTACCACTGAGGATACCACTGAACTCTGGGGCGTCGATGACTCCACTTCTTCAGCTTCCATCGGCGTGGAACCTGGTAATCTGGTTCGGCTGCTTCTCGAGCTATCTCTTGAGTTGACTCCCGCTCCCAGGCGACTGGACAGGGGTCTTGTGGCAAGGAAAGGAGGTTTCGGGGGTGGACCGAATGTGACTCTCAAGCAAATCTGCCTCCAACTCATTTATATGTCTCTGGAAGACATCATTCAACCACTCCACGCCCCTAGGCCTATCGAAGTGGATCCCATCTGAGGACGCATCCTCTGGGAAAGACTGCTCCATCTGGTCGGCTACGTCCAACAGTCTGATGGGGAGAACGCTCATTCGATGTATCTGTTTGATTACCCCGTTCAGGACTCGTACTTTCTCGTTCATCTCCATCGCATGTTGGTCGGCCATCATGTTTTAAGGAATGGTGCAAACGGCGAGTATGACAGGATCCATCTGAATCCTTAACTCCTCCAAGATGCAGCTCATTTTGTCGTGTAACCTCATGACTTTCCTTAATTCTCCTCTGGACACATCATTGGTCCCCATCAGTAGGTCACCGTGTACATCTTCGCCATCCCTACCATCTCGAGTGATGCCAACATCTGCGGTGTTGCGGCTCCAGAAAAACTCAAGACTCCAGTCTACCAGTGCGACTGGATTCGGGTCAGCACCCGTATCAAGCTGTCCCCTACGATCAGATGAACTGCACCCTCAGGTATTCGCGGCTGTGTGTAATATTCAGCCCAGGACGCATCATGGAAGCAATCGCTTCTCGCCCGCTGCGCCGCGTTCCAATCCATACGATTGTGCCGGTGGTATCTGCCCTCCGTGTTCTTCTTGTCGCTCACGATCACCACACTCCTGACCGGTTGCTCTCTCCAAGTCGGGGGTACCTCCGCTTGAGCTGGATTTTCGCGACTCCTCAGCTGTAACCTCTCGTGTAATTCCTTAAGACGCGACGAGCTCCCGCTCACCTGACTGCTGCTCGTGGTTGAGCTCGGGGTGTATCCCGGCAGTGCCACGTCCATCAACGGGCGTATTGGTTGCGTTGTCTCTGAACCGCGCAGGGAGGATGCTGGTTCGGTTGGTATCCATACTTCCAGCCCCTCGTTCATGTGTTCTTGAGCCGCACGGTTCAAGTTGAATCTCCCCTTCGACCTGGGAGCCTCATCCACATCCATACGCGACTCCGGTCTTGAGCTCGCAACAGCTCGTTCCGACGTCCTGGTTTCCTTCTGCTTTTGTTGGTCGAGCTCTCGTTGTCGTCTCTGGATTCTTTCCAGCTCCGACTTCAACTGCTCGCAATTCGCTGCGTTCTCTCTCACCCTCTGCTCCTGCTGGTGCTCTGCTCTCAGCATCTCAAGGTCACGACGCGCCTGATCTTTTTCCAGGTTCGCTTGATTTCTCTCGAGTTTCGCGCTATCTCGGTCAAGATTCGCTTTGTTCTTTTCTCTCTGCGCCCTTTCGAGTTCCTTTTTCAAGTTACTGAGGTCGGGATACGTCTCTTCCGTTTGCTGGGCTCGCGTCATAGAAGGTGGCCTCCTCGCGGACTGGCTAGCCGATCTTGCTGACGGTCTGACCGGCAATGGGAATTCTCCCGCGCCGTACTCAGTGGTATTGCCTAAGCCAGTATTCCTCGCCAAGTCGAATCCTCTCATCACTCCATCCACATTCCAGGATAGCCATATCGTCTGTTCTTGATTGCATATACCTTCCGTGGTGTAGCCCACCATCAAGACAGCTTCGGTCGCGGACTCCCTGCACTCACCTTGCTCCTCTAACTGAAGGATGGCATTCAACATCACTGCCATCCTCTCGTCCACTTGGGTGTAGTCCAGGTCCCTCAAACGCCTGTATAACTCATCGAGCGTCGGCCTCTTAAGTGCCGCAGGCATAGACTTCCAAAATCGATCTGCCATTTTTTAGAACTTCTAGTTTATCTCGCGCAGCAACCAACTGGTGAATTACCGAACCAACTCGTGAATTACCGAACCAACTCGTGAATTAACGAACCAACTCGTGAATTACGTACCAATTTGAGTACTTGAGAAATCTTTTCTGAATGTTTCTGATCGTGAACTTTGTTCAAGATCTTCTATTCTTTTTTCAATAAGTGTGTTCTAGTCGTCAACTTTGGTTCTGATCAAATCAATCTGAGAGTAAAATCCACTTTTTAGACTAAGGTGTCATATTCCTAACCTAAACCCCCCCCCATTATTGTAGTTAAAACCTTATCCCTCCGTTCGTTTTACTAAAATAATTCAATTGGAAGTTTTTAAGAACATGCAGATTCATCTAATGTTTTAGCACCATCATTTTTTAAATTATAATTGTCATGCCAATCACGTTAAAATCCATCTAGCTGCCCCGAAGTCCCCATGTACCCTTACTCAAGATCCACATGTACCCCCAACTCGAGACCTCCGTTGTCCACCCGTATCTCAGGCGATACTCAAGTAGTACTTCTTGTGTAGGTGTACCATTATCTCTGTTTCTGCGAACACCACGTGTAGGATGGCATACAACTCCCTTGGGCTCAACTTGCCCCTATTTGGGTCATAAACTGGCATCGAGACCTCCATTACCCCTCTTTCAATCATGAAATCCCTCAGCCTCGTTAGTACCAACATCACGTGCTCAGGATCTATCGTATTCCTTTCATTGACCCTCATCACTAGAAAGCACAGGTATTTGCCCGGGACTTGTGCCACTGATGGGGGAAGCGCAGCCATTCCTCCCAGCCCCGGTCTCTGTCTGAACAGAAACTCCACGTTCTGGTATTCTCTCTTGAAGTCAGCCTCCAGTCTCGATTTGAAGCTCATGTCCGCCGTTATACAGATCGTGCTAGTCCTGTCTGACAGAATGAAGTCGCTGTCCGTTATTAGGATGTTCTCCCAGAATTCATTGGGGATTTAAATTTCGTTTTGAAATTTTGTCCTATGGTAGGTTCAGCTTCTTCTTCGCCCAATTCTAGTCCGTTGGTCTCTCTCACTTCCCTCAGTTTCTTTATTATCAAATTTTTGGTATGGGTAAGTCCTACACCCACTCCCCGGACAAAAATATTTATCGACGTCCCCGTCGATGATGCTGGGTCTAAATTCTCTGGGGGTATTTCTAGCGGCTTGTCGGTTGCTGTCCAACCGAAGAGGGGATCTTCCATTTTCACATGTTGTTCTGCTGACACGTCGACCTGTTTGATGCTTAGCCCTTCGTCTACTTCGCTCTTGACCCCACGCATCCACTCTAGTATTCTCAGGTTCGTGTTCTCCCTCCTCTCTATCTCGCTCTGTTCCAGAACTGTTTCTTGTTCTGGTGTGGAGTAATTCTCCTTTGGATAGTGTTCACTGTCGTTGATGATTTGCCATTCATCGCCTGCCACCAATTCGCCCACACTCATTAAATCGTTACAAATTTCATCAGGCCTTATCTTGTCAATTAAGAAGTCATCCTCGTACTTATTGTACCTCATGCCCGTCCGTTTACGATTACCGCTCCTGGTTCCTGCTGTCCGCAAGTCCGGTTCCGTCCACTTTGGCACCTCGTTCTGCTCCCGATCGTTCCAGTCTTCTTCCACAAAGGACTCTGCCTCTGAATCCGCTTCTATTTTTTCATTGTCATCCAGACTCAAGCCCTCGTTGCCATCGTTTTTCTCTCGGATGCCTTTTTCATTCACCTCGCAAGCTGGTTCCACCAATAGGTACTCGAGTCCCTCCATGTTCTGCGGTACGCACCAGTCTTCTGGGGATGGGACATGAGGTTTCAAGTTTTCATATTGCGCTGCACGCCCCGTACTCAAGCGGTAAAACCGTCCTTGCTGGTGCACTTCCGTTATCATGAACGGTCCTCTCCATTTCTTAAGTTGTTTCTTTATCCCTTTGGGAGGTATAACATTCTGGAAGACCCAGACGTATTGGCCCACTGCATATGGTTTCGCTTGCAGTATTTTCTCATCGTATTTCTTCCGCTGTCTCATTTGCGCTTGCGCTGTGTTCCTCCTGCAGAGCTCGTTTAGTTCCTGCTGTCTCTTAACCGCTTCTTTCACATAAGCTTGAGGCGATGTCTTTTTCCCTTCGTATTCTGGGTAAAAGAGTGTTAGAGGCACTGCTATTTCTCTGCCCGTCAACATCATGAAGGGACTGATTCCTGTTGTTGAGTGTTGCGTACTGTTGTACGCCCCTACCACCTGCGGCAGATACTTATCCCAATCCGTCATGTACCTTGAGCAGTATACCCTCAGCATGTTCACCAACGTTCTTTTCTGCCTCTCCACCAACCCCCCGTTGGTCTGGGGATGGTAGGACGTTGAGTGCGCTTGAGCTATGTGAGACCTCTTCATCAATTCTTTCGTTAAATCCCCCACGAAGGCTTTGCCGTTGTCCGACTGAAATGTCCTGGGACAGCCATACCTTGATATCCAGTGTGTTATCAGGTGATCACAAGTTTCCTCTGCCGAGGCTGTCTGACACGGCACCGCTTCCGCCAGCTTTGTGAAGTGATCTACTATGACTAGTATCTGGTTATATCCTGACTCTAACATACAGATCTTTTGGTGGTCTATTTGCAAAACTTCATTGAACTCCGAGCTCTCAACGGACTTGAGTGGAAACTTCATCTTCCTTGGGTCTTTCACTTGCAGGCATGCTAAGCATGCATTTACCCATCTCTCGCAGGCTTTCCTTAATCCTGGCCAGTCAAACCTGTGAAGTATTCTCTGTTGCACCTTGCATATTCCCTGGTGTCAGTCTTCAGTCTGAATAACACTTCAGTCTGATACAACTGTGGCAATATGATGAGGTTATGCTTGTGCAGTGTCTTCTCTTCATCCTTTCTCTTGCACGCTACCATCCCATCAGCCGTGTGATAGAGTAAATGCTTTCTTTCTTTGTAGAACTCGCTCATGATCTTGTAGCTGTCTTCTTCCAGGTCCCCCTTCTCTTTGGATCCCGTCCGGATCCATTTGGAGAGGTTACTTGTCATCTTGTCATTCTTTTGGGCTCTTATTCGATCCGACAGCCGGTATCTCGCCTTGACATGTTCCTTTAGTGCCATTATCTGACCATTCATTTCCCCCGGGTTGTGGATGTCATCTTTCAGTTTAACGCACACTATCCTTTTCATGATCTTCCTGTTGTCCTCTGGCACCAGATTTGTTCTGACATTCGAGTTGCAAGATAGTTCCCTGAACGGTTTCCTCGATACTGCAATTTTCTCAAGCTCTTCGCCTCTTCTTGCTGATCCAAGTTATATGTTCCTGATGAGGGATCCGTCTGCAACTCCCTGTCGCGGTATCTCATCTTCTCTTCGGCCAGTATCATGCACAGACTATCTATGTCGTCGCTGCAGCCCTCTGAATCTTCATCCCATTCTTCACGCTCCCCGGACAATTTTCCTTCTCCAACATCTTCTTCCTCTGTGGGCCACCACTCCCCGGACTCTGTGAAGATTCACCGAACCAACTCGTGAATTACCGAACCAACTCGTGAATTAACGAACCAACTCGTGAATTACGTACCAATTTGAGTACTTGAGAAATCTTTTCTGAATGTTTCTGATCGTGAACTTTGTTCAAGATCTTCTATTCTTTTTTCAATAAGTGTGTTCTAGTCGTCAACTTTGGTTCTGATCAAATCAATCTGAGAGTAAAATCCACTTTTTAGACTAAGGTGTCATATTCCTAACCTAAACCCCCCCCCCATTATTGTAGTTAAAACCTTATCCCTCCGTTCGTTTTACTAAAATAATTCAATTGGAAGTTTTTAAGAACATGCAGATTCATCTAATGTTTTAGCACCATCATTTTTTAAATTATAATTGTCATGCCAATCACGTTAAAATCCATCTAGCTGCCCCGAAGTCCCCATGTACCCTAACTCAAGATCCACATGTACCCCCAACTCGAGACCTCCGTTGTCCACCCGTATCTCAGGCGATACTCAAGTAGTACTTCTTGTGTAGGTGTACCATTATCTCTGTTTCTGCGAACACCACGTGTAGGATGGCATACAACTCCCTTGGGCTCAACTTGCCCCTATTTGGGTCATAAACTGGCATCGAGACCTCCATTACCCCTCTTTCAATCATGAAATCCCTCAGCCTCGTTAGTACCAACATCACGTGCTCAGGATCTATCGTATTCCTTTCATTGACCCTCATCACTAGAAAGCACAGGTATTTGCCCGGGACTTGTGCCACTGATGGGGGAAGCGCAGCCATTCCTCCCAGCCCCGGTCTCTGTCTGAACAGAAACTCCACGTTCTGGTATTCTCTCTTGAAGTCAGCCTCCAGTCTCGATTTGAAGCTCATGTCCGCCGTTATACAGATCGTGCTAGTCCTGTCTGACAGAATGAAGTCGCTGTCCGTTATTAGGATGTTCTCCCAGAATTCATTGGGGATTTAAATTTCGTTTTGAAATTTTGTCCTAGGGTAGGTTCAGCTTCTTCTTCGCCCAATTCTAGTCCGTTGGTCTCTCTCACTTCCCTCAGTTTCTTTATTATCAAATTTTTGGTATGGGTAAGTCCTACACCCACTCCCCGGACAAAAATATTTATCGACGTCCCCGTCGATGATGCTGGGTCTAAATTCTCTGGGGGTATTTCTAGCGGCTTGTCGGTTGCTGTCCAACCGAAGAGGGGATCTTCCATTTTCACATGTTGTTCTGCTGACACGTCGACCTGTTTGATGCTTAGCCCTTCGTCTACTTCGCTCTTGACCCCACGCATCCACTCTAGTATTCTCAGGTTCGTGTTCTCCCTCCTCTCTATCTCGCTCTGTTCCAGAACTGTTTCTTGTTCTGGTGTGGAGTAATTCTCCTTTGGATAGTGTTCACTGTCGTTGATGATTTGCCATTCATCGCCTGCCACCAATTCGCCCACACTCATTAAATCGTTACAAATTTCATCAGGCCTTATCTTGTCAATTAAGAAGTCATCCTCGTACTTATTGTACCTCATGCCCGTCCGTTTACGATTACCGCTCCTGGTTCCTGCTGTTATCGGCAAGTCCGGTTCCGTCCACTTTGGCACCTCGTTCTGCTCCCGATCGTTCCAGTCTTCTTCCACAAAGGACTCTGCCTCTGAATCCGCTTCTATTTTTTCATTGTCATCCAGACTCAAGCCCTCGTTGCCATCGTTTTTCTCTCGGATGCCTTTTTCATTCACCTCGCAAGCTGGTTCCACCAATAGGTACTCGAGTCCCTCCATGTTCTGCGGTACGCACCAGTCTTCTGGGGATGGGACATGAGGTTTCAAGTTTTCATATTGCGCTGCACGCCCCGTACTCAAGCGGTAAAACCGTCCTTGCTGGTGCACTTCCGTTATCATGAACGGTCCTCTCCATTTCTTAAGTTGTTTCTTTGTCCCTTTGGGAGGTATAACATTCTGGAAGACCCAGACGTATTGGCCCACTGCATATGGTTTCGCTTGCAGTATTTTCTCATCGTATTTCTTCCGCTGTCTCATTTGCGCTTGCGCTGTGTTCCTCCTGCAGAGCTCGTTTAGTTCCTGCTGTCTCTTAACCGCTTCTTTCACATAAGCTTGAGGCGATGTCTTTTTCCCTTCGTATTCTGGGTAAAAGAGTGTTAGAGGCACTGCTATTTCTCTGCCCGTCAACATCATGAAGGGACTGATTCCTGTTGTTGAGTGTTGCGTACTGTTGTACGCCCCTACCACCTGCGGCAGATACTTATCCCAATCCGTCATGTACCTTGAGCAGTATACCCTCAGCATGTTCACCAACGTTCTTTTCTGCCTCTCCACCAACCCGTTGGTCTGGGGATGGTAGGACGTTGAGTGCGCTTGAGCTATGTGAGACCTCTTCATCAATTCTTTCGTTAAATCCCCCACGAAGGCTTTGCCGTTGTCCGACTGAAATGTCCTGGGACAGCCATACCTTGATATCCAGTGTGTTATCAGGTGATCACAAGTTTCCTCTGCCGAGGCTGTCTGACACGGCACCGCTTCCGCCAGCTTTGTGAAGTGATCTACTATGACTAGTATCTGGTTATATCCTGACTCTAACATACAGATCTTTTGGTGGTCTATTTGCAAAACTTCATTGAACTCCGAGCTCTCAACGGACTTGAGTGGAAACTTCATCTTCCTTGGGTCTTTCACTTGCAGGCATGCTAAGCATGCATTTACCCATCTCTCGCAGGCTTTCCTTAATCCTGGCCAGTCAAACCTGTGAAGTATTCTCTGTTGCACCTTGCATATTCCCTGGTGTCAGTCTTCAGTCTGAATAACACTTCAGTCTGATACAACTGTGGCAATATGATGAGGTTATGCTTGTGCAGTGTCTTCTCTTCATCCTTTCTCTTGCACGCTACCATCCCATCAGCCGTGTGATAGAGTAAATGCTTTCTTTCTTTGTAGAACTCGCTCATGATCTTGTAGCTGTCTTCTTCCAGGTCCCCCTTCTCTTTGGATCCCGTCCGGATCCATTTGGAGAGGTTACTTGTCATCTTGTCATTCTTTTGGGCTCTTATTCGATCCGACAGCCGGTATCTCGCCTTGACATGTTGCTTTAGTGCCATTATCTGACCATTCATTTCCCCCGGGTTGTGGATGTCATCTTTCAGTTTAACGCACACTATCCTTTTCATGATCTTCCTGTTGTCCTCTGGCACCAGATTTGTTCTGACATTCGAGTTGCAAGATAGTTCCCTGAACGGTTTCCTCGATACTGCAATTTTCTCAAGCTCTTCGCCTCTTCTTGCTGATCCAAGTTATATGTTCCTGATGAGGGATCCGTCTGCAACTCCCTGTCGCGGTATCTCATCTTCTCTTCGGCCAGTATCATGCACAGACTATCTATGTCGTCGCTGCAGCCCTCTGAATCTTCATCCCATTCTTCACGCTCCCCGGACAATTTTCCTTCTCCAACATCTTCTTCCTCTGTGGGCCACCACTCCCCGGACTCTTGACCTGTTCCAAGGTGTTCAACTTCCTCCTTAAACACCACTTTCTTTTTCCTAACCCGAGTCCGCTCGAGTATGTCTTCAGGGATTTTGTCCACCAGTGACTGCACTATTTCTTTACCATCAGGATTACTCTCTTCTGAGGTGTTTTCGCCGCTGGCCGTCTCACTCCTTTGCAATATCGTGACTTCCGGTTCCTCTTTGCCCTTCCTTTCGATCACGGGTTTATCGTCTGCCATTTTCTCGAGTAATCTCATCAATTCCTCATCTATCTGTGCTTCTCCCGTTTCTACCTTGTTGAGGTCATAGCCTTTCGCCTTGAGCGTCTCCCTCACAATTTTTGACCTAAGCATTATTTCCATTGGCGTCCCTCGGGTCTTCTTCAAGATTGTCTTCTCTGGAGGCTCTTCTGGTAATTCGGGGTGATCTTGTATCAGTTTGCCTGACTTGTCTAGCCATCTTGTGAGTGGAAGACTATCATACGTTTCTTTATCCATGAAGGACAAGCCCTCTTTTATTTCTGTTCTAATCGCCTCCCTCTGTTCCTGTCTCTCGTAGAACTCCGACTTCTTAATCAAGCTATCGGCATTTTGATGTTTATCCCTTGTTCTGTGCTCAATTATCATGTTGTACCCGTCCAGGCGAACTATCCACCACCCAATGTAGCTCTGGTTCATTGAGTACGTCTTCAGCCAGCTGAGTGACCTGTTTTCGACTCGCAGCTTGAATGGCTCATTGCCTAGGTATGCCCTATATTTCTCGGAAAGCTAACCACCGCGAACATCTCCGCTTTCGGCGCCCCGTACTTCATTTCCGTATCACTCAGGAAATTGCTCCCGTATGATATTGGTCTCAAGACTTTCCTCCCGTTCCTTTCCTGTTCTTGATGGAGAATTCCAGAAATCGCGACTACCGACGCATCCGTATCCAGCACGTACATCCCTTTCTCCGTTGGCATCCCTAACACTGGTGCCTCGCACAACTCTTTCTTTATTCTCTGGAATGATTCTTCAGCTGCGTTGTTCCACGTGAACCTCTTGCCCTTGTGTCTCATCAATTGTTGCATCGGGTATACTTTATCCGTATAACCTTTGATGCATTCACTGTAATAGTTCGCGAAACCCAGGAAGCTCATCAATTGGTGTTCCGTTTTTGGCGATTTCCAAGTTAGCACTGCTTCAACTGCATCTGGATCTGGTCTGATGCCGTGCCTGTCCACCATACTCCCCAAGTATTTTATTGAGTCCTTGAGAATTTCGCACTTTGATGGTTTGCACTTTAGCCCCGACCTCTTCATGCATGCAAACACCTCGTCCAGTCGCTCGATCTGATCTTCCAGTGTAGGCGTCGCTATTACCACGTCATCCACGTAGCACATTACCAGATTGCCATACTTTTTTGTCACACCTATCAATGCATGTGCCATCAACCGTTGAAATGTAGCCGTGGCATTGCAAAGACCAAATGGCATCCGTTTCCACTGAAACAGCCCCAACTCGCAGGCGAACCCTGTTTTGTCCCTGTCCTGCTTCCTCAACGGGACTTGCCAGAAGGCCGAACCTAAATCAAGAGTCGTAAAAGTTTTTGCATCACCTAACTTCGAAAGTCTCTCATCAATCCTAGGTATGGGATAGGCATCCTTCACGGTGACGGAGTTCAGGTACCGAAAGTCACAACAAAACCTCAATTGGTCGCCTTTCTTTTTGGCCATCACTACTCCACACGCCCACGGTGATTTGGATGGTTCTATCATGTCATACTCTAGTAGTGTCTCTATCTCTTTCCTACACGCATCCGATTTGTGTGGGGTCATGCGCCTCGCCCCCTCCCTGTGCGGTACCGCAGACTCCTCAAGCTCTATTTCATGTTCAACAAAATGTCTGCTTTATGTCTCGAAAAAACTTCCTCGTTCCGCTCTAGTACGTCCTTGATGGCCTCGAGTTGTTCATCCGTTACATTACCCCTTAAATGCTCTATTTCAGGTAAAACTGGTTTATCTATTTCCATTTCCTCTAATGTTGGTCTTTCTGGGAAATTTGAACAACTCGATAGCCCATCGTCTGTCTCTGACTTAAGTGACTTTACAAGACCTGATGAACTTTTTATTTTATTCAATCGTCTCAAGAAACAAATCTTGTCCCTGTGATTGGGACATTCAATTACTTCATTCTCTTTCACATTTTCAGTCATTTCATATCGAGTTTTCACGGGTAAGGCATATCCCAACTTTCTTCCCCTCTGGATTGTTATGGGTATGTCAAGAGTATTCAACAAGACACTGACGCAGAGACCGCTCTTGGTTATCGAGAAGGATCTTCCTAAAACAGCAGCACTTTGACTGTTTGGATTGGGAGCTATGCATACTTGCTTACTATCACTCAACTCATTAAAGTTTTTCATCCGTAAGCCTACAATTGCCGCTTCGTTCGCTTTCAGCCTTACCCTTTTACTCAAGAACACCGGCACTTTATTCTCATTTGCCATTATCAGATTTACCGGCTTAATTACGTACTTCCTGTCCGGGTATCGAATCCTGAACATGGCATTGTTTAGATCAATCGTTACGTCGAAGTGCCTGATGAAGTCTCTGCCTAAAATGAACTGGTCAGACTCGTCTAGGTTTTCCACCACTAGAAAGCTTATCCACAGGTTGCGTTACCCTAGATTTAGGGCTATTATTGGTGTACCTAGTACCCGCAGCGCCTCTTTGTTCGCATTTGATAGCCGTATTCTTTGTCGAAACCCATTCGTTCTCAAGTTTCGATTGGTATAACACTCAAGACCGCTCCGGTATCAAGTAACCCACGTAACTGAGTCTTCTTGCCACTTATGTCAAGCGCGTGTGCTGACACGTCCGCTTCCGTCCCGATGTGCATTGCATCTTCTTCCAGCATGGCGCAGTGTCCAATCGATCTCACTTTCAGTTCTTCTTTGCCCACGTAGATCTGCCCCAATAGATCTTCATCACATGTTATCATGGGTTTCGTATAGATGTTTATCCCATTTATGTTTAGCATCACCTCATGAGGACTATAAGCTTCTGTATATCTGTTTTCAACACGGACTGACTTGCTGCCACCTCTCGTGAGTAGCGCCCTCAAGGCTCTAGACGTCATCTGTGGGCTTATCGCACTCAAGTAATCTGCGTAAACGTCAATGTGCATTATTGTCTGATCGCTTGGTTCGTTCAAGTTCCTCGTTACTTCATGGCCGCCCACAGTGATTATTGACATTATCCTGCCTCCGATCTTTGTTATGCCGAATAACTTTCCCTTCACCATTTTCAGAGTGTTGCAATTTCCACTCTTTGTCGACCCTGCTACGGTTTCTGGCACCGGCACCAATCAACCTGACGTCTCATTTAACTTCTGCTTTTCGATCTCCTGTTTCAATCGTTGCTCTATTTCCTTCATCGCTAAGTCCTGTTTGACTTTGTTGATAGCCTCTGACGCCGCCTTCTCATAATTTATCTCTAGGGCATTTCTGGCCGTGGCTTCTATTGCACTGTTGACTTGCGTTACGGCTTTCACCGTCTTCGTTGGCAGTTCCGCACTCGGTGCTGCGAATGTCTTGTTTCGTACTCGGTTTGTCTGTTTTTCTGGTTCTGCGCAGCCGCTAACGCCAAATTATGCTTGGGGTGACAGTCCATCCTAAAGGACTGTCCAAACAAAGGACAGTCCATCCTAAAGTGCCCCTCTTGATTGCAGAAGAAACATCTCGCACCTATCTTGATGATCAAGCCACTATAATACGCGTGTTCCTCCATCTGGCTCATATCTTCCTCATCGGGTGCATATCCCAGACTCTTCATGCCCTGTTTGTATGTTGTGCAATCCGCCAAGTGATGATCAGCTGACTCGCAGTTTGCGCATGATCTACGTTTGTCCATGTCATCTCTCGGCTTGTACCTTGACTCCCCCCTGCATATTCCTGTTATCTGAATATGAGTACTTCTTGGGTTTCATTAGCATGTACTCTTCTGACTTTTGTCTCATTTCTTCAGGAGTCGGTGCACTATCTTTCGACTGTGTATAATACGTTGCTATCATTGTTCTCAAGTCGTCTCTTTTCACCCCATCGATGAACTTCGAGGCAATGCTAAAGTTCCTTCTGTTTGTTGACTCTTCAGGATCACTCCTTCGTCTCAAGCTCTCGAGATCATCTAGGAACCGATCAATTGATTCATCGTCCCTTTGCCTCCTTTTCTCGAATCTCGTCATCGCTTGGTGACCCTTCATGCCTGACCCGAATCGATTCAACGATATCTCGAAGATCTTGTCCGCTGTGTCGCGTTCCTCTTCTTTCTTTGCAACTACGCATTTCAATGCCGTGCCTTCTAAGTTACTCAGTATCGCCGTGCTGGCTTGTCTCTCGTCGTTCAAGTTTTCCTGGATTTATCACCTCCTCTCTCACTCGATTTAGTGTTTCTCGTGGCGAACGCTTCCAATGTTCTATTCATCATCTCCCAGGTGCTGGCCCATGTCATGGCATCAGGTCCCGCATTATTGTAAGTCGTGGAATCACCCGTCGTATTTGCGGTTCCACTTTTCATAACTGTCTTAGTCCCCCCCCGGTGCTGTGCTCGCTGAATCCCGGGGTAATGGTAATGGTGTTGACTGCCGTTTGTTCCGTTGTGGTTCTACGAAATCAACTCTATTACCTTGCGTTCGATCCGTTACCGGCTTATCTTGTGATGTAGAGTTTCTCAGGATGGCGTCTAATTTTGCCTGTATAGCACATGAACTCTCAGCCTGGTCTCTTCTCATTGTGTCCATTCTCGTTTCCAGACTTCCCAACTGGCTGTTCACTGCGTCATACCGTTGCTTCATCTCTTGTATGTCTTTTTTGATGTTCTTGTCTCGCTCTCCATCAGTGGCATCTACCTTGTCTGACAGTGGCTGAAGTTTTTCCTCTGTTGCCCTCGCCAGATTGAAATAAATGTCCAGGTACTCGTATTTGTTGTATCTTAATTCTTTCTTTATCACCTCTCAAACCCCCTCGCTGTGTTTTAGTCTCTTGTCGATCTGATCTAGCTTCGCCATCAGATCGCCCAGCTCAAGAGAAGTTGTTGTTTCATGGTCAGCTGTTGCCCTGTTGTTGGCTGCTGCTCCCTGTTTAACCTGGTCCTCGTCTTGGTTGGCCTCTGTCGTTTTCGTGGAAACTGTTCCAAATGTTTTGCTTTTCTCGGCTTTCGGTTCCTCCGTCACTATGTCTCTTGATTTCATCCCGACCATCATTGCCAACCTTTCAGTAAATGACGTTCTTTTTACTTGAGACTCGTCCTTTACCGTTTCTGGCGTGTTGCCCGTTGTGTCCTCAACAGTAGTGTCTATCGGCGAGAACTCTATATCGACTTTTGATTTGGTTCCTCTGCATTCGGCATCGGTGTCGACTCCGTCCTCTTCTTCTCCACCTCATCCGTACTCTGGTCTGGTGTTTTTAGGTCAATCTCGTTGGCGGGTTCCGCTTGTCTCCCTTCCGCGCCCTCTTTCGTCTTGTTCTCTTTAGTACTCCTTGTGTTTACCATGCTAACTACAAAATTCTTCTTTGTTATTCTTGGGCCAACCGATGTCATTTTTCGTTGCGACGAATTATATTTTGTCTTTGACTCTGTAGCTCTGTAGCTCTTTTCTCAGCTATCGGTACCCTGCTCCGTCTCATGATTTTTATTTACAATTATTTCTTTTTACAATATCGCTATTTACAAAATTCTATTCTAAGAATAAAAAATTTTTTGATAATAAATATAATAAAAAAGAAAAACTACTTTCCTATTCCTTATAAGATTTATTAAAAATTTACTAATTCGTGATCCCAACCGAATCCGATCTATCGCGATTCAACGTTCCGACTAGTCCTATTGCTTTTGATTCAGTTATTTTGACCTGTCTTAAGACCCATTAGTACCGTTACACCACTTCTTCGTGCTGTCCCAACACTTCTACATAATGTCCCAACACTTCTATGTACTGTCCCAAGACTTTCTGGTACTGTCCCAAGACTTTCTGGTACTGTCCCAAGACTTTCTGATACTGTCTCAAGACTTTCTGGTACTGTCCCAAAACTTTCTGGTACTGTCCCAAGACCGTCTGTCCCAAGACTGCCTGTCCCAAGACTGCCTGTCCCAAGACTGCCTGTCCCAAGACTTCCTGTCCCAAGACCGCCTGTCCCAAGACTGCCTGTCCCAAGACTGCATGTCCCAAGACTGCCTGTCCCAAGACTGCCTGTCCCAAGACTGCCTGTCCCAAGACTGCCTGTCCCAAGACTGCCTGTCCCAAGACTGCCTGTCCCAAGACTGCCTGTCCCAAGACTGCCTGTCCCAAGACTGCCTGTCCCAAGACTGCTTGTCCCAAGACTGCCTGTCCAAGACTGCTGTCCCAAGACTGCCTGTGCCAAGACTGCCTGTCCCAAGACTGCCTGTCCCAAGACTGCCTGTCCCAAGACTGCCTGTCCCAAGACTGCCTGTCCCAAGACTGCCTGTCCCAAGACTGCCTGTCCCAAGACTGCCTGTCCCAAGACTGCCTGTCCCAAGACTGCCTGTCCCAAGACTGCCTGTCTCAAGACTGCCTGTCCCAAGACTGCCTGTCCCAAGACTGCCTGTCCCAAGACTGCCTGTCCCAAGACTGCCTGTCCCAAGACTGCCTGTCCCAAGACTGCCTGTCCCAAGACTGCCTGTCCCAAGACTGCCTGTCTCAAGACTGCCTGTCCCAAGACTGCCTGTCCCAAGACTGCCTGTCCCAAGACAGCCTGTCCCAAGACTGCCTGTCCCAAGACTGCCTGTCCCAAGACTGCCTGTCCCAAGACTGCCTGTCCCAAGACTGCCTGTCCCAAGACTGCCTGTCCCAAGACTGCCTGTCCCAAGACTGCCTGTCCCAAGACTGCCTGTCCCAAGACTGCCTGTCCCAAGACAGCCTGTCCCAAGACTGCCTGTCCCAAGACTGCCTGTCCCAAGACTGCCTGTCCCAAGACTGCCTCTCCCAAGACTGCCTGTCCCAAGACTGCCTGTCCCAAGACTGCCTGTCCCAAGACTGCTTGTCCCAAGACTGCCTGTCCAAGACTGCTTCCCAAGACTGCCTGTGCCAAGACTGCCTGTCCCAAGACTGCCTGTCCCAAGACTGCCTGTCCCAAGACTGCCTGTCCCAAGACTGCCTGTCCCAAGACTGCCTGTCCCAAGACTGCCTGTCTCAAGACTGCCTGTCCCAAGACTGCCTGTCCCAAGACTGCCTGTCCCAAGACTGCCTGTCCCAAGACTGCCTGTCCCAAGACTGCCTGTCCCAAGACTGCCTGTCCCAAGACTGCCTGTCCCAAGACTGCCTGTCCCAAGACTGCCTGTCCCAAGACTGCCTGTCCCAAGACAGCATGTCCCAAGACTGCCTGTCCCAAGACTGCCTGTCCCAAGACTGCCTGTCTCAAGACTGCCTGTCCCAAGACTGCCTGTCCTAAGACTGCCTGTCCCAAGACTGCCTGTCCCAAGACTGCCTGTCCCAAGACTGCTTGTCCCAAGACTGCCTCTCCCAAGACTGCCTGTCCCAAGACTGCCTGTCCCAAGACTGCCTGTCCCAAGACTGCCTGTCCCAAGACTGCCTGTCCCAGGACTGCCTGTCCCAAGACTGCCTGTCCCAAGACTGCCTGTCCCAAGACTGCCTGTCCCAAGACTGCTTGTCCCAAGACTGCCTGTCCCAAGACTGCCTGTCCCAAGACTGCCTGTCCCAAGACTGCCTGTCCCAAGACTGCCTGTCCCAAGACTGCCTGTCCCAAGACTGCCTGTCCCAAGACTGCCTGTCCCAAGACTGCCTGTCCTAAGACTGCCTCCAACCACTGTACCTTGTACCACCACTCGAGCTCTAGTAAAAACTCGCCCAAAAACACCCAACCTTACTGGCCAAAAATTAAAAATACCAACCCCCTTGTATTTATTTCCTTTCAATATTGTGACGCAAGTTGAAGCCCAACCTTCTCTAGGTGTCTTGTGATCACCTGTTTGTCCAAAACCGATTAAATCTTTCTTCTCCAAAAAGCGTCAAAAATTTTACACAGAGAAAAATAATGAATATCGATAAAAGCGAAAAAAGAGACAGAGAAAAAAAATGATGTACCCACCTAAAATTCAAAGGTGACTCGTGTCAACCCTTTGTCTGAACAACAATAAAAAAAATGTCTGGTACCTGATTGTCACGCGTTCTCCTCCCCCTGCTAGCGATCTTATGGGTATCACAAAAACTGTCTATGTCCGTTCCCCCCTCCCGATCCGATCAGGGTACCTACCTTGATTCGATGATAAATTTGGATATCCGCTTCTTATAACCGACGCGTGTAAGAATCTAATGTAACTAAATCGACTATGCCGATCAATTAGTTACTCTAATGTGTCCCCTCTTTTTACACTTTTCAACCACCAACCTCTAACCTAACCAGCCCCCCTTCTAACTTCCCCCCTCTTTAGCCCCCCTCTTAAGCCGAAAAATCCCTTAAGCGCCGGGTGCTAAACCTCTCGAGAGAAAACCGTAGACCTGTTTCCAGGCCTGCTTGACTAAAAACTTCCTCAAAACAATGGGGTTCCGCTTATCCAATTTTACACTTATTTCCTATAATGTAAGGTGGATTTTAACGATACCCGTTTGACCAACTTGAGAACGCCCTCGTCCTCTCTTGTTGCTCTGCTTGTGCTGGTTGTTTCCTTGACTTGTCCTGCGGCTGATCACCAGCACCACTTTCCCACTTGGCTGGTCACCTGTTCCAGTCAAGTCTCCTAATGGCCAGCTAAATCCCTGTGAACCACTTTCCCACTCGACTGGTCCCCTGTTCCAGTCAAGTCTCCTAATGTTCCAGCTAAGTCCCTGTGAACCACTTTCTCACTCGACTGGTCACCTGTTCCAGTCAAGTCTCCTAATGGTCCAGCTAAGTTGCAGGCTATCTGAAAACCCTTCACAACGCCCCACACTCGGGCACCTTTTCAGATTGCTAAAATGATCGAAACGATCGGTCTTATAAAAACAGTATGGGTATACTCTTGAATTAATATAAAGGTTTGATCCAACTAATTTGGTGTCAAAGTCACTGTCATTTTTTTGTTTTATAGTTTTTGTTCCTTTTTCTGTTCTTTTTCGGTTTTTTTTTGGCTTTTTGTCTTTTTCTCGTTTTTTCGTCTCCCTAGTTACCCCCCCCCTTACTCGGTTAGCTAAGCCTCGTTCGGAGAGCGTACCAGGAAATTTTCTCGAGTTTTCTTAAAAAGCTATCACGGTACGACCGGAAGGTTTACCCGTTCCCGCTGAACCGTACCACCGGTACTCTAGAATGGGAGTGTAGCCCGGAGCTGCGTCAAGTGGGTTCGACTCCGTAGTCATGATGTCGTAAAAACACCCAGGAGCGCCATAAAAACACTATGTAACAGTCGCCTACTTTGGTCACATATGAGGTTTAAGAAGAATAGGCCCTAAAACCATTGGCTCAAGAGTCAGGGACACTATTTCTTGTGTTTTTCCACCTCAAAACGTTCAGAGCCAATTTGGTTCGCTTGAGACATGAGACTAAAAACCCGTTACAGCTTAAAAGCCACTACCAAAATACCCCCCCACTCTAGAAAATAAGAATGTCCCTATACTTAGGTCTCAAAATACCCAAAATACACGAACGCGGTTAAAAACAGGGTCGGAACAGTCCGCACAGTTACTTTTTATTAGACAGTGAAACTTTGATCCATTTCAGATGGATCAACCTAAAACTCGCCTTATCTTATCATAACAATCATAAAACACACTCAAGAAAACTAAATTGAGAACTCACATGTTGGCACACTCGGGAATTGGAGGTAGCTAAATTAATGAGCAACTCGTGATTTAAGTAATATAACTTGAGGAGTTTAATACTAATTAGTTTTAATAAGGAAAACAAGTTTTGCCTCTAGTAATGAAGTTTTGGTCTGAACCATTGGGACACCCCAGCTGTCCACTTTTCCACTGAGGGTTCACTCTAGTTCAGCTCGAATAATCGTCATCTTCTTTCGCAATCGTTTCTTTCCTATTTCAGGATAAGACGTCTCTACTCGCGTTTTATTTTGTTTCTAGAAATTGCGAATTGCAATTTCCCGCTGCTTTTTTAGCTACTTTCCCGCGATTGTAAATCGGATGTTCTGATCTTATTTTTCTGATATTTTCAGTTGTCGCGACAAAGTTTAGCATGACAGGCTCCATTCGAAATTTTGAAAAATTAAATTTCCTCCCAAAATTGCGTGTTTCGTGTTTCTCAAGGTCAAACTTCCAAATATGACCGACTGGCACAGTCAGATCGAATCTCGTCCGGAAATAACATAAAAACCGTCACCTTAAGTTTTTTATTGTTTCTTTGGTTTTTTTCGATTTTTTTTACTGTTTTTTGCATTTTTTTTGTTTTCGAATAAAATTGTTTTGGCTTTTTCTTGGTTATACACTGTTTTTATTCGGTTTTACGCTTTCTCTTTAATGGTTTTTGGTCCCGGGTTCTATTTCTTTATCTTGGAGTGAAAGTTCGGGGAACACAAGTATTTTTTCTTTTTTATAAAGTTCAGCAGTCATGGCTTTGTTTCTCATAAGTGTAGAATCCCATATTGATGAAAAATTCACAATCAGGGGTCTTAATTTTTCTTTGTTGTATTTTCCACGTCGGTAGCAGTCTTTCACAGTTGAGTAATCCATGCCCAAATTTTTCATTACGGCATTAACCGCATCTCGGTCAGCGAGAGCTCGGTTGTTCGGATACTTTTCAACTTTTTCTGGAATGCCAACGACTTTAGCTTGATATCGGTAATCGTCAAGAGAATTAGGAATAGGTGATATAACCTTGACTCCCGTAACCGGAACCGTCGTGACTGGAACTTCTTGAATTTTCGTAGCTTGAAGTTCACGGAATATCTGTTCTACAGATGATTCTATTTTCAGAATAGCTGTTGCGTTCAGATCGTTCATACCAGTAGATAAAGAGGAGACAACTTCAGTGAGAGATGTTTCTTTGTTCAATGCCACTTTTAACTGTGACAGGCACTCGCGGTGAAGGCATGATATACTTGATTTCGACAGACCAGATAAAATCTTGGCTGTATCATCTTCAGAGGACCATACCAGTTCTGAGATAGTGGGGTAGTAATCTTTACCAATCATGGTTCTTGAGGTACCACTGCGTGGTGCTTCGTTGGACATCCAGATCCATGAAGTCCAGATCCACGCCGACCCGTCAGACCAAGATTACCAACGTATAGTCCAGTCGATTTGGTGTGGGGACCCGCTCAGGGCTACACTATACAAAGGTTCACTTGGAACTGACATTCAACTAAGCTTTTTACCCATGGCCGCAAAAAGCTGGATAGGTGACTCTGCTTAGTTGAGTTGGGAATCTTCACTTTCACTGCAGCATATCATCTTATCTTAGGAATAAAACATCAATGTTGTGTAAAGCTTTTCAATGAAATAATCACCATCGTCAGACACTGAAATAAAAGCTTGTATAAAAATGTAAAATGTACATAGTTTAACAAGGTTAAACATTAAAAACAAAGTGAATAAAATTCGCTATGATATGTGAATATGAAAGCAAGCCAGTTTACACTGGAACAAAATACTCTTCTATAATTTCAGAGTCAGCTCTAGGCTGCGAAACTCATCCCGCGTGTTCAGGCCGGGTTTCATTCTAGCGATGTGAATTGCCTCTAGAGTCATCAGTTTTCGGACATCGTTCGCTCTGTCTATGATCTCCGTTGTAAATTGGGTGTCTCCGGTGCATATCATCTTAAACTATTTAATAAGTTTATCACAACAATTAGGCTACTCACTCAAGTGGTCAGCACATGTGATCCGCGTGATCAAGAAAGCAAATAGTGTTTTCATGATGTTGAAACGGAATCTATCTCCAGTTGTTTCCAAGGCAGCTTGTTTTTGGTTTTTTTCGATTTTTTTTACTGTTTTTTGCATTTTTTTTGTTTTCGAATAAAATTGTTTTGGCTTTTTCTTGGTTATACACTGTTTTTATTCGGTTTTACGCTTTCTCTTTAATGGTTTTTGGTCCCGGGTTCTATTTCTTTATCTTGGAGTGAAAGTTCGGGGAACACAAGTATTTTTTCTTTTTATAAAGTTCAGCAGTCATGGCTTTGTTTCTCATAAGTGTAGAATCCCATATTGATGAAAAATTCACAATCAGGGGTCTTAATTTTTCTTTGTTGTATTTTCCACGTCGGTAGCAGTCTTTCACAGTTGAGTAATCCATGCCCAAATTTTTCATTACGGCAATAACCGCATCTCGGTCAGCGAGAGCTCGGTTGTTCGGATACTTTTCAACTTTTTCTGGAATGCCAACGACTTTAGCTTGATATCGGTAATCGTCAATAGAATTAGGAATAGGTGATATAACCTTGACTCCCGTAACCGGAATCGTCGTGACTGGAACTTCTTGAATTTTCGTAGCTTGAAGTTCACGGAATATCTGTTCTACAGATGATTCTATTTTCAGAATAGCTGTTGCGTTCAGATCGTTCATACCAGTAGATAAAGAGGAGACAACTTCAGTGAGAGATGTTTCTTTGTTCAATGCCACTTTTAACTGTGACAGGCACTCGCGGTGAAGGCATGATATACTTGATTTCGACAGACCAGATAAAATCTTGGCTGTATCATCTTCAGAGGACCATACCAGTTCTGAGATAGTGGGGTAGTAATCTTTACCAATCATGGTTCTTGAGGTACCACTGCGTGGTGCTTCGTTGGACATCCAGATCCATGAAGTCCAGATCCACGCCGACCCGTCAGACCAAGATTACCAACGTATAGTCCAGTCGATTTGGTGTGGGGACCCGCTCAGGGCTACACTATACAAAGGTTCACTTGGAACTGACATTCAACTAAGCTTTTTACCCATGGCCGCAAAAAGCTGGATAGGTGACTCTGCTTAGTTGAGTTGGGAATCTTCACTTTCACTGCAGCATATCATCTTAAACTATTTAATAAGTTTATCACAACAATTAGGCTACTCACTCAAGTGGTCAGCACATGTGATCCGCGTGATCAAGAAAGCAAATAGTGTTTTCATGATGGATGTTGAAACGGAATCTATCTCCAGTTGTTTCCAAGGCAGCTTGTTTAAACACTTACAAAACCCTAGTTTTGTCTATTATCTCTTATACTAGAGCTGCGTGGTACCCTTCAAAGTCAGACATCGGTATTCTCGAAAATTGTAAATTCCGTTTCACTGAAAGGATGTGGTTATGTCGACTTCAGTTGTCCACAACGACTGTAAAAATGGAACATTCTTCCTTTGTCTATGTATCTAGATATATTTGATATTCTAGAGCAGGAAGCACCGACATTGAGTGGCGAAAGTATCTCTCTTCTTTGAGCACATGTGCACAGCGTACTGGAAATATCTTTAAAGTACCTAAAATACGTGTGGAAGTATGTCGCTCAAACTTCTGGTACATAATTGCAAAGCTTATAAGCAAACTGCTTTGCAGTGTTGATTTTCTTTCGCCGATAAACTCAAAGGAAGGGTAGTGTCACACGTATGGGACGCATTTGGAAGATTTTATCGCGAAGAGTCTATTTGTTCAAGGAGGTACTTGTGTCTATGCGACACTTGTAGACTGAAAAACTAAAACTCTGTTTCCTCTTCTCATCGTCATTCCCCTTCAGCTTTTAGCTGTAAATCATAATAATCCTAATAATAAAACACATAGAAGTACTTGACCTGTGCACCGATTTTTGGACCTCGTTTCCTTTCCCCAAAAATATCTAGCCAATTCTTTATTTTTAAAGTTCTGGGATTTTTTATATTCGAGTCGCTTAATTGTTTTCAGGCAAAAGCGTTTTCTCCGTACTTAAAATAGGGAGTCAGCTATGGACTCGGTAGATGTTCAGTTTTTGACATCTTGACATTTTAGAAAAATAGCTTTAGCTGTGTCCCTTAATCATTTTCGAGCGAACATGGCGAAGCTACGAGAAGGTGAGACGCCTAACCTTCTGATCAGTGGCTCAATTCCTGCACAGCAAAACACTTTCAAGGTTTTTTGTCTTTTCTTATTTTGCTTTATTTTTGGCTTTTCAGAGCTACTGTTTGCGGCTCTCTCGCTTCGTTGCTAATTTTTTTGCGAGTAGTGATTTTTGTCTTTTTTCTATTCGCTAGTTTGTCAGGGTAAAAAAAAAACGAAATGGTTTTCACTTATATAGGTGATGATATATAAATTTTTTTTTGTTTTTGGGAAATTTTCAAAATTTATTCCCACTAAAATTTAATTTTCGAGCTTCGGTGTTGATTTATTTTCAACCTCAGTTCGTTTTCTTTGTTAAAAGGAAGGCAAACTCCACACTCGAGGAACAAAAAATGTAAAGCTTATGAAAAACGGATTGATTTCTATTTCTAAAAAAAACTACTGTATTTTGCTAAAATCTTAGCGGATTGAAAACTTTGACTACTGATATTTTTCTCTAACTGCGACAGTTTTAAGGGTGAAGTCTAAATTCTACCAAGGTTAATTTGTACCAAATTGAAAAATCAGTGCCATTCGTATCATAATTAATCAACTCGATGTCTGATTTGACATTTTTTGAGCCAACGAATTATTAAATTCGTTTTCTACTGTTCTAACAGCAGAAAAGTGACCGCCGTATTCGCGCCAACGTGATACGAGATAGCCAATAGAGGATAGAACTTTATACAAAATTAAGCGACGGTTATCGCCCACAGGCGACTTTTTACCTTAGCTTTAATTAGTCGGCTTTTTAGTCGTTGGCCAATTGAAATTTGTTTTATCTTACTCGATTGAATCTTTATTTTGGTGCAATTGAGAGTGATATTTGAGAGTAATGAACGTAGTGAGTACTCTTACATAGTTCCTGCTGATTTTTTTTGGTTTTTTAAGAAAAAACCCTAAAATTTGATCACGCTCGAACTTGAATTTTCGCGGTTTGTCTGATGATTTCCTTTTAAATTTACTACGTTTCTATTGTAAAAAGGAGGCGAACTCCACTACCAAACAACGAAATTGTAAGTTTCGCAAAAATTTTGAACAACTTTTAATTTCGAAAATGGAAAGTAATTATCAGATCTCTCAGTGAAATACAAGTTTTACCCATTGATCAAGTTTTCTCAATGATACCTCATGCTTTAGCTGTGCCTCTTATTTATTTTCAAGCGAACATGGCGAAGCTACGAAGACGTGAAAAACCTAACCCTCTGATCAGTGACTCATTTCCGGCACATAGCAAAATACTTTCAAGGCTTTCTGTATTCCCTTTTTTTACTTTTTTTTGGCATTCAGAGCTACTGTTTTGCCGTTTTCTCGCTTTTTTTGCTATGTACAGCTTCTGTGTAATATTTTTACTGATTGTTTTTGGGCGTATTGATTCCGTCTTTTTCCTATTTGATGGATCGGCAAGGTAAAAAGAACGAAATGGTTTTCACTTCTATAGGTCGTGATATTTTTTTGTTTTTTAGGAAACTCTCAATTTATCTCCCGCTCAACTTTATTTTTTCAAGCTTCAGTGATGATTTTTTTTAAGATCAACTCATTTTCTTTGTGAAAAGGAAGGTAAACCCCACTATCGAGCAACAAAATTGGAAAGCTTATGAAAAACGTATTGACTGCATTTTGCTAAAATGATTGCGGAATGAAAATTGATAGTTTTCTCTAACTGGGATTGAAAAATCAGTGCCATTTGTATTAAAATTAATCAACTCAGTTGGACGATTTGTGAGCCAACGAAAAATTAACTTCGTTTTCTACTATTCAAAAACAGAATAGTGACCGGCGCAGTCGAGCCAACGTGTCGCGAGCTTGCAAACAGAGAGCAGAACGTTATACGAGAATAAGTTATCGCCCACCGACAACATTTCACCAAGAGCTTCAGTTTTTCGGCTTTTTAGTCGCTGGAAAATTGATTGTTTGTACTAACGCGATTGATTATTGATTATGGTACGAATGACACTGATTTTCAAGAGTAATGAATGTAGTGAGTACTCTTAATATAGTTCTCACTAAAAAGTCGAAAAGTTTGTTCACGCACGAATTTAGTTTTTCGCGGTATGACTGGTGATTTCTTTTCAAATTCTGTGCATTTTATTGTAAAAAGGAAGGCAAATTCCACTACCGAACAGCAAAATTGTAAAGTTCACGAAAATTGTGATCGACTTCTAACTTCGAAATTGCAAATTAATTGTCAGATCTCTCAGCAAATCAAAAGTTTTACCTATTGTTCAAGCATTCTTAAATTGGGTCTATTTCAATATAAAAGTGTCGATCTTAAATTGTTCTACAAATTCAAAGAGGTTTGAGTTCATCTGTTTTTTTTCTTCGGAATTCAAAAGTTGAAGATTTTGAAAAAAAAAACAATTCGTTTTTTTTTCAGCTTCTTTGTGTTCATTACTCTTTTCCAACTGTTAGTTGGCTATGTTTCAATAGGTACTTATGAATACGCACCAGCTTTAAGAAAACAGCGCTTATCATAAATAATTATTAAAATTCAATTAGCTCAGATTGTTTTATTTCGAACGGCGAAAGTGGTATCGATTTATTTGTTGCTCGGTAAGTTTTCCCGCTAGCTTATACTACGCCGGCGATTGCATTGCTGAGCCTATATTCCTAAAAATTTTCATAAATCGAGAGAAAATTAAAATGTTTTATTATTCGATTTCAACCGTTGTGTTTCGACCTTGTAGCTTTCACTTCATTGTCTGATAGTGTGCAATGCTAGATAAAATGTTTACTCAATTGTTTCCGGGCGTAGTGATTTCCGTCTTTTTCTATTCGCTAGTTTGGCAACGTAAAAAGAACGAAATGATTTTTAATTTTCTATTTCGTGATATTTTTTTCCGCTCAAATTTAATTTTTTGAGCTCCGGTGTTTTTTATCAAGCTCAGTTCCTTTTCTTTGTTAAAAGGAAGGCGAACTCCACTATCGAGGAACAAAATTGTAAAGCTTATTAAAAACTTATTCACTTCTAGTTTTAAAAAAAACACTGCATTCTGCTGAATTCATAGCGGAATGAAAATGTTGATTGTTGATAGTTTTCCCGAAGTGGGATAGCTTTAAGGGTGAAGTCTCATTTGAAAATTCGGTGCCGTTTGTAAAAAAAATTAATCAATTCTATTGGACGGTTTGAGAGCCAAGGAATTATTAAATTCGTTTTCTACTGTTCAAACAACAGAATAGTGACCGCCGCTGTCGCGTTAACGTGTCGCGAGCTTGTCAACAGACGGCAAAACCCTATACGAAAATAAGTGCCGGTTATCGCCCGAAATTTTTCCGAGAGCTTCAATTAGTCGGCTTATTAGTCGTTGGCCCATTGAATTTTGTTTGTAATAACGTGATTGATTTTTTTTGGTACTAATGAGACTGAGTTTTCAATTTGTAACTTGTGAATAATACCCACTTGTTTTCAGAAAACAGCAACCAATCATGAATAATTCTAGAAATTCAGCGAGCTTCAAGGTATTTTATTTTTTTTTCGAAGTGCGAAAGTGGTATCGGCTTAGTTGTTGCTCGTTAAGTTTTCCGGATACTTATATTACGCCGGCGATTGTTTTGCTGGACGTAGATTTCTCAAAATTAACATAGTTCGAGAGAAAAAGGAATATTTTGTAATTCGATTTCAACTGTTTTTTTCCGACTTAGTAGCTTTCGCTTCATTGTCTGATAGTGTGCAATCCTATATTCGCGTGGTATTGCAAGTGGTACGAAGGTTCGCTTCTCCTTTGTATAATATTTGTTTCTTTGTCTATCTAGTCCTTTTTTGCTATGTAACCCTATATATAAGTGTTTGGGTTTTCGTGTCCTAAACCGATTTGGAGTGCATCAACACAATTAGAGTTTTTCAAGATTATTATAAGAACAAGCGGAAATTGTTTTAGTCATCTGAGGAAATCTGACAATGGAACAGGGACTGTCGATTTTTTTTTGGTTGAAATGTTTTCAAAAATTTTATGGTGAGATTTCATTTTTTTTATTCTTTATTTTCAGTAGCCTTTGTTGCTCGTTGACAAGATGAATTGTACGCCTCTTCTGCCCGTACATCAAGTGCATATTCCAGCGAATCAACGATATCTTCTAGTGTAGAAGTACCCTCAAAGAAGTAGTCAATTTCCTCTATTAAGTTTTTATGTGGCAGCTCACCGTTCTCGTGTTCGTATAGGTTCCCATCTACCATAAGCTGCCTTAAATGCTTGTGTCTATTTATAGCAGTTTTCAGCAGGTACTGTCCGTTTCTATGCAGGTCAACGACTCTTTGGTATTCAGAAGCGTAAAATTGCAAGTCTTCTTCAATTGCTTCCTTTTCTTCGGCAGAAGTCGCTTTCAATAAATCTTCTTCGAGATTTTTACCCTCATTGTGAACCATCAAAATCAGGTTCTCCAGTCGATAGATTTCTCGGTTCAAGGGTCTAAAGTTAGCTTCAAGGAATAAAATCTGATCGCGGATTTTGTCTTTCAGATATTCCGCGGATTCTATTTCAAATTCTGTTTCCAGCGATATAAAAACAGGTGGAACATGTTGCTGGGATAGCTCTTCTTCTACCTCTCCATAAGTCGATTCGTCGTCAAATTGTGTCAAAGAATTCACAAAACTGTTATGTGAAGTGTTAACTGAGTCATTCTCTCTGTGAGCTGTTTTCATTTTCACTCATTGGATGCTTTTTGTTCTGGAGTTTTCTTGGTTGCTGGAATGGAGACTTATTTTTTAGTTTTATGACTTTTAATGTCAAAAGTCATCTTTTCTGTTCATTGAATCAAAAGCGGTTTCAATGATTTTTGAAGCAGAAAGTGGGTGAAGTTAAGTTTGAACCAAAGTTTGGATGTAAGTTAAGTCAAGGGTGACAAGATTTAAATGTCTGCTTTTCAGAAGCGAAATGGAGGTGCAGTCAGGACCCTCAGGTGCACAAGACTCGCAGAAGAAACGATTCGACGTGAAGAAGTGGAATGCAGTCGCTCTCTGGTCATGGGATCTGGTAGTCGACAACTGTGCTATCTGTCGCAACCACATCATGGACCTGTGCATAGAGTGCCAAGCTAACCAGGGCTCAAACACCGCTGAAGAATGCACAGTTGCTTGGGGAGTGTGCAATCATGCGTTTCATTTCCACTGCATATCCAGATGGCTGAAAACTAGACAAGTTTGTCCCCTGGACAATCGCGAATGGGAGTTCCAGAAATACGGACACTAACTGATCGAAGATTTTCAAGAAGTCTTAGAAAGTGATTAGATAATAGCTGCGCTGAGTTTTAGTTTGCAAATGGAACAAAGTATTGTTAGTTATGAGTAGTTTCTCTGGTGGGCTCGATTGTATTTATAGTACAGAATTTCACATAATTCAACTTATGTTACGACTATTTTTTGATCATCATCTTGGTCTCTCAGGGCTGATTTTCTCTTGAATTTTGAGATGTAAATGGTCGATTTTTTAGAAAAAACATGACTGACTCTAAATATTTTGCGACCACCAAGAAGGGGGAGATCTTCGAACTAAAAGCGGAACTGACGAGTGACAAGAAAGAGAAGAAAAAGGAGGCCGTGAAAAAGGTGATTAATTCTGATTTTCAGCATGTTCATGTACGACTGCCTCAGGAGTTAGAACCGCTCATCATCGAAATTAAGCTTTCTCTCCCTTTGGTACTATCTATTTTTGGCCAAGAAACCCTAAAGTTTTGCTGAAAGTCTATTTAGTGCCAATATATACTTGTTTTGATTGTTTTGAAGGGAGGCGGACTCGAAAAAAGTTCGAGAAATTCTAGATCCCTCCTTGTTTTCAAAACTGTTAATTTTGCACATATGGAATGTCTGATTGTATTGAAAACGGCAAAAAAAACGATTTTTTTGCATAGTTTCTGAGTTTAGGCTCTTTTCTATTGTCTTACCGTTATTATACCTGAATGTGCGATGACAATAAGTTCACCATGCAAGTTTTCATTACATTATGACAACGTAAAAAGATAGTTTTTCAAAATTGAATTTCAAATGTGGGGGGGGGGGAGTGGAAAAGAGCCCGGATATATTTTACGTCTGGTGATTTTTCTAGAAGAATTCGGATAGTCAATTTGGCCGACTGAAAAAGGTCGACTGCTCTCAGGTGCCTAATTATTGCCCTCCCATTAAGAGCCGCCGATAATTTAAGACACCATGATAATGATTTAGTTCACAACTGAGATTTTTGTAATACTATTGACCCCCTAGTAGTTAAGCACAGGAGTAACTGCTTGGAATTTAATACCCTCGTAAAAATCCTGTATTCGACTTTGATTGATTTTTAAGGTGATTGCTTCGATGACTGTGGGAAAGGATGTGTCTGCGCTGTTTCCTGATGTGGTTAACTGCATGCAGACAGACAACTTGGAACTAAAGAAGCTAGTGTATCTCTATTTGATGAACTACGCCAAGAGTCAGCCAGACATGGCCATCATGGCAGTTAGTAAAGATTTTAAAAATACCGCTTTGGCCAGACCGAAATTCGTTGACTACATTTAATTAAAAAAAAAAAAATTGATAAATTTTCCTAAAAAATTGTATTAAAAAATTGTATTGGATGAATGTAGTTCAGAATATTATATAGATTGTGACGATTTTTTAACAGTCTTAAAATTTGATCGGGCTCAGGTTTATTTTTCACGGTTTGATTTTCAATTGCTTATTAACTTCAGTTTGTTTTCTGTGATCAAAGGAAGGCCAACACAACAGTCCTACAGCGAAAGTGTAAATGTCACAAAACTAATTTCGAAAATGGATTGAAATTATTAGACTTGCGAGAGCAAAGCGTCTTGTAATCGTTTACTAGACTTTTTTCCGTAAATAACTTTTCTTACATATCTGTACGAAATGTGAAATTGCTTTAGTGAATCATAGCAACTTCGAGAATCCTTCTAACTTTGCCCAGAGTTTACCCGGTTTCCTTTGTACTCTTAGGTCTGGGCTTCCGAATTTGTGTTTTTTTTTCAGAATATGTGAAATTGGATTTTTTTTTGGAAAATTGAATTGTGGGACATTCTTTTATCTGCTCATGTTCTATCGGCTTAGTTGCCTCATCTGGAAAGTTTCTTGTGCTGTCAGCAGTTTCAATCGTAAATGCTACTCCTGTAGTTTGTCAAAATAATAGACCAGACATTTTCCTTGGTGTTTTTTCCTTGGTTTACTTTTGTTTAATTTTCACTGAAAAACTTTAATAGGCCAAAATGGTTTCGACGCATATTTTATTGTCTTAGAGTCTTTGATTTGTGTCGCTGGAAAAGCAAAAAATGATTGTTTTTTTTGTTGAAACTTTAGGCAGTTTGTTTCGCAAGATTTCAAACCTAAATCGCAAATAAAAGTGTTCACTTATTTGGTGGCACTTTTGTTAGAATCACAATCTGTAGTATTGGAAATTTCAGAGCACCTGTTCTGTGCCGTCTGATAGTTTTTGTGATTTATTGAGCGTCCATGGCTGAGTGGTAAGTGCATGTTAAATAGAGCGTCCATGGCTGAGTGGTAAGTGCATGGTAAGTGCAAACTTCAGTTATGTAGGTCGCAGATCGAATCCGAATTTTAGCCGAATTTTGACTAATTCGAGGCTTATTGCTGCATTTCTTTATCACACGTTATAGAGCTGCTTTTTTGTCGTGTTGTCGCCAGTGTTAGCGAATCGCAGCTTCGGCTGTGTTACCTTTGCGATATGCAAGGGTATTGCAATCGGTTACTAGACTTTTCCCGTCATTAATTTTGCTCACGGAAATCATTCATCTCCTGGACTGAGTCATCTTATGTCATGGTCAACTTCTTGAAATTCAAATTAAACTACTATAATGTAGGTAAAGCCCGTTTCAGGTTGTAATTATTTTGTCATTTTTTTCCAGTTTCGTCGTTTATCCCTATAGTTTTTGTCAATTTGTGGTCCGTTTTTTTTAAACACAATTTTTTCAAATCTGGTATATTTTTTCATTGGTTCACTTGTTAATTCATGGGTCTTTGTCCAATTTTAAAAGTAATTTACTATACCCGAAATTTCAGAAATTTATAAATTTACCTAGTCTGATTTTGTGTTTTTTTTTAATGTTAAAGAGTTTCAGTTTAATTTATAGCGTAGTCAGTTTATATTGCGTAACTTCGAGGGCAAAATTCATCCGTATACGATTTATTATGGCAACAGTTTTTTTCCCGGCTCAACATGTTGCGACCCCAAGTTTGTCGCCTTTGTTGCCGCTCGGTAAATGATTTTTAAAGGATGTTTATGAACTTTGTAGCTGTAGTTTTTTCAGCTTTTTCAAATCACTTTTTGAATTAATATGTCAGAATGTCAGAAAGTTTTCCAGAAATTAAGTACTCAGATTTTTTAAAATTATTTTTTCTATTTTTTTTTTTGCATTCTTCTTATTTTTTTCCCATTAAATATCGTGTAACGCAATGTCTTTCGATTCTGCTATTTCCGTCTCATTTTGCTTTCAATGGTTCGTTTGCGTTGCATCGCAAGTGATGCGAAGCTCCGCCTCGTCTCTGTCTCAGCGAAATAAAAGACATTCCCTATCTATCCGGTTTCTCAAATTAACTGTTTTTTTTTCGAAAAAAAGTGGCAATCATTAAGTGTTCTAGAAATTCGAAAAGCTTTAAGGCTATCTGTTGTTTTCTTTGAATTTCAAAAATTGAGATTTATTAAAAATTAAGTCATTTTTTTTGCGTTTATTGACTGTTTTCCATCTGTGTTGGCCATGCTTTTAGGGGCTGCTTTCAACTCGACAATTTTTAGACATGCTGCAGCTTGATAGTTCCAATTGATTCTAACCTAGAATGGATTCTTTTTTTAGGTCAATACTTTTGTGAAAGATTGCGAAGACACCAATCCACTGATCAGAGCACTGGCTGTTAGAACCATGGGATGCATCAGGTAAATTACCCAAAGATATGACCAGAGTTGACTATTACTGGAGGCTTAAATGATCGGTCAGTTATAACTGTTAGTCTAATATAGCCTTTTTAATCCTGAGATTAGTATTGTTCAACTAAGCATGTGTTGCTGTGAATTGTTTGAAGAAATAATTTGACTTTAGGGTTGAAAAGATAACCGAATATTTGTGCGAACCCCTAAGACGATGCTTGAAAGACGAGGATCCATATGTTCGCAAAACAGCCGCTATTTGCGTCGCTAAGCTGTATGACATAAACGCAGACCTAGTCAAAGACCAAGGCTTCATTGACAAACTGATGGAGCTAATCTCGGATTCGAACCCGATGGTGGTTGCTAATGCAGTTGCTGCGCTGGCCGAGATCAATGCGGAACCAGAGATGACTCCGTCTAGTGTGAACAAATTACTAACCGCACTGAACGAGTGCACTGAATGGGGACAGGTAGGATATGGGAAATTCTTTTGATTCACTTTTTAACCCCCTCTTGGCTAACCCAATGCTATGGTTGATGACAGGGGTGGATTTAGGTGAGGGGGCTGGTGTGGTGGGGCTAAAAAGGTTAAAAGGTTGGCAAAATGTTCTATCTTTTTTTTGAAATTGCCCCCCCCCCTCGAGAAAATCCCGGATCCGCCCCTGGTTAATGGTTTTACCGTCTGAAACTATCATAGCTCATCATTTGTATCGCAGCTGGTGCAAAGTTGAGAGTTTTAATGTTTCTGTTATACCTTCATCGTCTATTAACCCTAATGGACATTAACTATAATATCCGTACGGATAACATTCCCCTCTTTTTTAATAATTGAAAAAATCAATTTTAGTTTTTCTCGCTGTCTTTGTTGCTTTCTTTTTTGTCCTTCTCCTCTGTCTTTGTGCCATCATCCTTGCGTTGGTCGTCCTGATGATCTTTAGTGTTCTTCTGATACGGTTGGTTCGAAGTTTCTCGTTCTCTGCGGAACGTCATCGAGTTTCCCCGGATCGGTGAGATAAAACGGAGGATGTTCATAGCCTCATTGCAATCTTTGCTAAGTGCCTCTTCAGATGTCTTTGGCCTGTCCAGTATGTACCGGGAGCTTGTGGCGATATTTGCTGAATGTTGTTCTGTCATGATGTGTCTGGTTTTTTCGGGTGTCTCGGTATCCATGTGGATTTCCGTACTAGAAATGTCCTCTGACCGGATATATGGTGAGGAACTAGCGTTTGTCATTATGTTGTTCACCTATCTGTTTGGTGTACTGTTGTCCGGGTTGGATTGTTGAATGCTGCAGATTGTTATCAGGGGTTCTTTGGTATCGGAGATTTGGCTTATCGGTATTGTGTCCCCTAATTTCGAGGCGAGTGTGCTTTTTCGGGGTCTTGTAGAGCGTCTAATTTCTGGTGATATTTGTTCGAGTGTGGCTTTAATATGGATCCGTTTGGCAGCCGGTTTTTTCGGGGATGGTGTTTTTCGATTAGAATCTGAATCCGATGATAACGAAATTGAGGTGTCGCACTCAAATTGAAATCTACTGAGATCGACCTTAGGTTTCTTTTGCGGGCTCGTTTTTCCTGATGGTTTAGTTTGCCGTTGGTTATTTTGTATTAGCTCTGGTTGTTTGTTTGGCTTGTCTGGTTTTGTTGTCGAACGGTTTGAAGAGTTTCTTCCGTCCCAGTGCCCGGCGGTTGAGAGTTTGTTGAATAACTTTCTTTACTGACTTCGGTAGCGATCGTTTGGGGCTTATGGTTGTTGGCGTAACATCCTTCGTTATGTTCCGGTCAGGCGTTGTTTTTCCTGAAACTGGAGGTTTTGCTCTCGGTATGTGTACATACGCTACGAAATCCTTTAAGGCCGCTGGTCTACATTTTCCATCAACCCTAGGATCCGGAATGAACGCAAGACCATGGCTAATAACTCTGGGTTGTTTACCGTCCTCTCTTATCCACGCGGTGTGTGGAGAGTAGTTTAATATTGACCCGTTTTCAATAATTTTAATTTGTGCCCCGAATATGCTTGGGTTGTTTGTTTTACGTGCAATGGTTCCTGTTTTTCTGGCGACTTGTTCTGGTCGCTGTCCCGTTTTAGGGTCAATAGTGTGTGCTGGACTTTTGAAACGGTCTTTTGAGAAATTAAGTGGTGCCCTCTCGAGTTACTGTTTTTCCTGCTTGGTTAGTGGCCTTATTGGTTTGCGTGTTTTGAGTTTTTCTAGGTTTTTTTATTTTTAGTTTCTTCTTTTGCCGAGGGGAATCGTGAGAACCGATCACCCCCCTTTAATATATAGACCTTCTCGTCCAGTAACGGACGCGCGAAATCCAACTGAATTTCTTTGTTTGGTTCTACCACCGCGTCGAGTGTGGTTTAGTGTTTTTTTTACCGGAGATAACTGTAAGGTTCTTACCCGTATCACGACATTTTTTGCAGTTTTGTGCAGTGGACACTATATCGCGATGGAGGTACGGGTACCACACATGTTTGGCCGCCCTATAACATGCCGCCTTGTCCTAGTGGGTTAGTTCAAAGGCATCCACCAGTGTAGCTCGCATTTGTTTGGGGATAACGACTCTGTCGTCGTACAGTAGAATGTTGTCCCTGACTGACAGGCGGCGTCTAACATTATGAAATTAGAGTCCTTATCAGTCTTTTAGGCTGTCCAATATTTGTTGTTTGACCATATTTATGAAAGGAGACAAGTTTCAGTCTCTATTTGTTGCCGCAGCAATAAAGCCTATATCCATAACCTTTCGCAGGTTTTTCTGGAAAAGCGGGGTGTCTTCCTCCTCGAGTGTTAGTGTCTGACATTTGTTGTCGATCCTTTCTCCGGTGGCCTCGTCGTTCTGCAAAGTTTGGCAGATAGCATCTGCTTTGTCATTTATTGCTCTAACAAATGTGAAACTTTCGTTAGAGGTAATCACCTGGTGTGACACATCGCTGATAGACAGTTGGGGCGGTGGCGGTTTAGCTAGGAAGTCATTGAAGGAGGCGTAATTAGAAGGTGCGAATGTAAGCTGAGATTGTGTGCAGCTGTTGCATTTGCGTAAGATACGCTTAAACGGTGACAATGACATGCTTGTCTCAAGGGTTAGTCCATAATTGGGACGGAAATATCACTTGAATTTTGAACGTTTGAAATTTCAATGTTTTTCGAATCTGTAGTACTCAGCAAGTGACTTTTAACAGTGAATGCAGTTTGTGTGTGAATTGACTTTGAAGCTGCAAAGTTTTCGTTCCGGTCGAGCTCTAAAGTGCCTAGATATCCAATTGGATTATCGTTCAAAGATATGTTTTGACTACTGCTATCTTGAAGTTCTGAGCTTTTTACGAAATCGTCAATCAGTGCGACCACAAATTTTTTATCGCAGTATGCTGGGGGTTGTGGTTTTCAATTAACCCCATTTTACTACCTGCTAGGTGTTTAATATCAAAATCGAACGGAATAAGTCTGTCGATCCACCTAGTTATTTTACTTTGGTTGGTTTTATTTCCCCTGTTACTTGTTACTTTGTAGGGCGCTTACTAACGCTTGGTGGGCTGCAATCAGTGCGAATCGTCTCCCATATAGGTAGTTCTTAAAATGTTCAATAGCCCGTACTATGGCTAAAACTTCCAGTTCGTTAACTGAATTTTTTTTGTTGACGAGTATAGGAAACTTGACGTTACGCAATTGTTGCCCAAACTTTCGGTGTTTCTTGTTCGAGGGCTGCTCCGATTCCGGCACGACTTGCGTCGCACACATTGCGTGTTTCTATATTGCTTACGAAATGTCTGTTCTCGGTAATGTTTTTAACCGCTTTTTTTATTTTTTCTCGTTTTCTGCCTTCCATTCGAAGTTTAATTTGTTTGACGTTAATAATAGTGGTCGGAGTGGCGTGCATATTAGGGCCAAGCTTAGGATAAATTTGTTCAGGTGATGGATAGATCTCATGAAGCTTTTGAGCTGTTTAAACGTCTTCGGATGGTGTAGAAAAGCTGTGGCATCTGTTTTCTTCTGAATGGGGGTGGTGCCGTATTCGTTTATTACGAATCATAACCACTCCTTCTCCTTGCAACTAAATCTGCATTTATCGACCGAGATGTTATCGTATTGATGGTGTGTTATTATCGAATATCTTTTACACTAGGTAGCTGCGCACTTAGTGTAGAGGCAAAGCGCTTGCCTGAGGTTCTAAAAGTCCAGGCTGTGTGTTCTGGTCAGACCTTGTTTTTTCCGCTATTTCTGTATTTTGGTTTTTCAAAATTTTTGGCTTCTAGTTCTTCTTTTTGTTTTTTTTGTACGCTTTGTTTTCATTTTCTTCAAACTATCAATTTGATCTCTCTGAAATGTGTTCAAGTCCCCCTTATTCAATTTCTTTGATTTTTAGAAATCAAAGAATGATATTCTTGTTTTTTTTTTGTATTTTTAGTCTACATACGACGGCATTTTTTTGAATAAATCAATATGCTTCAGAAGGATTCAAATGATAACTGTCTAATGATTTTCTATTTTCTACAAATTAACATTGTCTTGTGGAACTTTCAATAACGTTTTTTCTTAAATTAAAGTAGGCTAATTAAGATTTTGAAAAGTTAAGTTATTGAAGCCTTAAGTTATTGAAGCCTTAATTTTAATTAAGACCTCGACAGCATAAATACTTTTTATATGCATTTTTGTTACTTATTCGTGGTTCTGTTGTTGAAAAATAATTTTAAAAAAACGGAGCGGTTTTCCATTACTCTCAGTTTGTTCGTTTCAGGTGTTCATTCTGGATTCGTTGTCCAACTACGACCCGAAAGACGAAAACGAAGCACAGAGCATCTGTGATCGGGTCACGCCGAGACTCTCACATGCTAACTCAGCTGTAGTGCTCTCCTGCATCAAGGCAAGAATCATTTTTTCAGACGATCGTTCATCAAGATAAAGCCTTTAGACTTATATGGAAAAGTCATCTTCGAAGCTTAATCAGTGATTTTACTAGAATTCATATTGAAAGTAAGCATTATCGAAGACCCAAGGTTTTTCGATAACTCGAGAGTTTTTAACTTTGCGTTTTGAAATGGTTTCTTGTGCATTATTTCGATATATTTGATGAGATAATTGTATTCCTGAGAGCAAGGGTCTTTTAATTACTTTTGCATGAAACTATGTCATTTTACGTTACAAGTTTTGTCTGAGAGGCCATCATTTTACCGATCTTTCACATTTTATTATTTTCTTAAGTCGGTTAACCTCCTTTTTTTCTTAAACTGTTCGATTTAGGTGATAATGAAGCTGCTGGAGATGTTGAATGGAGAAGATGCAGTGGCTAACCTGGTGAAGAAACTGGCGCCTCCTCTGGTCACTCTTCTGAGCAGTGAGCCAGAGATCCAGTATGTGGCACTGCGTAACATCAACCTCATCGTCCAGAAGCGACCCGCAGTTTTGCGAAACGAAATGAAGGTAGGGAGAATAATTTGGATTCTAATTCTCGATTACAGACTGGAAATTTCGGACTAGATTTGAACTCTATTTTGGAACGAATTGCATTAATTAGCATAGAATGAATCGTGTAGCGCAAATTAGAACTGCTACTCAAGTTTCAGTTTTTGTTGTTGGTCAATTCAAACGCAGAGCAGTACCGTCACAAATTTATTCATATTATTTTCTCTTGAAAGATAAGGGATAAAGAAAAAATGCAATGGGGTACAGTTATGATAGCTAGATCTCTACAATGCTGTCAGACCTTCAAAATTTCAGAAAAAGCATGCTTATTTATTTCGTAGGACTCTTCTTCCATGCTTGCTTTTTGATGGATCCATGTTTAGTACCAGCTGCATGCGATTGTAGGTGTTTTTCGTGAAGTACAATGACCCGATCTATGTGAAGTTGGAGAAGCTGGACATCATGATTAGATTGGCCAATCAGCAGAACATAGGCAGTGTGCTGAGTGAACTAAAAGAGTACGCCACTGAAGTGGACGTCGACTTCGTAAGGAAGGCTGTCCGAGCTATCGGAAGGTGCGATTTTAAGATTTCCTTGATCATCTGACATTTAGGCAAGAAATCAAAGCTAATAAAATACCAGGTAACTGTAATATAAAATTAACGCGCGTTTTAGTTTTCTTGATAAGAAAAGATGAAATGTTTGGGTTTTTTCTGAACCCAGTTATTTTTTCTGGAATCTGTAAAGAGACTTAGTCATAAGTTTTTATCGTACTGGTGTCAGCCACATGACTTATTCCGTTTGCGTAGATTAAATTTGTATTAAGCCTATGAAATGTGTCCACGTCCCTGTTGTTTTAACAGGTGCGCGATAAAAGTGGAAAGTGCAGCTGAGAAGTGTGTGCAGACGCTGATTGAATTGATCCAGACTAAAGTTAACTATGTTGTACAGGAGGCCATAGTTGTAATCAAAGACATCTTCCGAAAGTACCCGAACAAATACGAAGGTATGAAATGAACACAATCTGAGTGTCATTGCTTATTGAGTGCTACTGAACGTAGTGAAGACACTTATATAGAGGTCGAGTTGTTTTTTTTTCAGGAAAAATTCAAATGTGTCCTCACCAATCTTGATTGTTTGCTTTTGAATTTTAATCAAGTTCAGTTCAATTGCAATTGCTCAAAGAAAGGGAAATTTTGCTCAACATATTAGTTCAAATGGCGCGAAAAAATGTGAACGACTTCTTGTTTCAAAACTGGTTTTTATTTTTAAGATTACCCTACGGAATAAAAAAAAATTTACCTTATGAAAAAGTTGTATGTATTTTTTCCGTATTTTAAAATTTTTTCCGTAAACAAATTTCTTCACAAATCATTTACTTTCACGTGCAGGCTGATATGCTCAATTTTGAAAGTTGAAAAAAAAACTACCTTTTTGTTCATTTTAAGTCGTAATAAAGAACGAAATGATTTTCACTGATATAGGTGTTGATGATTTTGTATGTTTTTTTTTCAGGAAAAAGTCGTAAAATGCTCAAATAATTACAGAATTGACTTATATATTAATGCATTTAAAAAGGCACGTTGGTATATATGCACTATTTTTTTATGAATTGGATTAATTTGCGCTCTCCATTCATCAAAGCGGAATTTGCGCTGAAAAAATTGCTCATTGATCATGCTTGTTTACAAGCGAGCGTAGTGTAATAGGACGAGTATTCTTTTTTCCACCCCACTTTTGGCGGCATTTTACGGCTTTTAATGACATGTGCTTTGATATTCGTTTGGTAGTGCATTAACACAGTTGATGTGTTTTCAATTCACCCAACGAACAGTAAATTACAGAAATAAAAATTAAAATTCAGAAATTAAAGGTATATCGTAATATTTTTGAAATGTTAGTTTTTACGTAAATTGGCTTCAGGTTTTCCAATGTTTTACATGCAAATTTAGCGTGGATGACTTCCAAATAAAAGTGCTCACTTATTTGGAAATTTCACTGCTTTATTTGTGGCTAGTGTTTAATCTTCTATATACTATTAGGCTTCCATTGCTGAGTGGTTAGTGTGTGTGACTCTTAATCTTAAGGTCGCTGAATTTTTTGCTAATTCAAGGCTTATTTGTTTTTTTTGTCATATTTCACTTATAAAGCTAGTTTTTGTCGTGTTCTCCGTAGTGTTTTTGAAGCGAAGCTTCGCCTCTGTGTTTTAATTTGGGTTAGTTTTAAAAAACAGTCCATCATAAATTGTTTTTGAAAGAGTTTTAAACTGATATAGGGTTTTCGGCTCTTTTTCCTTTTCCCCCACCTCAATCAAACATGAACTTTATGGTCTAGTGAATGGTTTTACAAGGTTAATTATGAAGACCAAATATGTTTGTCATGGCCTAATTAGTCTGCACGTCAATTTTCATGACAATCGGACAAAGTGAACAGTAATTTCAAATATAAAAATTTGCAGGTGGGGGGGGGGGGAAGAGCCGGGTTTTCGAAAGGTCAAAAAACTTTGATAGTTTTTTTTTTCGGTTGCTTTGTTCCTTGACACTTGTTAACTTGTTGAAAAATTGTTTTTCGGGTTGCTGGTTTTCTTTCGTCTTGATTTTTTGTACAAATCTGCATGAACTATGCTATTTTCACACGTGCAAAGAGTGATATGAAAATGCCATAGAACAGCCTTAACGTGGCAAGTTTTTTCATTCAACATTTTTGAATGAAAAATGATTGATTTTTCAGGTTTTTGGGTTTCGTTCTAATTTTCGTCGGCTCAATTTCCGTTTTTTTTATGTTTGCGACAACCAAGGATATTGCGATCGGGCACTAAACTGTTTTCGTAAATAGCTTTATTCAAAGACTGGTCACATGGTAATCAGTACATTTTATACCAGCTGCATGGTGAGTGTACCGCTTCATCGTTGATTAATAACATGGTTACTGTTTTGGCCGCATACTTCCGATTGCTCAAAATCAACCCCAAAACATGAAGTATGTTATCATTTTCCTAATTTGAGTAAGCATTATCGAATCGGAGCAAAGATTTGTTTTCGCTTAAACAACTTAACAAATCAGAGTAACGGATACAATTAATATCTTGATTCATACGTAATTCGAATTTGGTTGCATAATTGGCGAAAAGCTTGCGGCCATGCCTGTGGAGACAAACGATCGGGATTCGAGGACTCTTTTGTCTGCTTATTTTTGTCGGCTTGCTTGTGACAGCACGGGCTTTCCTCATGAATTACAAAATTTTATCCAAAATTGAAAACTCTGTTGATATTTTAGTCTAATCGTGATGATAATTAAGTACGGAGCAAGTATGCTAAAAATTTTTGGTCCGCGACTTACATGGAGCTTTGTCTTGAATCTTTCGAAATTAAAAAAAAATTAAGACAAAAAGTTGATTTCTCCCGTTTTTACACTTGCGATCTTGCGAGCGTTAGTTTATTAGAACGTACTCTTTTTTTAACCTTACTGGCAAATAAGAGTGTTCATTAAAAGTATTAGCTTATTTGGTTGTACTTTTGCTATAATCACGATCTGTAGCATTGGAATTTTCATAGCATCTGTTCTCTGCTTTATTTGTGGCTAGTGTATGTGAATTTTTAAGCGTCCGTAGCCTAGTGTTTTTTGTGTGAAACACATAGTTTTTAGGTCGCTGATCGAATATGAGTCGTAGCTGAATTTCTAATTCGAGGTTTATTTCTAATTTTTCTTGTTTCACTTTATAGAGCTGCTTTTTGTCGTGTTCTCGATAGTGATTGCGAAGCACAGCTTGGCCTCTGTGTTTATACTTGGGATAGCACGTATGTTGCAACCGCGTACTAGACTTTTTTCTAATTAAGTTTGAGCACAGGACTAATCTCCTGGACTCTGTTGAAAATGCCGCAACAGGCAGATTTTGAGTATGTTAGCATTTTAAATGTCTGTGCTAATTGAAATTTTCCTCGTTGTTTTGTAAACCGAAATTTGTAATTTTGCTACCTATTTTTTTATTGGCTTAGTGGCCTTATATTGCGTCATTCGTTTTATTTACCGAAAAAGTTTTGCGTGCTTGTGCCTGTATTTTGAGGGCAAGCGGACTTGAATTTTTTAAATTCGTTTTTTGAGCCTTGTTTGAGTTTTTTTTGGCTTAAATGGTTTCTGCTCAGCTGTTTCCAGCTTTTCCCGAAAATTTAATTCCATGCTAATTTGACTTTTATTGTTTTGGCATGTTTTTTTTAAAGTAGCTTTCTTCGTTTTGATAGATCTAGTTTTTTGGCTGTATCGATTTTTTTTTTCGCTCATCTTAGGTTTTCGTTTTTCGAATTTATCGCAATTGGTGCTGCGCTCCGCTCATGTGTAATCTCAGAAACAATATCTACCAAAATCTGGCAAATCTTTTGCAATTGTAGTTGATAAAAACTAAATTCCTGGTTCATGTAGAAAAAATTGAATTGAACTGCAAAAAGTTCACGAATGATTTTATTGCAAGTAGATGCAATTTTTGGAGGTCTATTAAATCAGTTTATGAGTATGCACTAAAAGATCTTGTGATAATGAGTCAGCATTTGTGATAATGCTCAGCTAATGATTCTTTTTTCAACGAAAAACAACAACAAAAAATAAGTTTGATTTTTGACTAAGTTTGTTTGCTCAAGGAGGCTCTTCTCGGCAGGCATCACGGCCTAATTGGAGTGCTCTCAAATGCAGTGAAGTTTAAATTTGTGGTTATATATGGGTGGTTATAATGTTTCTGATTTCGCTTAAAAATAAATTTATTGTTCCGGCCATTGAAAATGGGGAGGAACTTTGTATTTGGGTGTTTTAGTTTTTTTTTTCATTTTGTTTTCCATGCAAAATCAGGTACCACAAATATTCATCGGACTGGGTCGAGTGATATATTATATAAAAGTTCTCCTAATTGTGATTTGAACGACATTAAAAATGTCCCAAAAGTTTTCCTAGTGTCGAGAAAAACGATTTGATTTTTCGTCTATTTTGGAGCGAGTAAAGCCATCGAGTAACGTTTATATATAAAAGTTAGTAAATTAGGCTTAAACAACATGTATCATCACACCACGTAAAACAAGACAAACTTTTGAATTTTATTCTGAAAATTTTCCGAGTATTCTGTGTTACTAGCACAGCAATCGGCTTTCCTTGTTGTTCCGACTTTCGATACGAAGGTAACGGAATATTTGTGCTCGGGGTGGGTTTTTTTTTCTTCAGACAAATTTCGACTTTTTAACTAGCCGTTTTTGACTCAATTTTTTTTATATCATTCGAAAGCTATTGTTGTCCTGAGCTTGAATTTGAAAAGATATTTCACCTGTGATCATTTTTCGTAAAGTTATGGGGGTTTAAAAATTGCCATTTTGGCCAATTTGGGACAATTAACGCGCGATAAATTTCGCGCTATTAACGCGTAAGCGAGATTTAATCTGTCTTAGAAATCGTTCCAAAGTAGTTCAAGGAAGCTTATATGCCTAATTGATTTGCTAATAGGCGCAAACTCTATCGCTTTGTACTTAATATGACGTGTGGGGGGATGTTTTTACATAAAATCTCAAATTTTTTCAAAATTTTGTTTAAATTTCTTTTATTACTTTGAAATTTTTCATCTTATTAATGCTCCATAGACCTTAAAAGGCAGTAGGAATTTTCAGGCCTTCGCCCTGATACGAGCAGTCTTGTTTATATATAAGGTTGCTTTGATGTTGAATCTCAATAAAACACAACAGTGTTCCTGGAAATGATGCGCACAAACCTTTTTTGGCGAGAGTGGAAATCTACTATTAACTTTATCGAGGTTGCTTTGAAGTCGAATTTCATTAAATCCTTTTGATTCTTCTTCAGTTCGCAATATTAGTGTTACTGGCAGTGGCACGAGCGAAAAATGATTGAGCATTTTGTGTTAATTATGCATTATAATTTTTTCCTTTTATTAATAATTTATAGAATGATCATATCTAGGAGAAAATGCCGTTTCCGAGAGTTTGTGCTAGTGTTTGACTTTAGTATATATTGTAACAAGGCGCATTTGGACCATTTCTAATGTTGTTCAACCAGAACTGGATATCGGAAAAGGGTACCAAAGAGACCTTAAGAAAATTTGGGGAACCAGAATAGCACTCCCACCTCCTAGGCTCGCTAATGATTGTAGGCTAGAAAACAATTGTAGCCAGTAGCGAATTTGGGGGGGGGGCGGACGTCCCCCCCCCCCCCCCCCCCCCTCAAGAATCGACCCCCTGCCGACCCAAAGGGTCCCCCCGTTGTACTATTTTGAGATATCCATTTTTGGCTGACTGACCTTAAAATTTTTTTGAAGGCTCTTTTGGCGCCAATCTTTACTAACATTGAGCGGGGAGCGCGAGCCGAAAAAACACGATTTTTTGGTCGAAATTTTCCAAAAAGTGCCTAAAAACGCCTTTTTTCAAAATTTGGCCTGCGGCGGAGAAACTTTGGTAAAATTAGGGTCTTTATAGTGGTTTGATTGAGCTCAGAAAATCAATTTGGTCGACCTAATTTCTAGATCCGCTCCCCCTCGAGAAATTCCTAGATCCGCGCCTTATTGTAGCTTAGTGTTATGAAGAAGAAAGTTTATTTCAATAATTTAAACGGTGTTTCAGGTATCATAGCAACTCTTTGTGAGAATTTGGATTCACTCGACGAGCCTGAAGCGCGAGCTGCTATGATTTGGGTTTTGGGTGAATACGCGGAGAGAATTGACAATGCCGACGAGCTTCTCGAAACCTTCCTTGAAGGTTTCCATGACGAGTCGACTCAGGTTCAGTTGCAGCTTCTGACTGCAATTGTTAAACTGTTCCTGAAGAAACCGACCGAGACTCAAGATCTGGTTCAGAATGTCTTGTCTCTAGCCACTCAAGATAGTGATAATCCGGATCTGAGAGACAGAGGCTATATATACTGGAGGTTGCTCAGTACAGATCCAGCGGCTGCTAAGGAGGTTGTTCTGGCTGAAAAGCCTCTCATTTCAGAGGAGACTGATCTCCTGGAACCGACATTGCTTGATGAGCTGATTGCACATATTGGTTCCCTGGCTTCGGTTTATCACAAACCTCCAGCTGCATTCATCGAAGGATCAGGTTTGTTGCTATTGACTGATTTCAAATGAAACAAATTTTTCAATTTCATGTCTTGACGAATAAAGTGCTTTTAAGAAAAATCTGAACCGCAAATGTACCCGCTAATAAATAGTAATACGATGCTGCTTAAGCGGAACCAATTCAAGTATCTAACTTTCGTACAGAAATGTCGTAAAAGAAGCTTCTATTTCTTAATTGTTGTTTTATATGTGATCAGAAATGAGAAGAATCAAACCAGTGGGTAGATCTGGTCCTTCTTCGTCCCAAGATGCGAATGCCACTCTGACAGACCACAATTCGACTAGCAGCAGCATGCAGCAGGGCCCATCCATCATTCCAACTGCAGACTCCATGAGCGGAGACCTCCTCGGAGACCTGCTAGATCTCGGTGAGAGATTTTGATACTCTGATTAACTATCAATTTCTAAATTGAGAAAAGACGCCTTCTAAAGTAAGACGAAAAGTTGCTGGTAAAAGTAAAGACAAATATTGAGCTAGAGCGAGAAGGCACTAGCATTGGTTTTAGACAAATACGGCAATCACAAAAGTTAAGTTCCTCTTCTTTAAAAGAATGGGATGTTAATAGCGATCTAAATTATAGGTTTAAGGCATTGAATTATGATACGTAGCATATTTTCAACAAGTTTTAAAACACAGAACTTGAAAAGCAATTTTGAAATGTTTAGTAGTAGTAATAGAGTAGTACTAGTAGAGGCTTTAGGGCTCATGGCCCAAAGGTGTGAACAACTTTTTTCAGCTTGCATGAGTTTTTGATATGGGTTGCACGATCCACAGGAGCACAGTACACGCCAGGTGCATGTGTCTAGTTGATTGTAGCTGTTTTTGAAGTAGTTGAAGTAACTTTCTGTCAGTTGTTTCTTTGTCGGGTTGACGCGGAATTGATATTGGAATATGTCGAATAGTTTAGGGGCTCTCGTCCGAAAATTTTCATCTGTTTGTGAAAGCGATTTTTTCTGAGTTCGAAATCGCTGCTCTGTCTCGTGGTGCTGTTCCTCAGAAATACTGGGATTGATTCGTCTTTGACGTTGTATTTACCGTCCATCACTGACTGGAAGGATAGTATGTCAGGGAGTTCATTGTACATCGATAGTGGCAACATTTTTAAGGCTCGTAGTCTTTCTTTGTATCCAATTGTTTCGTTTGGTATTCATGATGTTGCTTTTTGTTGTACCTTTTCAATTTCTTTCTTTTCAGATTTGGAAGGGTACCATACCTGTGCTGCATATGAAATGACTGGGACAAGATAATCGATATAAGCATTCAGTTTTGTTTCAAGCTTTGTGTGTGACGAGATGTTTCATTTGATGTTAAAGAACTCCCGCCATGATTTGCTGACCCTTCGTTTGCTGTTTTCGCTCCTCGAGAGGCTTTTCGCCATTATCACGCCTAGATCTTTCTGGGAGTTTACAGTACCAAGTTTGGTATCAGTCGTTCTGTCAGTTTCTGTTTCTCCTTTTATACATAGCACTTCGCTTTTTTTCCATGTTCTTTACCGTTTGGTTGTCGATACTCCATTTTTCGAATTGGGTTGCCAGGGCTTCGGCTTCTTCGTTCTTTGCAATGACTTTGAAGTCGTCTGCATAACCAAATGATATGTTTGGGATGACTGAGTCAGGGAGATCGTCCGCGTATATTAGGAATATGAAAGGGCAGAGTATAGAACCCTGCGGTACCCCTCTTGTGACAGGCGTGACTGGGGATCTTTTTCGGTTGATTTTGACACATTGTTTTCTTGATATCAAGTAGCTGGTCAACAGCTGTAGGATCTTCCCTCCAATTCCTGTCTCTGCGATTTTTGATATAAGTGATTGATGTGCGACCTTGTCGAAGGCTTTACGGAAATCTATGTATAGCACCCGTAAGTCCGAGTTTTCTTTAATGTCTGTTTTCTGGTATATATCATGGTTTGGTAAAATATCGATGAAAAAAATCGTGGAAGTCATGTTTTTGTTTTCTGTAGGTCCTTCGCAATCCTCTAATCAACCGACTAGTTTCGGAGCATCCTCCAGTGAAGATGCTGGCGCTATTGATCTCCTCTCGATGGGCCTGGATTCACTCCTGACTGGACCTACGAACGCCGCTGGACCAGGTAGTCTGGGGTCCACTGGTGCTGCAGCCAGCAGTGGTCTGGATGATTTACTCGGAGGAGGAGGAGGTCTGCTGGGCGGGCCATCGTCCTTGGGTTCAACCGGTATGATACATCTTTTAGATGTCAGATGTGCTTTAAAATTAGTGTCATATCTTAGCGTGTTTTTGCCACCCTCAATGAAATGTACATTGTTTAGTTTGTTACTGTTTACTTATGACTTCGCAGTCTAACTGTTAATCTTGCAACAGGAATGCCCCCTGCTGTCCCTCCTGCCAGTGGAATGGGTGGTCTGGACGACCTGTTCTCCCTCGGAACTAGCTCAGCCCCGCCCGGATTCGCTTTCTACTCTCCACCCAAACAGGAGTGGCTCAATGCTGCTAGCAACAAGGTTGATATACTTTTGAGATGAATCCTGTTCTAGCTTTTTCTTTGCTAAAAAATGCCAATATAGTGATGTTTTGTTTTTCAATTTTTTTTTAAAATTGAGTCAATTGAGTTTTCAATAGGCTTAGAACTGATAGAATAATTGGTCTCTATTTTGACTGAAAAATGGTTTTAGACAATCCTAAGTTGGAAGTATTTCCATATTTTTGTTTCTAGGGACTTGAGATCCAGGGAAGTTTCACAGTGCAAAGTGGGACGATCTTCGCGGACATGACATTTGCAAACCGGGCCATGCAAGACTTCTCAGACTTCGCTATCCAGTTCAACAAGAATTCGTTTGGACTCATGCCTGCTGGACCCCTCAACGTGACTAGACTGATGCCACAGCAGAGTCTGGACGTCAAGCTCCCCATCCAGAAGGGAGGCGCTATTCTGAAGATGGACCCATTGAACAATCTCCAGGTAATTTTGTTGGCTGTTACGGTAAACGAGACTAATTTTTCTTACTTCAGTAGGAGTTTACGGTAAATCATGTCACCTTGAGCTCAAAGTTTGCGGTTAAAGGAAAATCAAACAAGGATAGCTGGTTACTGTGCAAGTAGCACAGAATGTTCTGACCATAGTCTTAAAAAATACAACAAAGTTTTTCAAATCATTTTAGTTTTTTTTTCGGCGTGTTGTGATAAAAGGAGCTGAAAGAAAAACTGAAGATTACGTGTATTCGACGGTCATAGTAAAATAAGCTAATTGAAAATCAGTTTTTTTTGGAAAGTTACTTGAAAATGCTCAAATTAAACTAACGTTACTCAAGTTGAACTAAGTTATACTTTTTAAATTAAGCTATTTGAAGCTTTTTAGAAATTAAGATAAGAATGCTGGCTCGCTTTGTTCGAAAATCAAAAATTCTAAACTGATTTTTATCGACACTGCGAAAAAAATTTTCTAAGTTCTTTTAATCACGACTATAAGGGCTTAAATATGAAATATCTTTCATCCCAGTCCGATAATTATTTGTGGTACCTGAGTTTGCGGGGAAAGCAAAAAGAAAAAATTAAAACAGACCCGAACACAAATTTCTTCCCCATTTTCAATGGTCGGAACAATAAGTATTTAAACAATCGGTTGTCTAATAAATCAAAGCTTGTTGAACTAATTAAAAATCAAGCCTTGTTATAATGTTAAATTATATTAGCTGAGTGAAATGTTGATACTCAGAATCTGTTGGGCAGTGTTCGTCGACCGATTGGTCCATTTAGTGTCTCGTCTTTTTCAGTTCTGTATTATGCATTGAATTTCTTTCCAATTGCAAAAACCGCAGCTAATTTCATCCAAAGAAACCGTTTTACTTGTTTGTGCAGGTGGCCATTAAGACGAATGTGGGTGTGTTCTACCTGGCGACCCAGGTGCCCTGGAATGTGTACTTTGGAGCAGATGGAGTGCTGGATGGAAGGACTTACGTGGAGATGTGGAAGGGATTTAACAGTGCCAGCGAGATGAAGAAGACACTCTTTCTAACACACTCCCAGCACGATATTAAAGGTATTTGAAAAAGCTCTTTGAAATATTTGGAATATAATATAATGAGTTGGGCCTCTACCGCTTCATCGCTCTGACCTCATCGTTACAAGACTTATTGAGGCCAGTTAATGGAATGAACATTCAATTAGTTTCTGTTTTTGTAACTAAACAATATATAGCAGCCCCAAGGTCTGCGTAAAAATTTGGGATGAAATTGCAATTGAGTTGAAATAGAAAATCTGAAAGTTTATGTGCGAGGAAACTTAACGGACTGAATTGAAAAAGTTAGAAAATGTAGAACACTTTTCATTATGATTTTTCTGTTTTCTAGGTAAATTGGCGGCCAACAATGTGTTCACGGCAAAGGAGGTCAACCACGAGGGAGTGACTGTGTTCTACATGTCCATCAAACTCATCAACAACATCTACGTCCTCATGGAGCTCAAGTTCAACCAGGACGGCTCAGTTGGAATAGCCATGAACGGAAGCTTCCCTGACGTGCTCAAATACGTGTTCGAAGCAGTCGAAACCATCCTGCACAGCTGAACAAATCAACATATTACGTAATAGTGATCACGTGCTTGTGTAATAGCAACTACGTGCTAGTTACGTACTAGTTCATGCCCGTTCAAAAAGTACCGTTATATCCAAATTTTGACTTAACACAGCCGAAGATTTGAAGGCTTGTTTGCTGAGAGCGCCAAGATGTAGAAACTTTATAAATATCTGTATCCCAATTTTGATGAGAATGAGTTTATAATGTAATCAATCGACACATGTGATTTCCCGCATAAAATTTTGAGCAGTAGAGCTAGTTTTAGCAACGATGGTGTAACGTACCAAAAGTGCTGATGTCCAATTCATAATGCAAAACAATGTTTTTCATTGCATGTTTATTTTGAGCTGTGTGATGTGATTAAGGTGTTAAAACATGTAATAGGACTACGTATAAGATTCGATCAGGTGGTTTCAATTTGAATGTTGATAATTTTTTGTGTTAAAAATTGTAACTTAATAAAATAATTTGTGTATATTTATCAAATTAATTAAATCAGTCTTATTTGTATTTTATGAAACGCAAAAATTTAGACACGCTCGAGCGAAAGAGGACAAGGAATCTAGGATATAACCCCTTAAGTATCCTTTTTCTCGAAAATCGTAGTTGTCAGAAGAATTGATGGCAGAGTAAATAAATTCGAAACCATGTATTAGGTTCTATAATGATATAGCAACATGGTATTGGACTCCTCTGTTCAAGAGTTTGTGTACAGAAATGATCTGCTGGATGCATGCTGTCTTCGCTGTAGTTGAATGCCTTCTATTCAAGAGCTAGATCAGTAAATTTGGTAAAGTTTTAGGAGTTTTTTTTTCTAAATGCAGTTATGCATTTTTTTGGAACTCCTCGGTTTTTTATTGATTCATCGGTTTCAAAACCGTGTAATAGGCGAAGTGAAGAAAATTATTAAATTCGTATTGATTTCTCTTTTTTTCAATAAGAGTTACGTTGTTTTCGCTTTTTTTCAGTTGTTATTGTTCAAGTTTATTATTACTATTAACCAGGTGAGTGGTGATACCACGGAAGTTAAAGGGGGAAATGAAATTGTCGGCCTTGTTTCCGCTTCGTAAAATTGTTCAATTTCTATTTTGAATTTCAGAAGTCTTGCATGGCATGTTTGCACAGAGTGCCTGCTCGATAAAAACAGGTATTATGAAAATTGGATATTTTATTTGGGATTGGATATTTTTTTGACGCTTTCGAATGTTTTATCTCTTTTCGCAAAAAACTTAGTTTTTTTTCTCAAAATCCCTTTACCGATTTTCAAAAACGGTATCTTTAGACAGACTGTCTTCATCTTTTTGTGCTTGCATACTCACATGGTCTCTTTTTGTCTTACCACTGTCTACAGCCTTCGAAAAAATCTGTGGGGGAATATTTGCCCGATATTTCAGATTTTTTTTTTCGTTATCTCAATAACTAACCTACCAAATAAGAGTTGTTGTCTCCATCAATAGAGTGGCTTTGGAAACCTCCCCTCAATAAGTGGCTATGCCCAAATTTTCTTTACAAAAAAATTATGGACCTTGGAATACTGAAATTTTTAGACCGTTTTTCGATTTTTTAAACTTTTGTGGGTTCGATGGAGATAACGAATAGTATGACTCTTCCCTGCATCAGAGCTCTCTGCCAATTTTTTTTATACTTTAAGGAATCGTCTTCAGAAAAGTCGTTTTTTTATTTTTGAGCGTTTTTACACAAGCATAGCTTGTGTTATACTATGAACTTTCTTTTTTTTTCTAAACTAAGTCGCAAATATTGTTGCGATGCAATTGTTGCGACAAAATGTTCATTTTGAAAGTGTTTATTTTGATCCAGGTATTAAGTACAGACAATGCTAAGGATGGTAACACAGACTATTATATTACAGATAGCGTTTTAGCTTCAAGGTATCATGGTTCTGTAGCGTAGAGGTAGGGAAGGAGACCAGCAGCAAAATAAGAGGGTTCGAACCTGAGCAGGTTCGGATGTTTTAATGAACTTTTTCGTATACTAATTAAAATACGTCCGCTCTATAAATTGAGGCATATTAGTTGATAACTTTCTCTTTTTTTCAATTTGACTGGTACTGCTAATGTGTCATAATTGGCTTGCGCCACTTAGCAACTATGTAGACTCATAATTGGCGTGCGTCACTTGTAGACTCGAAGTTTTACTCATTCAGTTTTTCCCAGTAGCGTTATCGGTCATATTTGTGCTTGTGTATGCGAAGTGCAACTTCGCCTCTGTATAAATTTATGAATTTAACCGAAAAAGCCCTTCGATATGTTGAGAACTCTCCTGTTCTCAAGAACTACCCTGCCAAACCTGAGTTAACCATCTGATATGTTGAGAACTACCCTGTTCCCGAGAAATACCATGCGAAACCTGGGTTTTTGGGTTCAATCGAAATTATAGGTTGGGGGCTTCGCTTCTGCACAAGCGGCTACGCGCAAATTTTGTAAAACAAAAAGCTATGATTTTCGGAAATGTCCACTGTCTGATTTGTTGACCGTTTTTTGGAATTTGCGTTAAATCTGTTATCATAAGTTTAATTGATTCACCAGTTTGATGGAAACTTACCTTTGTAATTTGCTACGTCCATTTTCCTTTAGAAAAAAATTATGACCTTCAAACTAGTGAGAGTTTTCAAACGTTGACTGGTTTTTGGAAGTTTTTTTTGCTCGACTCGAAAATTAACTGCCAATTCTCAGGTTATTTTCAATAGGAAAATACGATTTTGGAAATCTTCTTTACTTTAACGGCCACGAGCTGCTTTTAGAAGAAAAGTTTACAGGTTTCGGAAAATCAGCTTTTTGGAACTTTGACCGTTTTTGAGAAGTTTTTTGAGTGTTCTTAAAAACTACCCAATCAAAGTCTGAGAAACATTTCAATCGAACGATGCTGCTGCACAACTTTTTCATGATAAAGCAGTTAATCCTTTCTTAGAGAAAGTTTATGTCTTCAGAAAAAATCCAAAATCTCAAAAATTCTCAATTCACTTATTTTAGTAGAGAAACAACAAATTTTGGACAAAGTCCATTTTTTGAGGGTATGTCCCGCATCGATATAACCAATTCAAAAATATCAAACACTTACATGTCAAATTTAGCGTTCCCGGCCAACTTAGCCTGGAGGTAACGAATATGCCTGGACCGGCAAAGGTCCTGGGTTGGAATCTGGTCAGGACCTGTTTTTTTTTCAAACTGTCGGCTAATAATTTGTCTGCTTATCTTTTGTCGGCTTAGTTGTCATTATCTTGGAATCGTTTTGTTTTTAATAAGAATGGTATGGTAAACATCACTGCTGACATGCTCACATTCTTGAAGTTCAAAAAACTCATAATTTAAGTAGTAATTAGGTAAAGACTGTTTCAGGTTGTAATTCGTTTTTCAAAAAAACTTCTGCAATTGTTTTTTGTGCTCGTGGTTTTCTTTCTAGCTTTTTTCGGGTCATTTTTCGTTTTTTAAACTGCTTTTGAATCTGGCAGGTTTTTTATTGGCTTTCTAGAGCGTGGGTTTTGTTCCAATTTAAAGAATTTTTACAATAACTGACTTTTTTTTTGAATTACTTAAACATTTTGTTATTTCGTCTTAGTCGACTAATATTGCGTAATTTCGAAGCAAAATTATGTTTGCCGAGGTTTCTACGTTTTAATATAGAGGGGTTGTAAAAACTTAAAATTTCATGAAATTTTTTATGATAACAGTGTTGCTTTCGGCGCAACAGGTTTCGACCCAAAAATTTGTGCCGCTCGGTAATTAAAGGATGTTTATGAATTTCTTCCGATACAAACAAATACGAAGCAAGAAGTTTCAGCAAAATTGAAAATAAAATTGAAAAATTTCATGAAAAAATGTTTTTTTTTTTTGAAATTTCAGCCAATTTGAAAGCATTTCAGATATAAATGATTTTTCTTTTCATTTTTTTAATTATTGCTTTTTGTTTTTTTGCTCATTTTTCGCCAAAAAATTTTACCACGCAGATTAAACGAAAGTAATGTTTAAAAGTCCAAAGAACTCGTTTTCGTGTTGTAAATTTTCCTGAAGCTCTTGTTTTATCGAATCGATTTTGGAAGTTGAATTTATGCTCTATTTTTTTAGTTTCTGGTTCTGAAGTATTTCGTTTTTTTTTTCATCATATTGAAACTTCAGCTGCTGAATTTCGTCGGAGGATGTTAACACTTTTTTTTCAGCTCAATTTTTGTTTTGCTTTTTGTCAGCTCAATTTTTGTTTTGCTTTTTTTTCAACTGGATAATTTCCTGTGCATCAGATTTTTTTCTGAATTGCCATTTTTGCTTGTCTGATCTAATGGCACTGTTTTCAATAGGGAGCTTGTGGCTTATATTAACACAAACTTTGCAGTGATAATAACTGTCCGTTTTTGTTTCAGTTGGTTTCATTAGACTAAATAATGGTTTTCTTGATGTCATTGCCTGTTATTGACATTATATTTTGCCCTTGGATCGATGAAGGTTTGTACCCTTGCAATTAACAAGACTTTTACAACCGGTTAAAAGACTTTTTTTACCGTTAAACCACTCGTTCTTAGGAATCAGCTCCTGGTTCTGTGTCTCCTAATAGTGCTGACCTCCAACAGACGTAAATAAACTTTCTATTCAAAATTTGTTTCTTATACTGGTTGTTATACTTTTAGTTATACTTTTATGAAGTTTTGACTAGTTAGGCGGTGAGATAATGTTTGTTGGTGAATCGAATTTAGGAGTGAACTGCTTTTTGAATTTTTGCTGAAGTTTTTTTTCGAGACTCGTATCTTTTATAGGTTTTGTGACTCTAACTGATGCAAAAGTATTCAAAACTTTTAGAATGTCTTGCTCATGCTTACAAATGCATGCTGTTTTTTCATTCCCACTGCCGAGTGGTGATTGAAGTTTCACAAACTGTTTTTGGAATTTGTTATAACTTTCCATTCTCCAGTTTGGAACAATTTTCGTCTCAATAAATTGACAAGTGTTTATCTTGAGCTCATTCCAGGTTCAGACCAAGCTTATCGTAATGTTGTTATATTCGAATTGAATTTTTACACGATTTGTGGGCTCGTTTTGACAGCTCCACCTTCTTCATAAAAACACTGTGTTAAATTAAAAATAGTTCATACGGCAATTTACGTATAAGATTTTTTTTGATTATATACATACTTTAGTTTTCATAAGTCGTAGGTTTTAGCAAACCGTTTTTCGGTTATGGTTTTTTCTTTGCGAGAGCAAGATACTTGTAATCGGGAACTAGAATTGTTTTTTCAGTAAACAACTTTTCTTACACTTTCTGCTGACATTCTGACATGCTTAAAGGCTGACAATTACTTGAAAATTCAAATGAAACTAATTTTATCATTTGGGGGGTAGAAATGCTTTTTTTTTCAATTATAACTAATGAAAAATTTTGATTTTTTTGGATTTGTTGTTTTCGTCTGAATTTCTGTCGCCTGATTTTCCATGTTTTCTTTTTAGTTGCAATAGGAATTAGCTGATAGGTTTTTCAAGTGGTTCTTTTTCAAAGCTGTTTTTCAAACAGGTTTAACCAAAATTTAATTTAGCTCTATAGTAGACAAATTTACCAACTCTCGGGTAGAAGGCTCAGGCGTATGTTATATCGGCTTATATACACTAGGGAACTTACGTGAACGTTAGTGTTATAGTATGACTATTCCTTTTTTTTCTAACCGAAGTGACAATTATTGATGCCACATTTGAGGCAACTTTACGGCTTTTTGATAGCATGGTCTTTGACGTTCGAATAGTAATAATTTAACACGATGCATTTTTAATTCATCAAGTGAACCAAAAAAAAGCTATTTGTTTAACAACATAACAATAATAAAAACTCGATTTCAGCAGTTTTCTGAAAAACTCAAAATATCTCGCATTTTTTTTAAATGCTTACTTTATACAGTGTGGCTTTATTCTTTACAGTTTATTACATGCAAAATTGGTGTGAATGCCTTCATCTTGTTATATTCCAAAGGATTATTTGCAAAATTATGTCTATTTGTATTTGTTGCCATTTTTGCTGCATCGCATTGCCAATTTGATAGAATATGTAGCTGCTTTATTTATGGCTGGTGTTTGCCGGTTGTTAAGCGTTCGTGGCCGAAAGGACAGGGCGTGAGACTCCAATTGTCGAGGTCGCTGATTCGAAGCCCATACGTAGCAAAGTTTTACTCATGCAAGGCAAATTTCTATCTTTTCTTGTTCCACTTTTGCTTTTTCTGCACAAAGCTGCTTTTTTGTTGTGTGCCTGCTACTGTTTGTGAAGCGCTGCCTAGCCTTTGTGTCAACTTATGTTGTGCAGTTTAATGGGCAAGTTGTTTATAATTCTCAGCTTGTTTCAGAAGGGATAGGTCGTAAAATTTCATAGCTGCAATAATCTTTGTCGGCTCAGCGAGGATCTACCCAAGTTTTTTGTTTTAGTTGTAGATCAGTCATGGTTTCTCAATGCTTGTGAAGGCTGTTTATGAACATCAATCGGAAAAAAATGTATGATTTTTTGTAGATAGGTTTTTGGGCCTTTTTCTGTTTATTTTTCTCTTTTCCGTCTTTTTTTTCTTTTCAAAATCTTGTGATACAATGTTATTTGTATCGCTAGTCAACTTCTGTTGAGCATTTTCTAGAATGATTTGTTTTGAAATATTTTGTGTTTTTCAATTGGGATGATTTACAAGAGATAAACCCTGATAAAAAATATTTATAGCTAGATTATTTTTTATGCCTCCAGTTTCGTTTCCGGCTAGCCGAGGGTCGACTCAAGTTTTTTCGCCTTAGTTGCCGCTGGGTCATTGATTCTTATTCTTAAGGCTGATTATAGTCCTTGTCCGAGACAAAAGTATGATTTTTTGTAGATAAAGTTTCAAATTATTTTTTTAGTTCATTTTTTTGAAAAAAAAATATTTTTCAAGTCTTTTCAGAATTTTTAATGCTATGCTTCGCTTCTGTTGTAACAGTTTAAAGTATGAATGTTCATAGTTTTTCTCAAGTACTTGCAGATACAGGAACACCTCAAGTCCACCTCTCAATTGTGATAAAACGGTAATTTTAAAGCGTTGTGTTTAATGGTTCATGATAGTTCTGGTTTTTCGGTGCGTTATCGTTCTTGATCATAGCGGTGTTCTTTTTCTGCTGATTTTCTAACTGAATTGGTTTTTAGGGGGTGATTTGAGACTTAATTTCGTCAGCTAAAAGGAAAGTTTTGGTATACAATAATTGTGCATACATCTAAAATGGTAATAGTTAGTGCCTTTTAGATCGGTCGAAAAGAGCTGCAGTTCTGATTTCAGATTGAGCACTAGGTTTTTTTTCTGATTATCGATTAAGAACGTGTCGATCCTGACATTTGCCGGATTTTTATCTGAAGAAATAGCAACAGTTACTTCTGGTAGCCTATCTTCTCGCAGATTTCATTTCCTGTCGATTTCGTTTTCCACAGCGGTGAATGTTTGCAGACTGACTGGTAATGATGAATATAATAAGCAGCAGGCTTGGCAAGGGAATTCAATAATGAGATCGAAAAGGGAGCAAAAACTGGGTTTTTAAAATAGCTGGGGCCTTGAAAGAGCAAAACCAGCCGATAAATTTGAAAATGACAAACAGTCAAGTTTTAGTAACGCTAAGTAAGCCCTGAGTGGCAGGTGGCGATTGGTTGAATTTTTTCTTAAACCTTTGAGTAGTTTTTGTGCATAATTGATTTTAATGAGCAAGCTTTGCTATTTGTGAATACAAAGGCTATTTGTGATAACAATTTCAGCAGTTTTCTGAAAAACTCAATACATATTGCATTTTTTTTTGAAATGCTTAATTTTTACAATGTGGATTAATTTTTTTCAATTTATTACGTGCCAAATTGGTGTGAATGCCTTCATTTTGTTATATTCCAAAGGAATACTTGCAAAATTATGTCTATTTGTATTTGTTGCCATTTTTGCTGCATTGTTGCTATTTTTGTTAAAGAAGGAATAATTACATCAAGATGTTCTTGGTAACTTACTTTCGAGTTTTCGCTTGCTGTCTCATTTTCAATTTCACTTCTTTGTTCGAATAAAAGAATTGGTAAAAGGTCATTGTTTCGTCAAGTCATATCCTTGTCTTGCTGTGTCTAATGAAAAATGATTGAAAGGAGCATGGGTGAACGGAACATGGGTGAAGATGAAAGGATTATATGTCGACCTCAGTTTGATTTCTTATGCATGAAGCAGTGGTGAAATTCAATAAAAGGCTTGCGTGGTTTTTTTTTACCAGACCCAGAAAAGTTAATCTGGTTTAATTTTGAACGGAACATGGGTGAAGATGAAAGGGAACGAAAGCGTTTCTAATACGAATTTTCGATTGATGTTTCTCAAGGGCCGTTGTGGGAAACTGCTCGCTGTTCAAAATTTGACCTTCGCAAAGAGCAATGGTATCGGGGAAAATAGAATTTCAGCGCCACCTTCTTCGTCAAACGCGCTTGCGCGAACTGCGCTGGAAATTTTTCAAGAATATTTTAGAGATTTGGCTTTTCAAGAGAGTATATGCGTCGGGCGAAATCTTAAAAAGTATATGAAATTGGTGATGTCTAGAGATAAAGAATATAAGACAATATATATTAAGTTAATCAATTTTAACAATTTTCATTGGAATTTGTTTTCTGAAAGAGTTGGTTCATAAAGTGATGATCATCTTAAAAATCCAGATATTATATCAATTGAAAATTAGTCTACTACTCTTTGTCTGTCTTTTCATTTTTAATTGGTTCATGCTGAAAATTATCGAAATATGTAGTGTAGAGAAAAGGTTCTTTCCGAGTAACGGTTTTTGTATAGTTTCTGTAGGTTTATGTTCTGTTTGTAACGTATTTTACTTTTGAAAAGTCGGTATTCTATAACGGCGGATATTTTAAGAGGCGAGCAGTTGATTTTAATTGGGCAGACGATTTGAGAATTTTGCGCTGAAGGTTGCTCACTGTACTATGAAGATGCTATCATTAATGACGATAAAGTTTACTAAAATTTTGTAAACGTGTTAGAAGCCTAGCTAGGCCTCGAATTCAACGGTAAGTAAAGGACCAGTTAAAACCTCAACAGAACAAAGAGCTTGTTGTTCCGACTTTCGATACGAAAGTAACGGAATATTTGTGCTCGGGGTGGGGTTATTTTTTTCTTCAGACAAATTTCGACTTTTTAACTAGCCATTTTTGACGGAATTTTTTTATATCATTCAAAAGGTATTGTTGTCCTGAGCTTAAATTTGAAAAGATATTTCACCTGTGATCATTTTTCGTGAGGTTATGAGGGTTTAAAGATTGCCATTTTGACCAATTTGGGACAATTAACGCGCGATATAATTCGCGCTATTAACGCGTAAGCGGAGATTTAATCCGTCTTATAAATCGTTCTAAATTGGTTGAACGAAGCTTATTTGCCATAATTGATGTGTTACAAGGAACGAAAACTATCTTTTTGTACTTTATCTGGCGTGTGGGGTGATGATTTTCATAAAAAATTTCAAATTTTAGAAAAAAAAATTTTCATTTTATTTTATTTCATATAATGTTTTTGTGTTATTACTGCTGCTCCATAAACCTTCAAAAGCAGTCGGAACATTCAGGGCTTCGCCCTGGTACGAGCAGTCTTGTTGTTCCGACTTTCGAAAGTAACGGAATACGAAAGTAACGGAATACCTGATACGAAAGTAACAGAATATTTGTGCTCGGGGTGGGTTTTTTTTTCTTCAGACAAATTTCGACTTTGTAACTAGCCATTTTTTGACGGAATTTTTTTATTTCATTAGAAAGGTATTGTTGTCCTGAGCTCAAATTTGAAAAGATATTTCACCTATGATCATTTTTCGTAAAGTTATGGGGGTTTAAAGATTGCCATTTTGGCCAATTTGGGACAATTAACGCGCGATATATTTCGCGCTATTAACGCGTAAGCGGAGAGTTAATTCGTCTTAGAAATCGTTCCAAATTGGTTTAACGAAGCTTATTTGCCATAATTGATTTGTTACAAGTAGCGAAATCTATCCTTTTGTACTTTATATGGCGTGTGGGGTGATGATTAAAAAAAAATTAAAAAATTTTTGAAAAAAAAATTTTCATTTTGTTTTATTACTTTTAATTTTTAAATAATATTACTGCTCCATAAACCTTAATGGGCAGTCGGAACATTCAGGGCTTCGCCCTGATACGAGCAATCTTGTTTAGGTTTTCTATACAGTGAAAAAGGCTAAGGTTGTAGACATCCTATTCAACTTTTTTTCGACCAAATGAAACCGCATCAACAGAATTAGCTTTTCTCAGGAATTTTAAAGCCATTGTTATTCCTTGGACAGTTGCAGGGAAATTGTTTCATTTACTATAAACTGCGTGTCAAACATGTTGGATTTCAGTCTCGGCATAATTGTTTCAATTAGTACAATGGTGATAAAAACAACTCTTTTAATTGAATTTCTCATGCAAGTCTGTTTAAATTAATCACTTGTTTCTTTCCCTCTATGATTTTTTCAATGGTTATACGCAGCTATAAAATATACGAAGCTTAGTCATACAGTGCTAAGTTATATTTCATAGTGTGTCATTGGTGTACCATCAAAACTTAGTCGAAGAATGAACTTGACAATTGTTCCTCTGCTGCTGCTCCTGTTGTTGTAGTTGTTGCAGTCGTTGTTGGTGTTGCTGTTGTTTCCATGGCCAGCAGTGTGTTGATTATATTCTCGATCTGTCTAAGATTGCGTTTCTCCCTCTCCATCTCTCCCACTATGTCCTTCAACTCTGCCTCTTTCTCCATTATGTCCTCCTATCACAACAGAATACAGAATAGGTTAAACACAAGCTATATGTTTGCTGCTATGAACGGTTGCTGGCCAAGTAGCAAAGAATGTTCCAACCACGGTAATTTCAGAAACTTGACTGAAACGTGTTTGGTTTTTTTTCGTGCGTATCAGGGATGTATTATAACTAATCTCTAAATTAGATATTAAAAGTTAAAGTATGATAAGAACAGTTTTAAAACAGAGTTGAGATTGAGTATTTGAATTCTTAGTTTAAGATTCAAATTGAGCTTATGAAGGTGCAAATGTCCATCAAATAAGTCGGTCAGTTTCTGGCAATATTAAAATATAGCATGTTGATTTTGAAATATTACTTTGAAAAAACTACTGCATGTGACGGGGTCGTGTGGCGTTTTCAGTTGATTATGTCATCAGCTAAACAAAGAAACAGACGTTTGCAAAGTGGCGCGCTTGGAGGTGGAAACAACAACTCCTTTACATCAAATCATAAGAAAGCTTTCGGTACAAGTGTTACGTTTGTAAAAAATCGACCTGAAACAGATGTAAATAAAGTACCAGATCTGATAACCGAAGATGGAAAATATGTCCTAAGCAATGGACCGAATGGTCCTTCAATAGTTCAGTTTTCGAGGTCGTTTTTGGACCCTGAAGCTGCGCAGACTTTATTCGATAATTTGGACACCTTAATTGAGTTTGGTTTCATTTCACACATGGCAAAGAAATCAGTGTACCATCTATCTGTTTCTATCTGAATATATCTATACAATATTTACACTTGCGATCAGCTAAGTGTGTTATTACGATGCTTCTTTTTTCTAAGCTAACTCTTAAATATAAGTAATCATCTATTATATATTTAAATGCAGGCTTCACTATCTCGCCATGTTTAAGCTTTTTCAACGTATTATTTTTGCATGTTTAACGAAAGAATTTTTTCACGTTTAAGCTATATCGTATTTTGCAATGGTTTAGATTTTTTTTTCGATTTTCCAGTTTGAAAACTTCATCAAGTTTGAAAGTAGCAACCCACTAGTGAAATGCTGTCAGGGTTTCTTCGCATGTTGCAATTTTGGCCTCCAAATATGAATAAGCAAATCCTTTTAGGTTACGAGATACGGCAATTTTCGAGATATTTCAAAAATTTCTAGATAATTTAATTTTTTAAAAGCTTCTGAAAATTTGAAATTCGCAACCCTGTATTTGGAGGAGTTTAGGTTAATCTTAGGGGTTGCGAATCTTGCCTCCAAATCTTACTTCTCAAATCCTTGTAGTTTTCGAGAAATGACATTTTTTTAATGATTTTTTCAAAAATTTTCAAAAAACTCAGAATTTTCAAAATTTTGAAGATCTCAATCCTATAGTTGGAAACGGTGATGGTACTCTCAGGAGTTGCGAATCTTGCCCTTGAATTTGACTGCTCAGTTTCTTGTAGTTTTCGAGATATGATGTTTTTTAGGATTTTTTTTTTTTCAAAAAAATTTCAGAAAACTTAAATTTAATTATATTTCTTCTAAATTTGAATTTCCCAACCGTTTAGTTTGGGGCTGTCAGAGTGGCCTCAGGGAGTGATAATCATGCCTCCAACTGCGACTGCTCAAGTTTTTGTAGTTTTCCAGATATGACGTTTTTTGCTATTTTTTCGAAAAAAAAATATTTCAGAAAACTCTTATTTTTTTTTTAATATATTTATTTTCTTCAATTTATTTTTTTTTCTTCAAATTTTGAAGTTCCTAGCCCCCTCCAGTTGGGGGCTGTCAGAGTACTCTCAGGGAATGCGAAAGATCTTGCCTCCAGTTGTGGCTGCTCAAATTTTTTGGTTGTTTTCGAGATATGACATTTTTTTCTGGTTTTTTCAAAAAAGTTTTTAGAAAACTTAACTTAAAGTTTCTCAAAATTTGAAATTCCCAACGCTGGAGTTGGGTAATGTAAGAGCTCTCTCAGCTGTTGCCAGTCTTGCGTCCCAATGCGACTGCACAATTGGTTTTAGATTCCGAGAAGTGATGTTTCTTAATTTTCCAAAGATCTTGGATATAAAAAACTTAATGGTTTTTTAAAATTTAAATTGAAAAAACTTTAATAATTTTTTTTTTCGAAAATTGAATATATCAACCCTGTAATTCGGTGCTGTCAGAGCACACTCAAAAGATGCTGCTTTTTTTTCGATAATTCGATAATTTGTTCTTTATTCGATAATTTGGACACCTTAATTGAGTTTGGTTTCATTTCACACATGGCAAAGAAATGAGTGTACCATCTATCTGTTTCTATCTGAATATATCTATACAATATTTACACTTGCGATCAGCTAAGTGTGTTATTACGATGCTTCTTTTTTCTAAGCTAACTCTTAAATATAAGTAATCATCTATTATATATTTAAATGCAGGCTTCACTATCTCGCCATGTTTAAGCTTTTTCAACGTATTATTTTTGCATGTTTAACGAAAGAATTTTTTCACGTTTAAGCTATATCGTATTTTGCAATGGTTTAGATTTTTTTTCGATTTTCCAGTTTGAAAACTTCATCAAGTTTGAAAGTAGCAACCCATTAGTGAAATGCTGTCAGGGTTTCTTCGCATGTTGCAATTTTGGCCTCCAAATATGAATAAGCAAATCCTTTTAGGTTACGAGATACGGCAGTTTTCGAGATATTTCAAAAATTTCTAGATAATTTAATTTTTTAAAAGCTTCTGAAATTTTGAAATTCGCAACCCTGTATTTGGAGGAGTTTAGGTTAATCTTAGGGGTTGCGAATCTTGCCTCCAAATCTTACTTCTCAAATCCTTGTAGTTTTCGAGAAATGACGTTTTTTTTATGATTTTTTCAAAAATTTTGAAAAAAAAATAAGAATTTTCAAAATTTTGAAGATCTCAATCCTATAGTTGGAAACGGTGATGGTACTCTCAGGAGTTGTGAATCTTGCCCTTGAATTTGACTGCTCAGTTTCTTGTAGTTTTCGAGATATGATGTTTTTTAGGATTTTTCAAGATTTTTAAAAGAACTTAGATATAAATAATTTCACAAAATTCGAAGTTCCCACCTCTATATAGAGGCTCTTTCAGATTACTCCCAGGAGTTGTGATTTTTTTCTCCAAATCTGACTGCTCAAATCCTTGTAGTTTTTGAGATATGACGTTTTTTGTGATTTTTTTTTTCAAAAAAATTTCAGAAAACTTAAATTTAATTATATTTCTTCTAAATTTGAATTTCCCAACCGTTTAGTTTGGGGCTGTCAGAGTGGCCTCAGGGAGTGATAATCATGCCTCCAACTGCGACTGCTCAAGTTTTTGTAGTTTTCCAGATATGACTTTTTTTGCTATTTTTTCGAAAAAAAAATATTTCAGAAAACTCTTATTTTTTTTTAAATATATTTATTTTCTTCAATTTATTTTTTTTTCTTCAAATTTTGAAGTTCCTAGCCCCTCCAGTTGGGGGCTGTCAGAGTACTCTCAGGGATTGCGAGAGATCTTGCCTCCAGTTGTGGCTGCCCAAATTTTTTGGTTGTTTTCGAGATATGACATTTTTTTCTGGTTTTTTCAAAAAAGTTTTTAGAAAACTTAACTTAAAGTTTCTCAAAATTTGAAATTCCCAATGCTGGAGTTGGGTAATGTAAGAGCTCTCTCATTTGTTGCCAGTCTTGCGTCCCAATGCGACTGCACAATTGGTTTTAGATTCCGAGAAGTGATGTTTCTTAATTTTCCAAAGATCTTGGATATAAAAAACTTAATGGTTTTTAAAAATTTGAATTGAAAAAACTTTAATGATTTTTTTTTCGAAAATTGAATATATCAACCCTGTAATTCGGTGCTGTCAGAGCACACTCAAAAGATGCTGCTTTTTTTCCGATAATTCGATAATTTGTTCTTTATTCGATAATTTGGACACCTTAATTGAGTTTGGTTTCATTTCACACATGGCAAAGAAATGAGTGTACCATCTATCTGTTTCTATCTAAATATATCTATACAATATTTACACTTGCGATCAGCTAAGTGTGTTATTACGATGCTTCTTTTTTCTAAGCTAACTCTTAAATATAAGTAATCATCTATTATATATTTAAATGCAGGCTTCACTATCTCGCCATGTTTAAGCTTTTTCAACGTATTATTTTTGCATGTTTAACGAAAGAATTTTTTCACGTTTAAGCTATATCGTATTTTGCAATGGTTTAGATTTTTTTTCGATTTTCCAGTTTGAAAACTTCATCAAGTTTGAAAGTAGCAACCCACTAGTGAAATGCTGTCAGGGTTTCTTCGCATGTTGCAATTTTGGCCTCAAAATATGAATAAGCAAATCCTTTTAGGTTACGAGATACGGCAATTTTCGAGATATTTCAAAAATTTCTAGATAATTTAATTTTTCAAAAGCTTCTGAAAATTTGAAATTCGCAACCCTGTATTTGGAGGAGTTTAGGTTAATCTTAGGGGTTGCGAATCTTGCCTCCAAATCTTACTTCTCAAATCCTTGTAGTTTTCGAGAAATGACGTTTTTTTTATGATTTTTTCAAAAATTTTCAAAAAACTCAGAATTTTCAAAATTTTGAAGATCTCAATCCTATAGTTGGAAACGGTGATGGTACTCTCAGGAGTTGCGAATCTTGCCCTTGAATTTGACTGCTCAGTTTCTTGTAGTTTTCGAGATATGATGTTTTTTAGGATTTTTCAAGATTTTTAAAAGAACTTAGATATAAATAATTTCACAAAATTCGAAGTTCCCACCTCTATATAGAGGCTCTTTCAGATTACTCCCAGGAGTTGTGATTTTTTTCTCCAAATCTGACTGCTCAAATCCTTGTAGTTTTTGAGATATGACGTTTTTTGTGATTTTTTTTTCAAAAAAATTTCAGAAAACTTAAATTTAATTATATTTCTTCTAAATTTGAATTTCCCAACCGTTTAGTTTGGGGCTGTCAGAGTGGCCTCAGGGAGTGATAATCATGCCTCCAACTGCGACTGCTCAAGTTTTTGTAGTTTTCCAGATATGACGTTTTTTGCTATTTTTTCGAAAAAAAAATATTTCAGAAAACTCTTATTTTTTTTTAATATATTTATTTTCTTCAATTTATTTTTTTTTCTTCAAATTTTGAAGTTCCTAGCCCCCTCCAGTTGGGCGCTGTCAGAGTACTCTCAGGGATTGCGAGAGATCTTATCTCCAGTTGTGGCTGCTCAAATTTTTTGGTTGTTTTCGAGATATGACATTTTTTTCTGGTTTTTTTAAAAAAGTTTTTAGAAAACTTAACTTAAAGTTTCTCAAAATTTGAAATTCCCAATGCTGGAGTTGGGTAATGTAAGAGCTCTCTCAGCTGTTGCAAGTCTTGCGTCCCAATGCGACTGCACAATTGGTTTTAGATTCCGAGAAGTGATGTTTCTTAATTTTCCAAAGATCTTGGATATCAAAAACTTAATGGTTTTTAAAAATTTGAATTGAAAAAACTTTAATAATTTTTTTTTCGAAAATTGAATATATCAACCCTGTAATTCGGTGCTGTCAGAGCACACTCAAAAGATGCTGCTTTTTTTCCGATAATTCGATAATTTGTTCTCTATTCGATAATTTGGACACCTTAATTGAGTTTGGTTTCATTTCACTCATGGCAAAGAAATGAGTGTACCATCTATCTGTTTCTATCTAAATATATCTATACAATATTTACACTTGCGATCAGCTAAGTGTGTTATTACGATGCTTCTTTTTTCTAAGCTAACTCTTAAATATAAGTAATCATCTATTATATATTTAAATGCAGGCTTCACTATCTCGCCATGTTTAAGCTTTTTCAACGTATTATTTTTGCATGTTTAACGAAAGAATTTTTTCACGTTTAAGCTATATCGTATTTTGCAATGTTTTAGATTTTTTTTCGATTTTCCAGTTTGAAAACTTCATCAAGTTTGAAAGTAGCAACCCACTAGTGAAATGCTGTCAGGGTTTCTTCGCATGTTGCAATTTTGGCCTCAAAATATGAATAAGCAAATCCTTTTAGGTTACGAGATACGGCAATTTTCGAGATATTTCAAAAATTTCTAGATAATTTAATTTTTCAAAAGCTTCTGAAAATTTGAAATTCGCAACCCTGTATTTGGAGGAGTTTAGGTTAATCTTAGGGGTTGCGAATCTTGCCTCCAAATCTTACTTCTCAAATCCTTGTAGTTTTCGAGAAATGACGTTTTTTTTATGATTTTTTCAAAAATTTTCAAAAAACTCAGAATTTTCAAAATTTTGAAGATCTCAATCCTATAGTTGGAAACGGTGATGGTACTCTCAGGAGTTGCGAATCTTGCCCTTGAATTTGACTGCTCAGTTTCTTGTAGTTTTCGAGATATGATGTTTTTTAGGATTTTTCAAGATTTTTAAAAGAACTTAGATATAAATAATTTCACAAAATTCGAAGTTCCCACCTCTATATAGAGGCTCTTTCAGATTACTCCCAGGAGTTGTGATTTTTTTCTCCAAATCTGACTGCTCAAATCCTTGTAGTTTTTGAGATATGACGTTTTTTGTGATTTTTTTTTTCAAAAAAATTTCAGAAAACTTAAATTTAATTATATTTCTTCTAAATTTGAATTTCCCAACCGTTTAGTTTGGGGCTGTCAGAGTGGCCTCAGGGAGTGATAATCATGCCTCCAACTGCGACTGCTCAAGTTTTTGTAGTTTTCCAGATATGACGTTTTTTGCTATTTTTTCGAAAAAAAAATATTTCAGAAAACTCTTATTTTTTTTTAATATATTTATTTTCTTCAATTTATTTTTTTTTCTTCAAATTTTGAAGTTCCTAGCCCCCTCCAGTTGGGCGCTGTCAGAGTACTCTCAGGGATTGCGAGAGATCTTATCTCCAGTTGTGGCTGCTCAAATTTTTTGGTTGTTTTCGAGATATGACATTTTTTTCTGGTTTTTTTAAAAAAGTTTTTAGAAAACTTAACTTAAAGTTTCTCAAAATTTGAAATTCCCAATGCTGGAGTTGGGTAATGTAAGAGCTCTCTCAGCTGTTGCAAGTCTTGCGTCCCAATGCGACTGCACAATTGGTTTTAGATTCCGAGAAGTGATGTTTCTTAATTTTCCAAAGATCTTGGATATCAAAAACTTAATGGTTTTTAAAAATTTGAATTGAAAAAACTTTAATAATTTTTTTTTCGAAAATTGAATATATCAACCCTGTAATTCGGTGCTGTCAGAGCACACTCAAAAGATGCTGCTTTTTTTCCGATAATTCGATAATTTGTTCTCTATTCGATAATTTGGACACCTTAATTGAGTTTGGTTTCATTTCACTCATGGCAAAGAAATGAGTGTACCATCTATCTGTTTCTATCTAAATATATCTATACAATATTTACACTTGCGATCAGCTAAGTGTGTTATTACGATGCTTCTTTTTTCTAAGCTAACTCTTAAATATAAGTAATCATCTATTATATATTTAAATGCAGGCTTCACTATCTCGCCATGTTTAAGCTTTTTCAACGTATTATTTTTGCATGTTTAACGAAAGAATTTTTTCACGTTTAAGCTATATCGTATTTTGCAATGTTTTAGATTTTTTTTCGATTTTCCAGTTTGAAAACTTCATCAAGTTTGAAAGTAGCAACCCACTAGTGAAATGCTGTCAGGGTTTCTTCGCATGTTGCAATTTTGGCCTCCAAATATGAATAAGCAAATCCTTTTAGGTTACGAGATACGGCAATTTTCGAGATATTTCAAAAATTTCTAGATAATTTAATTTTTTAAAAGCTTCTGAAAATTTGAAATTCGCAACCCTATATTTGGAGGAATTTAGGTTAATCTTAGGGGTTGCGAATCTTGCCTCCAAATCTTACTTCTCAAATCCTTGTAGTTTTCGAGAAATGACGTTTTTTTTATGATTTTTTGAAAAATTTTCAAAAAACTCAGAATTTTCAAAATTTTGAAGATCTCAATCCTATAGTTGGAAACGGTGATGGTACTCTCAGGAGTTGCGAATCTTGCCCTTGAATTTGACTGCTCAGTTTCTTGTAGTTTTCGAGATATGATGTTTTTTAGGATTTTTCAAGATTTTTAAAAGAACTTAGATATAAATAATTTCACAAAATTCGAAGTTCCCACCTCTATATAGAGGCTCTTTCAGATTACTCCCAGGAGTTGTGATTTTTTTCTCCAAATCTGACTGCTCAAATCCTTGTAGTTTTTGAGATATGACGTTTTTTGTGATTTTTTTTTTCAAAAAAATTTCAGAAAACTTAAATTTAATTATATTTCTTCTAAATTTGAATTTCCCAACCGTTTAGTTTGGGGCTGTCAGAGTGGCCTCAGGGAGTGATAATCATGAGTCCAACTGCGACTGCTCAAGTTTTTGTAGTTTTCCAGATATGACGTTTTTTGCTATTTTTTTCGAAAAAAAAATATTTCAGAAAACTCTTTTTTTTTTTTTAATATATTTATTTTCTTCAATTTATTTTTTTTCTTCAAATTTTGAAGTTCCTAGCCCCCTCCAGTTGGGCGCTGTCAGAGTACTCTCAGGGATTGCGAGAGATCTTGCCTCCAGTTGTGGCTGCCCAAATTTTTTGGTTGTTTTCGAGATATGACATTTTTTTCTGGTTTTTTCAAAAAAGTTTTTAGAAAACTTAACTTAAAGTTTCTCAAAATTTGAAATTCCCAATGCTGGAGTTGGGTAATGTAAGAGCTCTCTCAGCTGTTGCAAGTCTTGCGTCCCAATGTGACTGCACAATTGGTTTTAGATGTGATGTTCGAGAAGTGATGTTTCTTAATTTTCCAAAGATCTTGGATATCAAAAACTTAATGGTTTTTAAAAATTTGAATTGAAAAAACTTGAATAATTTTTTTTTCGAAAATTGAATATATCAACCCTGTAATTCGGTGCTGTCAGAGCACACTCAAAAGATGCTGCTTTTTTCCGATATTTAGGGTTTTTATTAAAAATTCGAAGCACCGGAGGTGCGGTACACGCTAGTTAAAAGTGATCACTCACTTGAAATTTTCAATGTAGCATTGGAAATTGCATAGCTGCTGTTCTCTGATTTATTTATTGCGGCTAATGTTTGGAGCCAATGAAGCTTCAGTGGCTGAGTGGATAGTGCGTGAGACTCTTAATCACTAGGTCGCAGGTTCGAATCTCAGAGGTAGGCGAATTTTTGCTAATTTGAGGCTTATTTCTAATTTATATTATTGCACTTTATAGAGCTGCTTTTTTCGATTTCTCGCAATTTTTTGCGAAGCGAAGTTTCGCCTCTGTGTTCAATGAGTCTGAGTATTACGTAACGAAAGAATTTTTGAACGTTCAAAGAATTCCCTACATTGCAATGCTTAAGCAAGTTTTTCTATTTTCCACTTTCCGAATGCGAATCCAATCGAAAGATCCAAATCCCAAACGTAAGGATATATGCATAATGCAGGCGTGGGACGTGAGGAGGAGGGCAGTGCAAAGTAGTGTAGTTAAAGGTTGGATTCATTCAACTATACATCATGAATGTAACGGGCGTTTTTCGTTTTAGAGTTTATTTGCCAAACTTGAAAGTCGCAACCCTTTATTTAAGTGCTGTCAGGGTTCTCTTGCAAAATTAACCCCCCGAAATACCAATACTCTTATAATTTTAGCTACGAGGTATGTCGTTTTGCAAACTAGTTTTAACCGTCAAAAACTGCTCGAAATCTTGGCATGACTTTGTTGCGGGAAAAAACTTAACACTAGCGACTAGCGAAAATTAAAGATTTAAATGCTTGAAAAAAATTGAACTGTTTGCGATTCTTTTTAGATCACCCGAATCAATCTCTAATTTTTCTAGCAGGAATGGCTTTAATGATTTTTTCTGTGAATAGCTTCGTGCGTCTTGAAAGTCATCATTTTATTTCTTCGCTTGAAGTGGTTGCTTTCCAAAACTTGGAACCTTTTGCGAATCATCTTACGTGTTTTTGATGCTTGTTATTGAATTATCCAGTCGTAATTTGTTGCTTTTAGGATTTAAAAAGAAAAGGTTTTGCAGAAAATTTATATTTCTAGCCTTAATAAATTTTAAGCTTAAATCATGATCGTTCCCTATTGCTAGTTTTCCGATAAGTTTTGTATTATGTAATTAAATTTCGGTGTTCACTCTAGCGATCAGCTTAGTGCATTATTTCGAACCCTCTTATTTCTAACTTAACTCGCAAATATAAGTCTTCATTAAAAGTGTTCACTTATATGCAATTTTCGTTGTAGCATTGGAAGTTGCATAGCATATGTTCTCTGTTTTATTTGTAGCTAGTGTTTGCTGCCTATTAAGCGTCCGTGGCTGAGTGGTTAGTGTGTAAGACTCTTAATCTCAAGGGCGCGAGTGTGAATATCAGACATAGCCCATTTTTTTTTTACTAATTCGAGGCTTATTTCTAATTTTTCTTATTGCACTATAGAGCTGCTTTTTGTTGTATTCCCGCTAGTGCCTGCGAAGCAAAGCTTCGCCTCTGTGTGACAATTGTCTGTGTGTTTTTGGTCTAAGCTGTTTGCGAAGGTTTGGAAAAGATTTCTTTGCCCCTGCGCCGGAAGATTTTTTTCCGAAGAGATGTGGGATTGTTTTCTTATCTAATATTACGATAGAAAATAATCATGTCGTTAACTCAGTCGAAAAGAATAGCTAGACATGCGAGGGTTGATTTGCGATCTTTACAATGGCGCTTCATGTTCAATTCACTCTTGTCAGAAGAGTGAGTACTGAGAATGCTTAAGCAACTCGAAATTTTTATACGCTTGCGATTATAAAGAATCAATCATTTATTAAAGGACAGCTTAAAAAATTGAATAAGATAATTTTGAATTTAACCTTAGCTCTATTGATTATTCAACATACTGATGAAATATTATGGTTGGAAAACACTCGAAAATAATTAAGTTTTTGTGGCTTCTGTGAGCGAAATGAAATCAAGGTTGATTGAAGTTTGAGAAATACGAGAAAGAAGGGAAGCTGTTACGAGAGATAGCGTGGTTCGGCGAAGTGACTTATATGTATTCATCATCTACTCACACTCCAAATGAAACATGGCCGCCAATGTTGATAGAAGTAAAAGACAAGATTCGAAGATATCTGAAGGAGAAGTTGGAGCTGAATTTCGAGTGCAATTCTCTACTTGTGAACAAATACGCTACGGGACACCAAGCAATAGGTAATTTATTGGAAGGGAATTGCACCATCCCTTAGAAAATCTTCTACCTAAAACTGAAATGGATTCACTTCTTAACATTTTGTAAGACTTTTTGATCTTACTAATTCTTCGCCAAGTTCTCATTTTGATGAAACACAAATAGCCGTCGGCGCAGTTCGGCTAGCGAAATTGAGATACCAATACTGATAAGAGCAAGCTCGGAAGCAAGTTTGAGCGGCCTAATAAAGATAGACAAAATCATATTCTTAAAAAAGTTGTCTCGCCCGTTCAAAAGAAAAAAGTCTACATCCTGCCCCATTCTTGAAAGTTGTATCGGTGGAATCCCTCATATGCGAAGGACCGAATGCGCGAAAATACAAATCAGCCAATCAGATTTCAGCAATCTAAAATTTAGAAGAAAATAAACATTTCCAGGGACTTAATATTAATATTGGCCGAATATAAAAACGGCAGAAATATGCAAAGTTTTCTAATTGTCACTGACCACCGCCGAATGGAAACAAAATTTATATTTCTAGGGTTTCGTTATGAAAGATGCACAATATTGCTTCATTGAATTCGTTTTAATTGAATGGCAGTTGATTTTTTTTAAAAATTGACTTCCGGCTAATTTTGTTTTTAGGTCCTTCGCGCATGAGAATCGCGCTTGTTGTATCCTTATCTGCGCTCATTTTTCTTGCTATTTTGTGCTTAAAGGGTGGCATTCAGATGACGAGAAATGTCTCGGAAGACAACCAGTCATTGCATCATTGTCAGTCGGAGAAACGAGAGTGTTCGAAATGAAACCCAAATCAGAAGCCAATCCAGCCAACAGTAATGGTGACAGTTCAAAAACCACAAAGATTCCGTTGCCTAGTGGATCTTTACTGATCATGATGGGAGAGACTCAAAGAGACTGGGTTCACAGAGTGCCGAGAGAGTATCACGATAGAGGCCTTAGATTCAATTTGACCTTCAGGAAGACTCATGAAGCCAATTGAATAGTTACCACAGATAAAAATAGATTATTGACACAAAATAGTCGGCTAAGTAACGCCTGTGTTTTGGCATATTTCCTATCAATTAATTTACTCGCATGTTGAATTGGAGAGATTTATCAAGACAGAAGCGAACCTATACATTCAAAAGCTTTCGATCAATGATTTTTTTTTGCTGAAATTGATTTTCGACGTCCAACTTAAGACTTATTTTTGACAAATTTTGCAGCATCTCAGCTAATAATGTATCTGATTAAATGCTGCTTATAACAAATTTTTTGGAAGGTGTTAGAAATGGGATGCTTTTTGTTTGCGCGCTGATAATACACAAACATACACACACATTTGGAACCATGTGAAGTTTACGGTTGGTTAATCAAAAACGGGCAGAAGAAAATAGCGTTGCGCTTAAAGAGGGCAGGAGTTGTAAAGGGTAAAGAGGGCAGTATCTAACCCATTGTTGATTTAAGCTACCGCTTTTTGACTAAGAAATTAGGATAAACCTGTGCATCTGTTATCTTCATTAAATTGTTCACAGAAACTGGAAGCAATCGACAAGGGGTTGAATTATCAGTTTTTTTGTTCCGAACATTTAAAAAATGGGAATGAATTTTGTATATGGGTGTGTTTTAGTTATTGTTTTCTTTTTTCCTTTCAAAATGAGGTAACACGAATAATCATCGGAATGGGCCAAGTGGTATAGCAAACTGAAGACATAAAAAAAGTTTCAAAATCTTTCAAGTTTCGAGAAAACTGTTTTAAATTTTTTTATTTCAATTCCGAGCTAATAAAGCGAGCGAGAAGGCTTACTGCAGCTTATTTATGCTTAATTTAGGCCCTGAAAACTTTCTTTAAGCAAGTAAAGTTAGTTTTTGGAGTTTCTTTAGCGCCATTTTAGGAACCAAAAACTTTGCAATTTTTTTTGAATTTATTTTTTGATTTTTCGTTTTTCTAGTCATTTTTCTAGAAAAGTTTTTGTGCAGCTTGCCTATTCTTTTGACTGTCGAGTAAGCCTACATTATAGTTTTACGTCAGATCCTTTTTTGACACCACGCAGAAAAAACTACACTAATTTGAAAAAAAAATCCTGGAAAAAAGGCTATCCTTGTTTCTGTTTAAATTTTGATTAAAAATTTCTAAATAAAATTGCTCTTCACGCTCAGTGATAGACAAAATCATATTCTTAAAAAAGTTGTCTCGCCCGTTCAAAAGAAAAAAGTCTACATCCTGCCCCATTCTTGAAAGTTGTATCGGTGGAATCCCTCATATGCGAAGGACCGAATGCGCGAAAATACAAATCAGCCAATCAGATTTCAGCAATCTAAAATTTAGAAGAAAATAAACATTTCCAGGGACTTAATATTAATATTGGCCGAATATAAAAACGGCAGAAATATGCAAAATTTTCTAATTGTCACTGACCACCGCCGAATGGAAACAAAATTTATATTTCTAGGGTTTCGTTATGAAAGATGCACAATATTGCTTCATTGAATTCGTTTTAATTGAATGGCAGTTGATTTTTTTTAAAAATTGACTTCCGGCTAATTTTGTTTTTAGGTCCTTCGCGCATGAGAATCGCGCTTGTTGTATCCTTATCTGCGCTCATTTTTCTTGCTATTTTGTGCTTAAAGGGTGGCATTCAGATGACGAGAAATGTCTCGGAAGACAACCAGTCATTGCATCATTGTCAGTCGGAGAAACGAGAGTGTTCGAAATGAAACCCAAATCAGAAGCCAATCCAGCCAACAGTAATGGTGACAGTTCAAAAACCACAAAGATTCCGTTGCCTAGTGGATCTTTACTGATCATGATGGGAGAGACTCAAAGAGACTGGGTTCACAGAGTGCCGAGAGAGTATCACGATAGAGGCCTTAGATTCAATTTGACCTTCAGGAAGACTCATGAAGCCAATTGAATAGTTACCACAGATAAAAATAGATTATTGACACAAAATAGTCGGCTAAGTAACGCCTGTGTTTTGGCATATTTCCTATCAATTAATTTACTCGCATGTTGAATTGGAGAGATTTATCAAGACAGAAGCGAACCTATACATTCAAAAGCTTTCGATCAATGATTTTTTTTTGCTGAAATTGATTTTCGACGTCCAACTTAAGACTTATTTTTGACAAATTTTGCAGCATCTCAGCTAATAATGTATCTGATTAAATGCTGCTTATAACAAATTTTTTGGAAGGTGTTAGAAATGGGATGCTTTTTGTTTGCGCGCTGATAATACACAAACATACACACACATTTGGAACCATGTGAAGTTTACGGTTGGTTAATCAAAAACGGGCAGAAGAAAATAGCGTTGCGCTTAAAGAGGGCAGGAGTTGTAAAGGGTAAAGAGGGCAGTATCTAACCCATTGTTGATTTAAGCTACCGCTTTTTGACTAAGAAATTAGGATAAACCTGTGCATCTGTTATCTTCATTAAATTGTTCACAGAAACTGGAAGCAATCGACAAGGGGTTGAATTATCAGTTTTTTTGTTCCGAACATTTAAAAAATGGGAATGAATTTTGTATATGGGTGTGTTTTAGTTATTGTTTTCTTTTTTCCTTTCAAAATGAGGTAACACGAATAATCATCGGAATGGGCCAAGTGGTATAGCAAACTGAAGACATAAAAAAAGTTTCAAAATCTTTCAAGTTTCGAGAAAACTGTTTTAAATTTTTTTATTTCAATTCCGAGCTAATAAAGCGAGCGAGAAGGCTTACTGCAGCTTATTTATGCTTAATTTAGGCCCTGAAAACTTTCTTTAAGCAAGTAAAGTTAGTTTTTGGAGTTTATTTAGCGCCATTTTAGGAACCAAAAACTTTGCAATTTTTTTTGAATTTATTTTTTGATTTTTCGTTTTTCTAGTCATTTTTCTAGAAAAGTTTTTGTGCAGCTTGCCTATTCTTTTGACTGTCGAGTAAGCCTACATTATAGTTTTACGTCAGATCCTTTTTTGACACCACGCAGAAAAAACTACACTAATTTGAAAAAAAATCCTGGAAAAAAGGCTATCCTTGTTTCTGTTTAAATTTTGATTAAAAATTTCTAAATAAAATTGCTCTTCACGCTCAGTGGAAGAAAAGCATGCTCAATTAACGATAATCAGAGAAAAAAAATGAAAGAATGTTTTTAGTAGGTTAAAAATTTTCAATTTTCACTGACCATTAAGTGCTGGAGCTCCTCTTCAAAGTCTTTAGGTTCAGCCGCGTTCATCTTTTGTTGCTAAACTTTATCCTCGATATCTGTTATAAAGCACAAAACTGCAGCTAAGTCTTAAAGTTATACAAAATTTCTACTAGTTTTGCAAGAAACTCAGATGTTAGATTGCGAGGAGTGGGGAACTGTCACGCCGAGGAATTTCCGCTCGCATATCCGCTTTTCGATATTTCATTCTCCCACGAGGGCGAAAAGATCATTCATGTTTAGCAATCAAGTTGTGTTCTTTTTTCAGGTAAAATGCACTGCCAACATGTAAAAAACGATGCTAGCCTTTTTATGAAGATTGCTTAAGATTGTGAATAAATGTACAAATAGGCTGATCTTGATTGATTTTTTTGCTACTATCTCTTCATAAAAATAACGGTTGTAAAAATAATGTTTCGAACAGTGTGCAATGATTTCGTGAAAACTGTATGCGCTAGTAACAGTGTTCTTGCTGGATTAAGACTGGCAGAAACTGTGTTGGCAGCAGGGTCGGTTCACGAAGCCTCAAAAGTGCAAGTAGGGACGTTTGCCTTGAGGAAAAAGCCATCATATTTTTGGCAGAAGGAAGCGTAAGAAAGATTTTCTTCATACATTTTCTCATAACTAAGTGAGTTTTTGCTTTTAATGATCGTGTTCTTTTACCAAATTGTTCACGCTCAACTTAAAGTTTTTGTTTTGTCAGTTTGACAATAAGGGATCCCGTTTCAAGTCAAATTTACAGGCGAAGATACATTACGTTCTCCAAAAACTAAAGTAAAGACGGTGCGAAAGTCATTTCTACTTAGGTTCAAAAGCATATGGAGTCCTATCAACTCACAGCGGTAATGCAAAATACATATTGAGCCGGTTTTCTCCGATAAATTGCTCATAAGATTTTCCTGAAGCTGACCGAAAAATCTTAAATCTTAGAAAAAGTCATTATTTTTTTTGGACATTTTAAATAAATTTCGAACATCTGATGAGAAAATAAATTTAATGTAATTAGAAAATTCAAAGAATTCATGATGATCCCGTCAAATTTGACTCCTCAATAAAAACAGTGCTTGCCAAAAAATACTTGCCTGAATAGACATAATCAATGTAACGGTATTCATTGTCAATTGGAAGTCCGTGAAAAGCCCTTTGTTTTTATCGCGTACCTTGTTTAGTCTAGTATTTTGTTTCACCTTTCGGCTTTGGGTTTTACGTTTCGGCGTCTGAAAGCAGAAAGCGTTTTTCCCTGTATTGGCTACTTACTTTTCAAACATCTGCTGCGTTTTTGCTCCTGCGTGCGAAGTACAGGTTTGCCTCTGGAATTTTGGTTGTCGACTTTCATTTAAAAAAATTTCACTACAAAAATATTTGTTTGCGTTAACAGGCACGATGTAATGCTTCCAATAGTAGCAAAGCTAGATCCCAATATTGCATCAAAAGAGCTGCTTCTTCTGGAAGACTTCAACAAGGAAACAGACCTGTCTGAGGATAACAAGTTCAACATATCAGCTCTGAAACAGGTAAGAATATGTCTTCAACCGTTGAAAGATGTAATGCTTATGTGCTTGTTTGATTGCTTCTATGTTCTTTTCCGAATGATCGAGCTAATTTGCTGCAAACGATAGCTGGAAACAGTTGTTTCGAAAACATAGCGCTGCATTTCCCGGGAAAGTATTCACGCTTCAATTCTGGGGAAAAGTATTTAAGCTTCCGATAAGCAAGCGTTATCAAACCAGAATATAGACATTTTCGGGTTAACAACTTGTTTAACAGAATCTCTTATATCTTGGTTCATGATGATTTCAAATTTCTATGCGTTTCCGGTCAACTTAGCCTGGAGATAACGAATATGTCTGGGTTGGCAAAGACTCTGGGTTCGAATCAGACCAGGACCTGTTTTTTTCTCATAAGGAAAATAATCTGTTTCAAATACAATTTTCTGCCAATTATTTGTCTGCTTATCTGTTGTCGGCTTAGTTGTCACTTCTTGGAATCGTTTTTTTTGCTGCGCGCATTTTTCTTCAATGTTGCTTTTAGTGTTTGATTTACTCCTACAATTTGTAGTTTTACTTTCCTTGGCTTCGTATTTCTTCTGTTTTTTTTTGTTTCACTAAAAAAATTCCCCGGCCCAAATTATTTCGGCCTACTTTTTATCGTCTTAATGACCTAATTTTGGTAGTTTCAAGGGAAACACAGTCTTAACTTTCCCCTCCGCACTTATCACTTTGGTTGTAGTTTTAACAATCGGTTTGTTGAAATTTCATTTTTTTTCGTACTGGAAAATGTTTTCAGTTTTTGCTAAAATTTTAGTTTTTCTCAGAAATGTCTTTTGATTTTTAAAAAAGGGGTACCTTTTGAAAGACCTCCTGTATGTCTGCATACTCCCCTAGATTCTTTTTTTTACCTGACGGCTATGTCTACAGCATTCGAAAAAGTCTGTGGAGGAGTGTTTGACCAGTGTTTTTTTTGATTTCTCGGAAACTATTCCTCTCTAATCAGAGTTAAACTCAAAAAAACTCCTACCATATCAAAAACTAACCTGCCATATCTAAGATTTTGGGTTCAATTCCAAGAACATGTTGCGGGAAGCTCCTTTGTTTATGCAATTATGCCCAAATTTTTCTGACATCAAAAGTCATGGCATTCGGAAAAGCAAATTTTTTTGATATTTTGACCGTTTTTTTGAAAGTTTTTGACTTTTCTCGAAAACTACCCTCTTGAATCTGAGATTTTGGGTTCAATAGAAATTCTAGGTTGTGTGAATCTCTTCTGTATAAGCGTTGTTTTTTCTCGCGATGATGGAGAAACGCTGGTATATTGGTACTCAAAATGCAGACTGTAGAAAATTTTTAAGTTGATCGCCCAAAAAGAAATATCATGATGTAGAAACAAAGGAAACCTTTGATGGATGAACTAGTTATTGAACGGGTGCGCTCTGTAAATATGTTTCTGGTTTTAGATAGGTGTCGGCGTGGGCATGAAATACGACTACAAAATGTCAGCTGACCTGGGCCAGATTAATCGAATTGACCTCAATAGAAAAGCTCTGCTAGATAAGTAAGTATATAAAAGATTAGGGTATTGCAATCGGGTACTAGACTTTTTCCCTAAAAAATTTTGTTCACAAGACTCATATAGACTCATTTTCTGGAAGCCTCTGTTAGCAACAAATCTATCACAATAGACAAACTTTGTGCATGGTAGCATTTTAAATATCTGCATTTTTCGAAATTTTAAAAATCTGCCCTTCCGGAAGCTTATGTTACTTTCTATTGTCGTCGCATGTTTTTGTTAAAAACAATTAGTCTTTTTCATTTTGATAGATCTAGTGTTTTTGACATTTTCAATTTGTCGATTTTTTTTGCTACTAAGCGTCTTACGTGTTTGTATCGCAAATGGTGCGAAGCTCAGATTCGCCTCTGTACAATATTTCTAGCCTCAGTAATCGGACATTGTACTTTTTTTAATTTGGCGCTTAGCAAGCATTATCGAATTAGAATGAAGATTTTTTAGCATTAACAACTAGCTTAACAAACTCCTTTGAGTCATTGAGAGCAGCAGAAGATCAATTTTCTACATAAGTGAAGCAAGAGTAGATACATCTCTTCTCTTGAAAACTTTTCGTGCATAAGCGACTTCGCCTCGTTTTTTTTGCAGAAATTAGACATGACCTTTTGTGAAACTTTCACCGTTTTTGTGATTTTTTTTGCTCAAAAAATACCCTGCCATACTTGAGATTAAGATTTCAATCAAATGGAGAGACTGTGGGTGTTTTCGTCGAAATCGTTCAATGTTAGTCTACGATCTAATTTTTATTGAACGTTTTGGTCTCAAAAATGGCCACTTTATTGATAATGTGACCGATTTTGTGAAACTTGTTCTCAAAAAATACCCTGCCATGGTTGAGATAAAGATTTCAATCGAAACGACCAATTTTTGGATTTTTGTTGTGTTCTTCCATTGTCAGTCGATTTTTTCATTCATTAGCGGCTACGACAAATTTTTATAGAAAAAAGTTTTGACCTTGAAAATGGCCACTTTTTGACATTTTGACCTTTTTTTTTATGAAACTTCACTTTTCTTCGAAACTGCCTTCCAAAATCTGGGATGAAGCGTTCAAATGAAAAAAAACTGTGGGTTCTTCTGCGCATAAGTGTTTACTTTCAATTTTTGTAGTGAAATCGTAAAAAATTGGCATTGGAGATGACATTTTGACTTTTTAGTCGTTTTTTTTTTTAGTTTTTAGTCGCTTTTAAGAGTCGATGAACGTAATTTTTTCGTTTCTATGGTAACGTCTATGCTTCAAAAATAACTAAAAGTGAATGCAATCATATAATTGCTTTTGTTAATGCCCTTAGGTATTTGTGCACTTTTTGATTCCAATTCAAGTCCATTTGCTAAAAGGTAGGCAAGTTTCGTTCTTCCTTGCAAAAAGAGGAAATGGCATGGAAAATCCATGATCGAATTCTTGTTTCAAAATTGTGGAATTTAGTTTTCAGATTTCCTGATGGAATAAACTTTTTGCCTTTTGATCCAGAGATTTTTCAAAAAAGTTTTAATCATGAAATGTTCAAAGAGCTGTAAAGCCATAATGCTAGAAGCTTTATTCTTCGAAATTATAAATTTGAAGTTTTTTTTGGAAAAAAATAGGTGCCCTTTTGTTCGTTAAGTTTTCCCAACTTTCTGTTGTCTGTTTTGAAATTTTTTGTTTTTCCAATAGGATTGTTTTGTCTGGGGCAGCAGTGAAACCATATTTGAGTTTTTTCTTTTTGGCATGAAGTTTTACTTCTTTGTCTTGATCACTTTGCTCATGAAACACAACAAGAAGCAAAAGAAACTTCATGCCAAAATATATTAAAACACTGCCTACGGACAGTTTAAAAAAGTCAATAAATAATGAACACAACGAAACAGAAAAGAAAAACTGACTTGTGTTTGTTTAAAACATGAAGTTGTTTATTTCAAAATGAAAAATATTTGACTGTACAGCTCTTTGAACAATTGCTTATTGACACTTCTTTGATGAAATTAACTCTAGTTGAGGAAGCTGGATCAAAAGGTAGTGTTTTTTTTCCATCTGGAAATCTGAAAAGTAATTCGTAGACTCTGTCTTTTATACTTTGCACATAACAACAAGGAAAAAAGTAACTACCAGTGTAGATAAAATTTTTAACGCCCTACAGGAGATTTTTCAGGCGCCCATTTCGACAAATTTGTGGGTTATTCCTTGCTCGCAATAAAAACGGCTTTTTGTTTTAATTTTGCGTCTTGTATAAATCAACGTCATTTTAAAATTAATTTCACGTTGAACTGAACCACCTTCGAAACTGGCGTTTTTATAGCTTCAAAACAGGTCGTATGAGCTTTCAAGTTACATTTTTGTCTTTCGTCATTTTCTCCGCCAGCAATCAATTCTTCTTTGTGCATGGAGTGTTGTGAGGCCTTGTTACAAAATATCCATATTAAATTCATCATTTTTCTTCGCTCTCCCATTATCTCTCACTACATTGTACCTATGTATGATTTCATTGTTATGATAAAATGTATCAAACAGGTGTGAGACTCCTATTTCAGAGGATCGATTTTCAAGACTTATTTCTATCTTCCTTGTTTTCCTTATCTCTCTCTGCTTTTAATTTTTTCGAGCTGCATTTTGACGTTTTTGTGCATGTGTTTGTAAAGAGTGATTTGCTTCTGTATTTTTGTCAAATGTAAATTAACTTTCGACTTTTTCTTTTTTTTCGCCTATTAATTTTTTCGATTTGAAGTTTTTGGCTTAAATGGTTTCGATTATTGATGTCATATCTGCTTAGTTGCCTCGTTGTGTCAACTTAGTTAGTGCTTGTTACATTTTATTTTTTTTCAGCTCCTTACTAACTTTGGATACGGCTTAAGTTTTTTGAATTTATCCGATTTTTTTGCACCTTAGCGGCTTTCGTGTTTTGTAGCGAAGCTCAGCTAAACCTCTGTGTTGAATATTTGGAGCCTTAAGAATTGGACATTGTACATTTTTACACTGGAGATTACCAATTCTGATTAAATCGGAATAAAGCTTTTTTAGGATTTCACACTAGTTGGACAAAATTACTTGAATCATTGAGGGTAGCAGAATATCTGTCTACAGGTATTTTGTGAGCATGCCTGTATTTTTTCAATCGTCGTTCTATTCAATTTTCTACGCATCCAGCAAGAGTAGATACATCCAAAGAACATCTTAAGGGAATTTTCTTTGCATTACCGGCTAAGTCCTGTTTTTGCAGACAATTAGCCGCGACCTTTGGAAAATGCCATTTTTTGTCGTTTTGACTGTTTTTGTGAAACCTTTTTCTCAAAAACGCCCTGCCATATTAAAGATTAAGATGTTTTTCGAAATCTTTTTTTCATAAGCGGCTACGCCCTTACGTCCTGGTTTTTATAGAAAATAGTTTTGGCCTCAAAAATGTCCATTTTTTGACATTTTGAAAGCTTTGTGAAACTTCAATTTCCTTTAAAGCTACTCTCCAAAATTTGGGATGAAGGGTTTAAGTGAAAAATCAGAAAATGGGGATTGTTTTCTCTCGGATTTAGTACTGAAACCGTTACAAATTGGTATTGGAAATGACAAAGTATCAAAAAGGTAGTTTTTGATTTTTTAGTCGTTTTTAAGAGTCGATGAACGTGGTTCAGACTTTTATATAGGTCGTGATTTTTTTTTAGTTTTTTTTCTCGAAAAGTCTTACAATGCTCTCTTAACTACAGAAAGTGCATGCATACATATAAATGCTTTTATGAGTGCCCTTAGGTAAATTTTCAGTCCAATTCAAGTCCATTTGCGTAAGGGCAAGCGAAATTAGCTTTCAATTACGAAAGCGGAAATGACATGTAAAGTCATGATGGAATTCTACTTTCGAAAATAGAATTCAATTTTCGTATTTCCCGGCTGTGTTAACACTTTACCTTTTAATCCAGTTTTCTCGAACAGAGATTTTTTTATCAAAAAAGTATCAATCATGAATTTATTCAAGAGCTGTAAACCCATATATTTTTTTACTTTGAAATGGTAAAATTGTCTGTGGGCTGTTTTGGATTTTTTTTATCTTTCCAAATGAATTGTTTTGTCGGGCGTTACTGTTAAACAATTTTTGAAAGTTTTTTTTCTCACCTTTTGGCATGAAGTCTCAATCCTTTGTCTCGCGTACTTTGATCACGAAACACAAAGAGAAACAAAGGAGTAAATCTGCATGCCAAAATGTATTAAAACACAGCCAACAGGCACTTGTAAAAAGTCAATCAACAATGAACGCAACGAAACAGAAACAAAAAACGGCCTTTTTTCTAAAATATAAGAATATTTGGTTTTACAGCTGTTTAATAAAAATAACACTGTTACAGAAAGCTGATTTAAAAGGTAAAGTGTTGATTCCGCCAGTAGATCTGAAGAATTATTAGTAGACACTGTCTTGCGTACTTTGATTGTAAAAGACGAAGAAAAACAGTTTTTACGAGTGTAATTAAGTTATGTTATACCGTACAGGAGAATATTTAGGTACCTATTTCGACGAAACTGGGGTTATAACCTAGCTCGCAGCAATAATGTTTTTCAAGGCTGCGTTTTACATAAATCAACGTCATTTTAAAATTTGAAAGCTGGCAACTCTTAAGACATTTGATTAGTAAAAAGTTAACACAGCTGATGTATTTTTATTTCATCAAATGAACCGAAAAAAGTTATTTGTTTCAAACAGCAGTACAATGATAAACAGCTCGATGTCAGAATTTTCCAACTCAATGTATCTCAACTAAATTTTTTTTTGAAATGCATAATTTATACATAATTTGGCTTTATGCTTTCCAATTTATTACATCCTAAATTGTGTCTTTTTGTATTTAGTACCACTTTTGCCGTATAGAATTGGCAATATATTAGCATATGTAGCTTGGTTATTAGCGGCTAGTTTTTAAGGAATTTAAGCATCCGCGGCTGAGTGGTTAGTGCGTGAGACTCAAAGTTGCAAGGTCGCAGTTTTGAATCCTACACGTTGCCGAGCTTTTGCTAATTCGAGGCTTTTTTCTACTTTTTTAAATTTCATTTGATAGAGCTGCTTTTTGGTCGTGTTCTCGCAATTATTTGCAAAGCGCAGCTTCGCCTCTGTGTAAATTTTGTTTTTCAGTACTTATTTAACACTGGCAATGGTGTTTTTCAGCATCTTTCCGCAAATTGAACTGTATCCGACCCAAATGTAATTATTTAGGAAGATGTTTGTTTTTTCATATTAAATATCAATTCTGTTGTTTTCGTCCTTTTTTTTGGCTGACTGCCGTTTTTTTGTTGTATCGCAAGTAGTGCCAAATATCAAAAATAACGTTTCAGAAATAACATCAAAAATAACTAACATCTAAAATAACGGTGATGCCGACGTTTCAGGCAAATTCCAAAGGCAGTAATTGATGAAATGAAGAAAAACCCTGGTTACAGTTTAGCTCTGGTAACAAGTGTGTTTCTGGTTCTCAATTCCTCTATCATCCGACTAGCCAAGGATGTAAAGGTCACGGACAAAGTCGAATTTTCAAAGGTACTGAAGCTTTCAGATTGGGTTTTCTATTAAAATATGATGTAGATGATGATTCTAGTCAAAGGCAATTAGTTTTATTCCTTCTGCATTTTGTTTTCAAAGTCTTTTTCATAATTAATAAATATAGTGTTTAAAATTTGTTGATAATTTTTTGCCGGCAGAAGAATCCATTTTGGATAGCAATTGGAGTTGCACCTTTCAAAGAAAGACTTTGGCGCCAATATACCTAATTTTTTTTAATTTTGGACAGGTTATTGCTATCTTTTTAAATAAAGTTAACATGTTCATGATTGCAAGGGAGGGTAGGAACATAAATTCTAGGTTCGTTCAATCTGAACCCTCGATTTGTTGTAGTTGGCAGACGAAAGTGACGGGAATGCGGTGAACAACGAAAGACTAAACAGCATGAAGATGGCTCCTCGTCAGATCATAGCCTACGCTGTACAAGACTGCCTAGTAGACCGATCGACAAAATCGTTTTCATTGATTGAACATCATGAAGTGGATTAATTCTATAAAATTATGACGCTTTTGTATTTGAATTCTATTTGATCTTTGCTGTTTTGATAGCTATCCGGGCAGAGCTGTTCGACTCGTGATTCAGCCGAAACGGTCGAACGGTGTCGGCTTTTCGACCAATAATTGAGATGGTCGGGCGAAGGCTTTATTCGATCTAAGTCGAATCATGGGCGAAACAGTCTCGAAGTCGTCGTCATTTCGCTCTTTGATAATTGCAGTAGGCTTCTTGAAGATCGTGACCAAACGCAGATGCCACACATTTATTTTAGTCTCGTATAAACTCTAGTTCTCCCAATGGAAACTGTGGCGAACTTTTTGTGCTTTCATTTGGAACAGTTTCATCAAACCAAGTTCCAACGAGTCTGTTTGGATTCTCGAACCCATACGCATGTGAGGTAACAAGATTAATAAATTTTCCAAACTTCTAATTTTTTTTCAGTTTGAACTAGAAAAGATTTCGTTTTTTAGCCGACGTTACTCATGGAATCAAATACTTGCGTTTTTTTCGATACTTTGTGATAGTTTGTGAATTTGTTTGTTTTTGAGGGTTTCTTCTATCTCATTTGGCAAAGAAACCAGTGTTGCTTTTTGGTTTTTGACCGCTATTTCAAAACAAAGTTTGTTGTTTGCCTATTGTGCGAAAAAGTTTCATCTTGATTCGGCTACTTCAGTTGAGCTGTCCCATATAGGTCCTCTGGATAGTTTTCTAGCACGTCTCTAAGAGAAGTCACTAATTGTCTCTCTTCAAGTTTTGTTGTTTTTAGCGTTGGTTGTTCATTGAATCAAACATTAGCGCTTTTTTCTTCTGAGCTAATTGACTACTGGTCGATAATTAGTGAATTTTTTTTTTTGGATTTCGTCTGTCTCATTTGGTGAGAATAAAAAACCAGTGCTCGTTTCTGGATTTTAATAGCTATTTCGAAATAGAACTTGTTTTTTATGCCCATCAGGCGAAAAAATTTCATCTTGAATAGGCTACTTTTGCTGACATGACCAGGTAGTTGCTATGAATAAGACTAATATATCCCCAAGAGGAGTCACTAATTGTCTCTCCTGAGGTTTCGGTTTTTAAGCGTACCTTGTTTGTGTAATCAAACAGTTGGGTTTTTCTGCGGTTTGAATGAACTGATGATGTTTAAATAATTGCCTTTTGTTGATGATGTTCAGTACGGCTTCACGAGGGGGCAGTACAACAGTGCCGAAGTACAACAGTGCCGAAAATGAAAACTTTGTTCAACAATCCCGAAAATGCAAACTTTGTTCAACAGTGCCAAAAATTTGAATAAATTTCAACATATTAAGTGCGGCAATCAAAAATTAAACAGCGATTGTTTACAATCTTAAGTAAAACTTTTAGATTTTGAGCGAGAAAATTTGCAACTTAGACGTTTTGGCGCCAAAATAATTGTTTAATTTGCAATTGCAGACATATTGGCGCCAAAATTGGCGTGATTTTCTTTGATAATTAGCGTCAGTAATTTCCCGCTCTTTAGAAAATGCGTATTAATTATTCTGAAATTTTCCCGCCTTTTTCGGCACTGTTGTACTTCGGCACTGTTGAACGCCCCCCTTCGTGGGCAGTCTTCATTTATTTATCCAAAAGCATGCGGGTGATAAAAAGCTTGAAGCTCCTATTTGTACAGGCTTCAAGGCTTTAAATTATCACATGCTCTCTCGATCTCCACTGCTGACCTAGTACGACTCATTTGACTTGCATGAATGATTCGCAAAACGAGCAACATCAAGAATGAGCTGCCGGTCTGTCATTAGAGAAAAGTTTTCGACCAGACGGTTTTATGCTAGCTAAGCTATTTGGCTGATGTTGTGGAAAACCGCTCCAGTTTTTTTAAAAAGATGTTAGGAGCAGTTGGCCAAACGAACACCAACGAAACTATTCCGTTCAATTAAAGTTTTCGTCTAACTCAATTGGCGACCATGAAGAAACAAACCTTCGTCTTCGGATTTCAACCGATTTCTCGTTGCAGAAAATCTCATTTGGTGAACATAAATAAACCAGAGTGCGTTTTTCGTTTTGATCGCTATTTCAAAACCTTATTGGTTATCTGTTCATCATGAGAAATCTTTTTTCTTGAATCAAGGACTTCTGTTGATATGTTTCATAGGAAGTTCCTATGAACAAACCTCTAAACAAAATCTTGTATTCATTAATAGTCTGCCCTGAGGTTTTTCAGCATATCCTATTCTTGAAACAAAACGGTCCTGGTTGACTACTGTACGATGGTTCATTGAGGGCCACTACCAGAAGATTGAAGTTTTTTGTCTCCGCATCGATGATGATCAGTGCGACTAAACATGCGGTCTTATGTTTTTATCCAAACACATGCGGTCGATGAAAAGCTTGAAACTCCTCCTATCTGTACAGGTTTTAGGGCTTTTAAACGAACAAAACTGCGCCCTCGGTCTTCATGGTGTAGTAGGACTTATTGGACTTGAACGAATGATTCTCAAAACGGGCAACACCAAGCTTAAGCATGTGGCCTGACAACGGATAATTATTCGTCCAGACGGTGTTATGGTTTTTAGCGAGTAAACTTTATGTGTGGAACATCTCATCAGTTTTTTCGTAACTTTTGGAGCGGATGACGATACGAACATTATCGAAACTATCCTGTTCTTGTGAGGCCAAGTCAATGAGTAATCGTAGAAATCTTTGATGTTATTGTACAGTTAAGCGTTTGGCTGTTTTCAACGTGGAAAAACGTTTCGACTGATGCGTTTTTCTGCCGAAAATTATTTGATCGAGAATATATTATATATTTAAATGTGGGCTTCACTATCTTGCCATATTTAAGCTTTTTCAACGTATTATTTTTGCATGTTTAACGAATGAATTTCTGCACGTTTAAGCTCTATCGTATATTGCAATGGTTAAGGATTTTCCAGTTTGATTTTAGTGGTTATTTCACCGATTTTAAAATAAGCAGCCCAATAATGGGATGCTCTCCGGATTCCCCAATTGGTTGCGAATTTGGCCTCCAATTTTGAATGCCAAAATCTTTTTAGTTAACGAGATAAGACGATTTTTGGTGATTTTTTCAAAAATTTTCAGAAAACTCAAATTACAAAGTAGTTTACGAAACTTCAAGATCCAAGCAGTGTAGTTGGGCACTGTGAGAGTACTATCAAGGATTGCGAATCTTGCCCCCAAATATGACCGCTCAAATCCGTGTAGTATTCGAGATATGACGTTTTTTTGTGATTTTTTCAAAAAATTTTAGAAAAATTAAATTAGTTATTTTTCAGTTTGAAATTCCCAACCCTGTAGTTGGGTGCTGTCAGGATTCTCTAAAGAGCTCCAAATCTTGCCTCTAAATATGTCTGTTCAAATCCGTGTAGTTTCGAGATATGACGTTTTTTAAGATTTTTTCAAAAATTTCAGAAAATTTAATTTTTTATTTCAAATTATGAAATTCCAAGCCCTGTAGTTGGGTGCTGTAAGGGTACTCTAAGGAATTGCAAATATTGCCTCCAAATATGATTGTTCAAATCCTTATACTTTCGAGATATAACGTTTTTTGTGATTTTTCAAAAAATTTTTAGAAAAATTAAATTAGTTTTTTTTCAGTTTGAAATTGCCAACCCTGTAGTTGGGTGCTGTCAGAATTCTCTAAAGAGCTCCAAATCTTGCCTCCAAATATGTCTGTTCAAATCCGTGTAGTTTTCAAGATGAAGTTTTTTGTGATTTTTTTTTCAAAATTTTCAGATAACTCAAATTAATTTTGTATAAAAAATTTGTTTAAATTTGTTGGGAAAAATCTGAAATTCCTAATCCTGTAGTTCGGTCCTTTCAGATTACTCTCAAGGATTTCGAATCTTGCATCCAAATATTAGTGCTCGAATCCTTGTAGTTTTCGAGAAATGAAGTTTTTGTTGATTTTTTCAAAAAATTTTCAGAAAACTTAAATTAATTTTGTATTAAAAATTTGTTTAAATTTGTTGGGAAAAATCTGAAATTCCTAATCCTGTAGTTCGGTCCTTTCAGATTACTCTCAAGGATTTCGAATCTTGCCTCCAAATATTAGTGCTCGAATCCTTGTAGTTTTCGAGAAATGAAGTTTTTCTTGATTTTTTCAAAAATTTTTCAGAAAACTTAAATTTGAAATTCTGAACCCTGTAGTTGGGTCCTTTCAGAGTACTCTCAAGGGTTGTAAGTCTTGCCTTCAAATATGACTGTTCAAATCCTTATAGTTTTTGAGATATGACGCTTTTTGTGGGTTTTTTTTTTGAAATTCAGAAAGCTTAAATAATGAATTTTTTTTTCGTATTTTAAAATTCCTAACTTTGTAGCTAAGTGCTGTCAGGGTACCCTCAGGATTTACAAATCTTTTTACATGCGACTGCTCAATTGCTTTTGATTTCCGTGATGTGACGTTTTATTATTTTTCAAATTTCTCAAAGAACTTATCTAGAAAGAAGTTCACAAAATTTGAAACTACCAACTTGATGAAGACACAACCTTATTGCCAGCGTACACCCAGGCGTCTCAAATCTTTTCAGCGTACACCCAGGCGTCTCAAATCTTGTCAGCGTACAGCCAGGCGTCTCTAAACATGAATGCTCAAATCCTTTTAGTGTCCAAGATAAGTTTTTTAATATATTTTTTTCGGGAAACTCACGAAAAAAAATTCACGAAATTTGAACTTTTTAGCTCTATAGTAGGGTGCTCTCAGGGAACTCAGGGTTGAATTTCAGATTTTGTAAAAGATATTAATATAGGTTTTCTGAAACTTTTTTTGAAAAAGTCACAAAAAACGTCATATCTCGAAAAGTACAAAGAATTGAGCAGTCATATTTGGAGGCAAGATTCGCAATCTTTGAGATTACTCTGGCAGGACCCAACTACAGGGTTGGGAATTTCAGATTTTTAAAAACTATTAATAACTTAAGTTTCTGAAAAATTTTGAAAAAATCACAAAAAAGCGTCATATCTCGAAAACTACAAGGATTTGAGCAGTCATATTTGGAGGCAAGATATTTGGAGCAGTCATATTGGAGGCTGCATTTTTTCAGAACCTTAATGTCAGTATACACCCAGGCGTCTCAAATTTTGTCATCGTACACCCAGGCGTCTCTAAATATGAATGCTCAAATCCTTTTAGTTTCCGAGATAAGAGGTTTTTTTAATGATTTTTTCAATTTTTTTTGGGAAACAGGTTTAAAAAAATTCAAGAAATTTGAAATTTTTAGCCCTATAGTAGGGTGCTCTCAGAGACTCTCAGTGGCTGCAAATCTGACCTCCAAATTTCTCTAGAGGTCCATTAAGTTTTCGAGAGATCGCTTTTCTGGTTTTTCAAATTGGGAATTAAGAAAGATTTAAAAGTTTGAAATTACCAACCCTGTAATTGGGTGCAATCGAGTACACTAAAAGTTTGCAGATCTTGTTTCAAATATATGCGGATTTTCATAAGTTGTCGAAAAAATTCGAAGCACCGGAGGTGCGTTAAACGCTAGTACGATTTAAGCCGATGAATAGCTTTCCAACGTCAAAAATGGTTTGACCAATGAAAAGCATTTTGAAAAACATGTAAAAAGCTTAGCTCTGTCTTCTGTAGACAAATCGATTAGGTCAGAGGCCATATCGTTCATTGTGATTCCGTTAGATACCATCAGTCGATATCCAAATGTTTCCAAAAATTTTTCATTCAAATTTTGGCTTTTTCCGTATAATAAAGGTCTTTTGTCTTGGGGTAGAACGGAAATAAACTGCTTTGCCTGTTTTCGATTTCTTTTTGGCGGCTGATCTTAAATGTCATTGAAAAACTCAGATACATTAAATTTTTAATCCTTAAGTTATTCTTTTAACAGTTCCGCAAACATTTTGAAAGACTGGTGAGATCAAATTTACCAGCCAAACTGCCATGTCACTGGCTCTCACCGTCTGGACGAAATATTCTTCGTTAGCTCGAACCACCTGCCAACGATTGGTTTTGCCCGTTTTATGAATGATTCATGCAGGTCGAATGTGTCGTCTTAGACCAGCAGTGGAGATCGAGGGCGTAGATTTGTTCGTTCACAGGCTTTGAAGCATGTACAAATAGAAGAGTAACCTCAGGTTTTTTTTCAACCGCAAACCTTTGGAGAAATTACTGAAGACTGCCTGTGTATTCGCTCTGAACATCAGCGAAAAAATGACGCAAATATTTAATATTAATTTGCATTGACCATTAATATTAATTTTTGGACGAGTATTCGAAACAAATCTTAATTCATTAAGACCATTTATCCACGGGGGAAAGGACCAACACAAGAGCTGTACAGCTCATCACGGCGAACCGCTGTTGTGCCCCTGTTTAAGAACTACATGCAATTTTTTTGGTTATTTTTCTGGGCTGGGTAATGTTGCTTCAGCCTCAAGCAACGAGCGCACGGATCATGGTGGGCCTCGAAGATCCGACCTTTCGATTGAAAGGCGGAGACGTAACCACTTCACCACCGCTCCCAAATCACAAACCTCGACCCGGGTTTTTTTTGTCCAAGTGGTCTACACATGCTAACTTATGTTCCCAACACTCTGCTGAACATATCAATATTCAGCCCCCAACGGTCTGTTAAACGATGACCTCGGCCCTGAGGGTAAAAAATGATCAAAATTAAGTCAAACGGAACATTAACGAAAAAAGTCGGGAATGTCGAAAAATGCCCCAATAAAGTCGAACAAACGAAGTCAAACCCCTCAGCACCGGTAGAGATATAAGCTTTGTAAAAGGGGTTCAAAATATTTGATCTTGCCTAAAATTTATGGTTTTTCAAAAAAAACTAGCAAAAACTGTTTTGTACCGATTAGGAAGCAGTCGGAACACAAGGGCTTTGTCCTGATAAACTAGCAGTCTTGCTCATTTAAGCTCAAAATGATGCTATAAGTATATCAGGGTAGTATTCAAATTTTTGCTTGTTTTCAGATTTCTATGGCGCTATAAATGCTCATAATCCAAAGTCTACCAGACTGAAATCAAGTAATGTTCCAAACAGTTAGCTATGACTTTGTGAGGACAGTTTGTGGCGGTGGATCGAATGGCATTGCCAATCTGTCAACAGGAGAGGCAATTCTAGCGGCGGGATCCATCAATGAAGCTTCCAAAGTAAAAGTGGGCACATTCGCAATCAAGACAAAAAGAGAACACTTTTGGCAAAGTAACTCGTAAGTCAGTCGGACTTCTAGCATTTCGTTGCCAAATATTCAATACAACGTAGTCCAATAGATAGTATTATTCAATTTAACGCTAGAGTACATGTATATAAGTCTTTATTTGTTGAAATTGCGCAATTTCAAGAGGAGATCACTGAAGTTGGAAGCATAAATCATGCCTCGACATTTGGTTTAGGATAGTGTTCTCTTTAGTCTTCTGATTGACAATTATTTTGCCTCGCAAGCTCTAGTAGCATATCGCATCTTGCGCCATCTTTTTGAAATGCATGGGTAGAGAGGCGATGAAGGTTTTTCATAATGAAAAGGACTTAAAAGTTTCGTTCAAAAAAAAAGTTGTTACTTTTCTGCAGATGCAAACTGATGCTGTCGAATAGCGTGAATCTGGATCCCAAAAGTGGCACGGTGGAGAATGAGCTGTTGGAGGGATTCAGCAAAGAGATCGACCTCTCAGAGAAGAACACCTTCAATATATCCGCACTCAAACAGGTGACTAAGGGCATGCTTGCTACTGGTAGCTTGTTTTATGTGTCATTTGAATTTCTAGTGAAGCTGGATAGTTTTTTTCCGACGACTGAAAGTGGGGAAGAACTATGGTTTCGGACGTGTTTTCGTGTTTTTACTCTAGCGATCAGCGTTGTGTAATAGTGTGAACCTTTTTTTTCTAACTTAGCTCATAAATAAAAAAGTTCATTGAAAGTGAAATTGTTCACTTATTTGATGGCTTTTTTTCTATTATAACGATCTGGCATTGGGAATTTCATAGCATCTGTTCTCTGCTTTATTTGTGATGTATTAAGCGTGCGTGACTGAGTGTTTAGTGCGTTAGACTCATTATATCTAGGTCGCAAGATCGAATACGAAATCTATACTATTTTTTTACTAATTGGAAGCTTATTTCTACTTTTTCTTATTGCATTTTATAGAGCTGCTTTTTGTGTTCTCGGTAGTGGTTGCGAAGCTCCGCCTCTGTGTTTAGTTTTTTTTTCTCGCAAACGGCTCAGTTATCCCAGCTAATCATCAGAATGAGTCGAGTCTTACATCAGATTGACGCCTTTTCAGTCGTGATTCGATTACATTTGAAAAAATTTCAAAAATATCAGATTTTAAGATTTATCGAGAAAAACCTAGTATCATTTTTTTTGCTTTTTAGCCTCATATCCAACGAGTTAAGTGAGCAAGTAGAATTTATAAGATCAAAATTTTTTATTTAAGCCGTGAAAAACTTCATTTAGCGCTTCATTGGCAATAGAAACTTGAAAAAAAAACAATTTTTTGTTTTGTTATTCATTTTTTGAAGACGACCAAGAGCGATTATAATCAGTTTGCTAATTCTGTAAGCTTTTTCCCTCTGATACTACCCCGCCACACCATTAGTTTGGAATGAAAAAGAGTTTTTTGCTGTCTGTGCTACTGATACAGCAACAGGTTACTCTTGTTAAAACTGAAATCAGAGGCATCGGTCGTATAAGTTGTTTAAAACGTCATTAGTCTTAATTGAAATATATATTGTACGAAGATTATAGTCATTGTTCTTGGTTAAAGATCATTTTATTTCCGTGATTTATTTAATATATCTGTTCAGATTGGAGTGAATGTGCTGATTGGACATGACTACAAGCTGTCTGCCAACTTGGGTCCCATCCACAGACTAGATATGGACAAGGACTTCATCCTGGACTAGTAAGCAAGAATTTGTGGGTAAACATTTAAAGCATCCATCGCCGAAATCTGAGTCAATGTGTAACTGAATAATGAGTCACTTTTAAGCAGGGCATAATATGGAAGGTTGTCCCTCAATTATTTCCCTAATCTGTAACCAGGAATAAATATTTTTTTTTTCAGAGAGAAGAAATAAATTATGGAAATAATTAAATTCTCTTGCATATAAATGCCATTTATTTACAGAATTTTTGAGATAAGTTTTGCATCCCAAAGTTCTTTATTCACAGAGAGGAATAGCTCCGCTTCGAGATGCATTGGAGAAAAGCCATGCCTGAGATAACCAATCGACAATTTCGCGGGACTGAAGAGTGTTTCGCATCGGTTCGACGTACCAGTGCTTAGATTTGTTTACTTTCATTGCAACATCTGGCACAGGAGGCGCATCTTACGGGAAAATAGTATCTCCCTTATTTCGAAATAATGGGTTTGCATTCCATAAATTATTTTCCTAGAGCGCCACTTAAAATAAATTATTTCCATAAAATTTGACAAGGAATAAATTATTTATCAAAAATTATTTCATTAAAATTATTTCTGCGGAGGCCCTGCTTAAGAGTCGATGAACGTAGTGAAGACTCTTAGATAGGTCGCGATGATTTTTTTGTTTGATTTTGTTCCGATCAGTGAACACGCGGAGGAACTTTGTTCTCGGCTGTTCAAGTTTTTTTGTGTTTTCCATACAAAATCAGGTACCACAAATAATCATCGGAATGTGTTGACGGATACATCATCATATTAAAGCCCTTTCAGTTATTCGAACGACATTAAAAAGTTGGAAAAGTTTTCTCCGTTTCGAGAAAAGCCAGTGTGAGTTTTTGGTTTTGGTCTGATATTGAGCGTTTAGAGTGAGCGAGCAGGCTTAATTTGTACAAATAAAACAGCTACCACAAATAATCATCAGAAAGGGTGGTGTGATATATCATCTATAAGCCCTTCCAGACCTGATTCGAACAACGTTAATAAATTTACAAAAATTTGTCCAAGTGTCCCTAGTTTCAGTTCAGTTTAGAGCGAGTAAAGCAAGCGAGCAGGTTTCATATTGAAGGATAAGCCGTGAAACTTAAGTCTTCAGCACCGTCTTGGGATTTTTTTTTGATGTTTTGAATGATTTTTTGTTTTGTCATTTTTCGACAAATACTGTTGCCTAATTTGTCTATTTTACTGTGACTGTCGAATTGTTCTAGGTCCAGGACTTTGTCAGATTTTTTTACTTGTCGACATCCAAAAAAAACGATATTATTTTTTTAAAAATAATAAACAACTTTTTATGTATTTTATGGAAAATATGGTCGGAACTATTTCGTTTGACTTTTCTGATTTCTTTTCAAATTTCATTCATTTCTTTTGCTGAAAGGAAGGCAAACTCCACTATCGAACAGTAAAGTGTAAAGAGCACGAAAAACGTGATCGACTTTTAGTTTCGAAAGTTGATTGTAATTTTCAGATTTCCCAGCGGAATGAAACTTTTACTTATCGATCCAGTTTTCTCAAATGGGTTATTTTTATCGAAAAAGTGTCAGCCATATTTTGTTTGCGAAATTCATAGAGGTTCCAGGCCTTATTTTTTTCCTTTGAAATTCGAAATTAAACGTTTTTTTTTTCTAAAAAAAGTCAAGTCAAAGTTTTTTTCTGTTTATTTCTTTCACTCTTTTCCAACTGTGGGTTGGCTAGGTTTTTTATAATTAAATGCGCTTAAAACATGGTGACGCAGTTGTGAGGACGCAGTCTTTGAAATTTGAATTACTTTACCAGCTACACATACAACACCAAAAGCAATATATTATGCGTGGAGGGAGATCCTGAAGAGCAGTACTGCTCATCGAGTAGGATATCCTGGAGAGTAAAGAGAAGACAGCCAGCATCAACTCAACTAACAAATTAATTTTAGGGCTGAAGTTAAAAAACAGTTTATAGAGGTCCTGATTGTCTTATAGGTAAATTTGAAAAAACTGTTTAGAGAATCTCAAACAGCTAACTTGTGACATTTCATGTATATTAACAGTTTTACTGTATTTGGTGTATTAGTAATTATTTGAGAAAGCAAAAAGATCTTGTACTATCTTCAAATAAGAAAAGTAAATTTATCGTATTTTTGCTTACGTCTTTTTTCAAATGGATCTGTGGTCGTCAGAACACGAGACTTTGAAATTTGCACAAGCACCCGGAGTTTAATTTTAACCCCGCTTTGAATTTTCTATCTGAAGTTATTTAAGGTGTTTATGTTTTCTGCAGCAGCGTGCCCTCATCAGTGGCGTGTAAACTGACGAAGCCTCACAGCAGGAGGGTGTTGGGGGTGGTGACTAGTGTGTTCACTGTGCCCAACTCTGCCACCCTCACTCTCACCAGTGAACTTCAGATACAGGATCAGATTTCACTCATGCAACTTGTAAGTCACAATTGTTACTAAAACTTTCACACGATCCGCTCTAATTACGAGGGAAAATTTTGCATATAATAACGGTTTTTCCGCATTGCTCCTATTTTTTAAAAGTTTTGTTTTCTTGTTTTACGCGATAGTACGGCAATTTTCCACTAATTATCAAACTTCAGAGCCCTATTCGTTTTCGAATTTATTGGGCTGCACTTCGGGTTTTTTTTTGGTTTATCAGGAGCTCCCTTACTGCCTGGACCATGAAAAGACCATAAGTTTTCTCCGGGAAAACTTATTGCTTCTATTTTTTATCTTCGTAAAAGGCTTACAACTCTATAGAAGTAAGTAATCAGCTACGATGCATAAGCTAATATCTGAGGCATACGAGCTAAGTTCTAATGAGAGTTTGATCCTACTACTCCTAATTTCATTTGCGAGAGGAAGTGACTTGTAATCTGGATCTATACTTTTTTCCGTTAACAACTTCACATACAGACGACAGGTCTCGGTTTCGATTCCCCGTCGGACCTTGTTTTACTTTTTACCATGTTTGTATGCTTACCGTTCAGTATTCTTGAACCTCGTCACTTTTTAAGGACCTTCTCACAATAGAAAAACAATAGAAAAAGAACGCAACTTTGTAACATAAGGTCTGGGGTTCGATACCCGGCACACAGTTTTTTTTAAAGATCTGGAAGAAATTGATCTTGCTTTTTTATGGAACCTCAAAATTCTTCAAGCCCCTCTCTCTTGGTCCACAAGAAAATTACACGCCTTTGGAACTTAATTACACGCCTTTGATGTGGAAATTAGTTTTGTTTGAAAAGTTAATTAGTCGGGTTAATTTTTGTCTTCTTATTATTGTCGAATTACTGTCCAAAGCATTGAATTTCGTTTTTCAAGGCATCAATCTTTTTCTTATTTAAGCAGTTTCAACTTTAATTACACAAGCAAAGCTTGTGTGATAGTATGAACTCTCTTTTTTCCAACCGAAGTAGCAATTTTTTGAACTCATTTTAAAAGTGTTCTTTTTTTGCAGTATATGCAGAAGCTCAATAACCTGCTATTAATTACAGCCAATGCTAAGGATATTAACACATACTATTATATTACAAATATCACTTTAGCTTCAAGGTCTCATGAATCTGTCGCGTAGAGGTAGAGAAGGAGAACTGCAACAAAGTAAGAGGGTTCGAACCTGGGCAGGGGCTGATGTTTATAATGAACTTTTTATATACTAGTTAAAATGCGTCCGCTCTATAAATTGAGGCATGTTAGTTGGTAAATTTTTTTTTTTCAAATTGACTGATGATGCGTCATAATTGGCTTGCGTCACTTAGCAATTATGAAGGCTCGTAATAAGCGTAGGTCACTTAAGAAATTATGTAGATTTAAACTTCTACTCATTCAGTTTTTCCCAGTAGCATTGTTGGTAATATTTTTGCTTGTGTATGCGAAGTGCAACTTCGCCTCTGTGTTGAAAGTCGTTCTTGAGTCGGTAAGTTATTTTTTTTTGTATAATGATCTGCTATCTATTTGTTATTGCTTTTTTGGTTTCGGCTTTTGCTATGTCGACTGGGTTATTTAATTTTGCGTCGTTTAGGATGCAAAAAATGCTTTTTATTAGTTTTTTTTATCTTTCAGAGAATAGAGCGTAAAACTTCGCATTTCAAATTCGTATAGCGCAAAGTTTTCTGACATTTTGTTTTTGGCTCATTTGATGTCTACCCGAGTATTGTCAGCTTAGTTGCCGCTCGGTTAATGATTTTGAATGGTTATATAACGGTGGTGATTGTTTTCTTTGATATTTTTTCCTCAAATTGGTGATTATTTGAGACAAATTTATGAGTTTTTGGAATGTAGTTTTTTTCGAATTTAAAAACCAATGTCATCGACTTGTTTCCTTATGATTATCTGTATGCTAATTTACAATGTTATTTTTGTGTTGTATTGTAAGTGTCGCAAAGCTCCTTTTTGTCTCCACAAATTCTACTAGCTTGCTGATAGATTGTTCTCTTTAAAGAAAGCTGTAACTAGATTTCGATCAAAGATAATTACGACGTCACGGAAAGTTGAGTGATTTGCTTTTATCTGATTCAAGAAAGAAAGCGTTGGTTGTTTTGTTTTCAAAGCAGAGTTCGTCCCCAATTTTCGTTAGCGCCAAAATCTGAATAAAATGTGATGTGTGCCATGTCTGATTTTTGAGGTCATCTCAATACAGTTTCCTGGTAACAGAAGCGGAGCGTGGTTTTATACTACGGAGTAGCTTTTATACTACCTAAGTCGTGTTATACTACCCAAGAAGCAATTATTAATTCTTTTTTGGTAAATCAGCAGCAGGCAATATCGGCAGTTTAATAGCAATTGCTTTGAGTTTGATTACAAATAAGTTAACACAATGAATCTTCTTCACATGGGAGTACGTCAGCCTTAAGTGCTAGGTACAACTTTTTGTAATCCATGAATCAAACAGTGGCCGAAAGTAACAAACTGCAGTCTCAAACATCAAGAAAACCTTTGTTCAAGCTATCTCATTGTTCAAAAAACAACCACCTTAAACCCTAATCAAAGTTGAGTTTATTGTTTAGGATACACGTTCCAAAAACAAGTAAACTTTTAAGGCGCGCATTTTCATCATTAAATTTAAACCCGTTATGAAGTCTTTCATTTAAGAATAATTGAACATATCAGGGTCTGAGCTTTTTGTTCCATTCCGACTTGCGAAGAGAATGACGGAGTATCTGTGCTCAGGGTAGTTTTTTCCTACCAAATTGGGAATTTCCAACTAGCCATTTTTGAACGGCTTTTCATTTAGCCATTTTTGAATTTTTTTACCAGTGAAAGCCAGTGATATCCTGAGCTCTAATTTCAATTTTTTTTTACCTGAGATCATTTGTTGAGAAGTTATTGGGATTTAAAAAATGCAATTTTGGCTAATGTGGGACAAATAACGCGCGAGATTTTTAGTGCTAGTAATGCAAACTGGAAAAACTTATTGGTACCTACTCAACAGAATATATATTATAGAACAGTTAGAAACCAGCTTGAATATTGATTTCGACTACTTAGAATAAAAGGCGAATGATTTAGGCTGCGAGGAGGGCTTTACTCGAATTCACGCAATGCTTTTTGACAATTTGAATAAATTGATCCCTGAAAAACCTAAAAGGGTAAATGAAGACATCACTTTTTGGGTTAAGCTAAAATACTGCAAGCAATACAAATAGGCTAAGATAGTTCTTTCATGAATAATGGGACTGCTGAAGCTAGAGATAAATCTAATTTGCAAAATGTTTCGGGTCAAAAGATTGATAGCAAAAAAGAAAAAAGATTTTCATTAGAACAAACTGCAAACGCAAGTCACAAAAAACAAAAAGGAGTTTTTTCAATTGATTAAGAATCTTACTGGGACTCTTTAAAACAAGTGTTTTAACATCGAGAATGTTAACACTGATGCAGTTTTATTCATCAATTATTAGCGAACGCTTTCCATAAACCATACATCAGACATAACAGCAAAAAAATGTAGAAAAATCAAGGTTTTCGAGACCAGTGTCAACCAATGAACTCAAACAAATCTTGGAAAATTTGAAGAAGAAATTCAGCCTGGATTACCACAACATCAATCATGCTTACATTCTCTCAATAAAAGAAATATTGGAGCCTGTCCTAACTGTTTTATTTCAAAAATGTTTTGACGGCAACAGTTTTCCGAGCTCATTAAAAGTTGCAAAAGTCATAGCTATACATAAAGACGGAATTGAACTCAAACTTTCTTATTTTAGACCAATTTAACTTAACCTGTTTTTGGCAAAATACTTTAACAGTTTATTTACAGCCGATTTTTAGACTTTGTTAATCAAAAAAATATATTACCTCAATCTCAGTTCGGATTCAGGCAAAAAAGAATTACAGTTGACGCTATTGATTCTCAAGTAGTAGAAATTCGATCTGGTTGTGGAACAACCAAACCATTGAAACTCAGTGATACTGTTGGTCAAAAGCTTCTTTCAAACAATTTTTATGATTACGTTAACAATATTTATTAGAACGTAAACAGTTTTTAAGCATCAGCAGAATCAAATTGCAATGTCAATAAATAAAATGCGGAGTCCCACAGGGCTCAATTCCTGGACCTCCTTTTTTCATTCTGTTTTTAACGATATACCAAAATTGAACGCAAACACAAATTTGAACTTAGATAAAACCAGACTGGCTTTGAGCTTAGCTGAAACCAAAACAGTTAAGTTCACAAAACGGAATAAAAAAAACACAAAACTTCTCAATTAAAATGAAAGAAGACATAGAGCAAAACTCCGTTATCAAATATCTGGGTTTTTGTATCTCGATAAAAAAACTGGAATCAAAGATCACATTGAAGATGTTAATACGAAGCTAAATAATTTTTGGGGAATCTTTTCTCACTGCGTAAGATTTTTAATAAACAGTAAGTGAACCAGTTTTACCGAACAGACGTTAAAACTGTTGTTCAACATGGTAGTATAAAAATAGGGTCAACTTCCAAATCAAACCTTGACAAGATTGATCGCAACATAGACAAATTAAGTAATCCTTTCTTTCAAGAAAAAGTTCGAACCAGTATGTTTATTGAGGTAAAAAAAAGAAATATATAATGTTAAGGAGCTTCATTTATACGAACTCAAAAATTTCTCTGTAAATTTATTCGCGGTGAGTGTGAAACTGTGACTCTCGGTTAAATAATCTCATTCCTCTTCAAATTACATCAATTGTAACCAGAACTCGAAAACTCTACACTGTCTCACTAATCTTTTTCCGACTTTTGAAATGATTTGCTAAATGACTTGGATTGAAATTAACAAGTTCATTATTACTTCTTTCTAACTAAATAATTTTTTTTTCTCTTGTTTTAAAATTTATTGAGTTAAAAATTATTACACCACCATCCCAATTAAAACCTTGTTCTTGTTTCAGCTCAGAGACGTCTGAAAACAGGCAGAATTTTCATAATGACAATTTCTCATTGACTAGGTTTTTTTGAAATGTCATTTATATAATTTATGTCGATCAATGTGAACCTATGCTGGAAACAATTTATTATAATTTTTATGATTTAATTCGCTCATGAATTTTCCAAATTCAATTGAAGGAGGATATTTAGCGCTATTGTTGCGCTACTAAATGCTCAGAATATCCTTTCGTTTTTGGCACAGCAAGTTGCCAAGATTTTTGAAAAAAAACTAATCAATTGCTTTCCTTTTTTTAAATCAGAAATTTTTCTAATGATTTCTCAAAGGGTTTTTTCAAAACCAGTCGAATGAATGCCAGTCGAATGATTCACGGCTTCTCCCTGATGAGAGCAGTCTTGTTAATTTCGTTGCGCTTTCGGCAACGAGCAAATATAGGTAGTTGTTCCGGATTCCACAAATCTAAGCGGATTCCGCAAGTTTAAGTGGATTCCGCTAATTTATGCGGATTTCACTTACTAGCGGATTTTGCGGACAGTTTGCGGATTTTACTTACAGTTGCGGATTCCACGGCCTCTGAAGTTTACTAAATGCATAGATTATTTTTTGCTTCTGGATTCCACAAACTGTTCCAGATTCCAGAAAAATTTTAGCTGATTCCGCAATGTTGCCTGTTTTTGAAGCGATTTTGAGCAATACAGTGTTTTAGCTATTTCTCCGTGGAATCTAAAACAGCAGACATGATCAAAGAATGGTAGCAAAGTTGCGGATTCCACGACAAATCTGATTTTGGCCTGGTGCGGAATCCGCTCACAATTCACAAAATGCACTGTTTGGCCTCGTAATGAGAATGCAAAATTTGGATATTATAATTTTGAATCTAAATTTTTCAATAAACGATACGAACGATACGGGTATTTTTTTCAAAGTCATGAACATAGTGAATAATATTATTTTTTTGGTCTTGGTGATTTTTTTTTTCAGGAAAAAGTCTGACTCAAATTTGAATTTTTTTAGTTGTGCCTTCGATTTCTTTTCAAGTTCAGTTCATTTCCGTTGTTAAAGGGAAGACAAACTGAACTATCAAAGAGCAAAAGTTTAAAGGCCTCGAAAAACCTGATTGACTTCTAGTTTCGAAAGTGAATTTTAATTTGAAGATTTTCCATCGAAATGAAAAAATTACCTATTGATCCAATTTTCGCAAAACGAGGCAATTTTATCAAAAAGTGTCAATCATAAATTGTTTTTGAAATTCAAAGAACTTTGATGCCATATATTTTTTCTTCAAGATTCGATAGCCTAACTTTTTTTCAAAAAACAGTCAGTTTTTGTTGTTTCTTTAATTTCATGACTCTTTTCAAAGTGTCTGTTGGCTATATTCTGGTAAGAAGGTTAAATTATTGTAATCCAATTTTTGATTCATGTTTAGGGACCGGTTTGTTCGCTTTAAATATGTTTCGGGACTTCATTTTCATTATCAAACATGCAGTACATGGGAAAATTCTGGTACGTTGGCAATGATTTCTTATCAACCGAAAATTTTGATATTAATTGACTGTTATTGTGTTTTAGCTGAAGGGAGGTGAGCAATTGGATTTTCGGTTCTTTTCTGTTATACGGCTCAAAAAAAAACAATTTTGTTAAGTGTGAGCTTCTTTGTTTTATGAAATTCCTTTATTTTCGTTCGCTGAAATCAATTTCAACCAATCAGATTAGAGCATTAGGATCGAAGTTTTGAAATGAAAGAAAATGTTGAGGGCCGTAAAACAAAAAAGGTCTGCCTTTGCATTGAATTTAGCATGCTTCATTCCATCGAAGTCAATGCATATTTTTTTTAATCCCTTTTAAAAAATTAATTTATTGCATGTGTGAAAACGTGTCACTAATTGCATCATATCTCGATTCCTTATAATATACTGTTTCACGGCATGGAGCTATCTGTTTCGCGCATCGTTTGTCACCCGGCTTTAAGAACACTCGCCAGTCAATAGAGCGAATGACTTCCAGTCAACATGTGAAAAACAACAAAACAAAATAGAGAAAGGGAATCTATCATGCTTTTGTAATGAGTTTCATTCAACTGATATCATCTGAGAGGCTTCTTGGAATGAAGGTTTCTTTTTAGTTTAGCACAAACTTTAAAATTTTTACTGCTCTACATTGGCTTTTTTTCTTACTAGGTGATGAATCTAACATATGGAAAAAAGACTACCTGAACAGTTTGAAAATGGTGCCGGGGCAAGTGATAGCTTACTGTGTGGAGGAGTGTACCCTGGATCTATCCAGTAACACCTTCTACTTCCCCTCAGGGGGACAGAGGGCAGAGGTCAAGTTTGTACTGGGCGGTGGAGGTAGTGGAGATCACTCAAATCAGAAGGTGAAGGTTACTGCACGTTAATATTTGCAGTATTGCTGAAATCATATTTAAATTTTCATTATCACGTGGCATCATCATATTCATGTTTCATAGTCATATCATTGTAAGTGAGAGTTGAGTCGAATATTTTTTGAGTGAACGAGGGTTTTGGATGAATAGTTGTCGGCATGAACATGAACTTGATGAACTTGAAATAAATAAAAAAGAAAGGAACGAAACGAACATTGTGACAGATAATCGAGGTCTTTTTACTTATTCCTCTCAATAAAGCATTTATCAGCGCATCCATCGCAAATTGCAAGCGTTGTTTTGGCTGCGTACTAAATTTCAATCAATCAGATTGCCGCTTTCTCCTCATTTTTTTATAATTTTATATTTGATATTTTGGGAGGAATAAGGAAGAAGGTAACGTTAAATGAGGTAACGTTAAATAGTTCAAATTTACGCATTACATAGATGCTGTGAATTGTAAATAAACTCAAGGAAGAATTGAAGTACTATGTTAGTAGTTTTTTGATGTTAGAAATGTTTATAGACTGAAGAATGGATTCGGGGTAGCGCCGAATTTTCCTCTGCTGACACGGACTCCACCTATGTCATGGTGCCTCAAACGTCGCAATTAGAAGGTACTGTTGAAACTACTTATCCACTTGATCGTACGTACCTGTGTGCCTACGTGTATCTACGTAATTGACAGGCAGGGCATAGCTGAATTTGTATTCATGTATTTGTCACATATTGTATCTATCAATCCTAAATCGATGAACTTAATTAGTTCAAAATGCCAATCTGCGAAGTTGTATTTCGTTTTCGACATGATCTGAGAGTTAACAAAGATAGCCGGTTGCTGTGATTTGAGAACTATACAAACGCGTAAAAACTTTGTGAAAGAGACATAATCGACGACTATTGTCTTCACAAAAAGCATGATAGACAAAAAATAGGAAAATTTGAAAAACAAAAATTTCAAATTTAGTTCTATTTTTTTTGCACAAGAAAATTTTTATTGCCGAGCAAGCACTAAATTGTTCATCCGAAATTAGTTTCATTTTGAGTAAAATTGAAATCTAAAAATAACTGAATTTCTTTATAACGACCGTTACTCGCTCGACTGCAAAACTGCACAACTAAAAAAGACAAAATATTTAAAACCAGTTTTTCTTGAGACTGGCACAACTTTTTAAAAAGTTTTCAATCAAATGACGACTGAAAGAGCTTTACTTTGGTGTATCACTCGACTCATTCCGATGATTATTTTTGCTACCTGATTTTGCGTGGAAAATAATTTAAAAAAAACTTCAATGGTCGGAACAAAAACTCGGAAGGCCCATTTGACGTGATCCAAAAGTCTTACATTATTTCTTTTTCATGTAAGAGCACAAAATTCCATTTGCCATTTGCACAAAATTCCATATGTAATACCATTTCAATTCACTGCCACGTGAGAGCTCTTCAATGGAAAGGGATGCCTGTCGAGTGGAGCCTCATTGAGCAAACATAAACATCCTATGTATCAACCTTGTTTTTTGGTTCTTTTTGTCATTTACAAGAAAATTCTTAGTAGTTGAGCCTTATCACAAATTTAGAGATCCTTAATTTCATGAAGATAATTATAAAGACCTTTATCGTCAACTTTGGCCAACTGTTTTGAACTTCTGTCCAGTTAAACAAATTAGTTAATTAAGTATCGAGCCTTAGTTTCGAGTTGTTTTTGAAATAAGCTGCTGCTTGTTTTCCTATTTTTGGACGTTTTTTCTGTTTAGTCTACTCAAACTAAAAAACAATTTTGATAAACGACGTAATGTTTGTTCTTGTCATGAGCTTTAGTAATTCACATACATGATGCTCGCTTGCATAGCATACTTTGTTTTCATGTCTAATATATCGAATACTCTCTTATTAGTTTAGTTGAAGCAAGTTTTCCAAATCAGCTTCTGTTATTTACACTTGCGAAGCGAGTGTTTTGGTATGAACCTTTTTTTCAAACCTAAGCCGCAAATATTGATGCGGAAATTTTATGGTTGGGCACCTTTACTGCTTTGTTATAGCATGTGCTTTGACGTTCGAATAGTAATAAGTTAACACAGTTGATACATTTTAAATTCATCTAATGAACCGAGAAAAGTGATTTGTTCCAAACAACATAACAATAAAGAAAACTCGATTTCAGAAATTTTCTAACTTAATATATCTCACATTTTTTTGAAATGCATACTTTTTACATAATGTGGATATGTGCTTTGCGATTTGTTACATACAAGTTAGTGTGGATGCCTTCAGTTTGTTATATTCCAAATTATTACATGCAAAATTGAGTCAATTTTTTTTGATGCCACTTTTGCTGAATTGCATTGGCAAGTTATCAGCATATGTAGCTGCTTTATTCGTGACTAGTGTTTGCCGATTGTTAAGCTTGCGTAGCTGATTGGATAATGCGTGAGTCTCAAAATCTCTTGATTGCAGTAGGTCACAGATTCGAATCCTACACGTAGCCGACTTTTTTTTACTAAGTCGAGGCATATTTCTAATTTTTCTTATTTCACTTGATAGAGCTGCTTTGTGGCCGTGTTCTCGCAAGTGTTTGCGAAGCGCAGCTTCGCCTCTGTGTTTTTATTTGTGATAAAACTGTTTCGTTTGTTCCAAGTATTAAAGCACCAAGTTGATAAAATTTTGTTATATAACTTTATTATATCTGCAATAGTTGCTTCTGCTTAAAATATAATCTAAGTCTGTAAATCTTGGATAAGCTTTTTGTTGTTCTCTTTTGAACTTTTTGCTGTTCCTGAGATTATATACAGGTTTCGTGAAGTCAAGCGTTTTTGTCTGATCCAGTTCAGAATTATTCGGTTTTTTACTATTATACTTTCATCTTGGCTCTTCTCTTAGAAAAAAAAAACATTTGAAATACTTGTTTTAATAAGGCTGCGATTCATTTTCTTGGAGCCAAACTTCCAAACCACGGTAGGGATCTGGTTTATATCCTTGCAATGAATCAATTGAATTGATGATATCGCAGTCGTGTGCAACATAATTGTTTTGTGTTGATACAGCCGATCCGGTAAGTCATTGATATAAATCACAAATAGCTGTGGACCTAGTACAGAGTTTTGAAGACTTCCTCAATTTCCTGATCCAGAGCCAGAAACGTCGTCATTTAAGTACAAAAATTGTAGCCTGCGCGAAAGATAAATTTTTAAGAGACTCCCAAATTTTTATTACATTTTCTCTGAGTCCATATAGTTCACACGTTAACAAAATAGAATAATCAACAGGTTTAAATGCTTTAGAAAGATCAACCAAATTGCTTTCAATGAGATCAATTTGATTCATTTTTGAGTCTGCATATTCAACTAATTCTATAATTGCATCTATGGGGCTGCTTTTACTGCAAAAACCAAATTGTCTCTTTTTGTTAAAATTTTGTGGTTTTCAAGAAGCAAGTTAGACATTTATGCAGGATTTATCGAAATTATTACTAACAACGGGAAATATAGAAATCGGATTTCAATTTGACCCGTCCGTAAAATTACCAGTTTTGTGAATAGGGACGATTTTTTGCAATTTTGAATGAATTGGGAAGAAACAATTTTGTACAAAAAGATTGATATTGGGAGTTATCTTTGGAGCAAAGTATTCATTGAGTTCTATGATAATTACAATTTTCAATAAGATAATAACAAATCAATCATGTTGCTCTTCTGATTAAAATTTTCAAGCAATTATTAAATTATTATTCTATTTGAGTGAAAGTTATGCTTGAGCTACGTGCGTTTTCCTATGGCGCTAAAATTTACTCGGAGATTGCCTCAATATCGGGCTCGGGAAAATGAATAAACTTGATTTGATGTTCTAGATGAGACCGTTCAAGACCTGGCAGAGAGCATGTCCAAGTTAGAGGAGAGGAAGCAGAAGCAGCTGTCTTGCTTGATCAGGGCAGCATTTAAGAACTCGATTGAACAGGAGCTCAGATCATTCGTATTCGAAGTGAGTCGATCAACAGATTCATAAACAAACATCAAATAATAGAGCTGCTCAGTGAAGCGGCTACACCTCCATAGTTACCATTATATATTTTAATGAAATCTGCATCAACGATTTATGTATGTATGTCTCAAAAATATTACAAAAATCGTTAAAGAAGACTCCTTGAAACTATTAGTCGGCTTCAAATCTTGAATGTATCATAAAAGCAGTAGTAATTGTTTTAAGCGTACACGTGTTCTTTATTTCTTTTTCTTGCGTTTCAGATGACCCATGAAGTAAAAATGCAGAGATTTGATGTTAATTTTTAAATTCCTGAAATGTTTATCATGCTTTCAGAAAAAGGTTGTTTGGTGAAAGCTGTTTGGCGCCTTGTTTGTTGTCGCCTCACAATCCATATTATTTCAAACTTCTTGTTGGTCACTTTTTAGAAAACAAGTGGTAGTTTTTACATGTTCAGCTTCATGCTGTGCTATATATTCTAATGTAAGTAGCGTAATGAGCATATGATCTGAAAAACAGTCATCTGGAGACGGATTATTGTTGATTACTTAGATGTTTTTTTTTTTTATTCTTGTCGGATGTTTGATTTTCGTTTAGATGGTGGATAACTTTGACCAACTGAACCCTGCGATATCAATTCGGGGTTTTGATTGTGATAATGCACAACTGCTCGCTCTCATGGATTTCATCCTCAGGGTACGTGCAACAGCTTTCATGTATCATTACTTGGTGTATCATACAGAAGTCAGAACATATCAACAGACAAATTTAAAAACCAGTCTGGAAACATAAGTAAAAAAGATAAGGCTGACTCCTCTTTTCTCACAGCATCCTACATGGATGTCTGTCATGTGTTGCCTAGTGCTTTTTAATTCATCTATTGCGTGTTTATATGAAGGCCAATTTCGTCATTGCAACAAGGGGTGATTAAGTTTCTTAGCATATCACTAGCGAATATTATAAAGCGGGCGGAAGAGTTTACAGAGATATTTTTGAACAAAATGAAAAAAGAAAGATCCTTCAGTCTGTGATACACCCATGGACAAACTTCAATGTCATGGTTCGAAACTTTCAGTTGTAATTATAGCGACATCAAAAAAATGCAAACGACATTTCACTATTGAGAAAAACCGGTTTGAAATTTTTGCTCTTTAAGAAAGAAAGAAAGAATAAATTTCTTCGGTCATTCATTACATAAATTTGGCAATTCATCGTTATGAGTAATTATTAAAATGCGACTCGGAGAGGATAGACAACGGGGCCATATGGCCCACAAACGCCTACCCTAGCTATGCATGCTTCTTTCACTATCAGGAAAAGATTTTTTTTCAATGTTTTTACTTCGAGCGAGCCAGCAGGCGTATTTTAATAGGATAAACCGAAATTTTTTTTGTTTACGCCATGAATGCGTATTTTTACTCCAGCGCCGTCTAAGATTGTTTAGCGCCTTCTTGATAAAAAAACTAGGAAATTTTTTTGGACAAAAATGTTTTTTTTTTGTTTCACTTTTATTGTTTTTCTTTTTTGAAGACATTTTTGTTGAGTATGTCTAAGTTACTATAAGTATCGAACGTCCCCAAGTTCTAGGCTTTCGTTACTGTACAGACAAAAACGACACAATTTGAAAAAACAGAGGTTTTTTTCTTAAGTTTGTTACTGTGGCCGGAATGCTAAAAAACTCACTTTTTATGCTAAAAGATAGGTCTGTTTAAAACTGGTCCTCGAGGCAAGTTAATTGTTACCATTGATTTCTTATTAAATGCTAATAATGTATAAAATATTTAAAACTAGTTGCGAATCTAGAAAATTCTCTTTAGTGTTTTTTTATAAAAAAAAAACTAATTTTTGAGAAATTGATTGAGGGAATTTCGGTAGCACACAGGGTTTTCTTTGATGTGTTGAGTTTTCTGCAGTTTGCTGGTAAGAATAAGCTGAGGAGCTTAAGATTTAGATGGAGTTTTTAGATAATGTTTTGGGCTGGGAGGTTTCGATTGAGAAGCAGGTACTAGCCTCTTCGTCGTTGCTCTTCTAGTACAAAAAACTTTGTGGTTTAAAACAATTTTGAAATTGCAATCAGCTAAGTGATAGTGTTTATGTGGCTTAATACTCTTCGAAAAATTATTTCGTTCATCGATGTTATCCGAAAAAGTAACCTTGTTAAATATTATGCGAAAAAAGCAATCTTGTTACCTCTCCGAAAGTCGTAGCGTAGCAATCATTTCAATCAGGACATTAGGCGTCCTTATGTCTTGGTCAGAACAGTTATGATGAGTTGCCATGAAGCGGAGTTTTGTTTTTCAGGACGGGAACTACTCGGTGAATATCCTGTACTACGTCTACTTTTTGTTCCAGTATGCTCAAGGTAATGCAAACTCTCGGAGAAGTTTTAGGGTCGCATAGCCTGTTTATTTGCTGTAGTCAAAAATAAACTTAACCACAATTTGTTTCAGAGTTGCCTGTGTGCGTTCTGATAGACGTTTCTGACTTGAAGAAGGAATATTTTGACATGACGAAATCAATTTTTAGCGATGTGGTTTGTTTCAGTTTATGATTATACTTAAATCATTTCGACTAAAAATCATCATAAAGCTCAATCGCAATAGTGTTCTGATCTATCGCAATTCTGATTATTTTATCAGATATCCTTGCTAGAAAACTGTTATCGTCATATACCTTCTATATACTATTTTTGTTTGATTTTTAGGCGGAAAAGTGTTCAAATTTGCATCAAAACGAGGTCATCCTTAGCTCCAAAGTATACGAGGTAGCTAAATGTGTCTGGAACGTCCTATTCGACCTTCAAGTTAACAAACCGGATGGCGATAAGAATGGACCAGAAGATTCTGATAATAAAAACTACGTGATCAAAGAATGCAAGCTAAGCAGTGCACAGTATCACGTGTTCAGCAAGTTTATTGAACTTGTTCTTATCTTTTGAAACGAATAAATGATCATAATATAGCGGACTCATTTAGTTTACTTTTGCTGTTTTTCATTAGATTACTATTTATTGTAAATTAAGTTTGTGCAATTGAGCTAGGTATAGTGCACTAAGTAGTTTTCAATTGAGTAGTTAGGTACTCATTATCCTTTTCTGATGTGTAGATTAGCTAAACTCTATCTTTTGTGACATGGTGTTGTGTTATGAATGATTACGGAATAGCTCCATGCATATTCACACTAGCGAGCTTGCAAGCGTTAGTGTATTAGCGCGAGCCTTCTTTTTTTCTAAGCTAACTCGCAAATAAAAGTGTTCTTTAAAAGTGTTCACTTATATGGAAATTTCACTACCATTGGAAATTGCGTAGCATCTGTTTTCTGCTTTATTTGTGGCTAGAGTATGTTCGTAATAAGGCGTCCATGCCTGTGTGTTTAGTGCGTTAGACTGATTTTCTTGGTCGCAATAGGTCGTAGGTGCATATTCGAGGCATATTTATACTTTTGCCTTTTATAGAGCTGCTTTTTGTCGTGTTTTCGCTAGTGTTCTCGCTAGGAACTTTTTTCACTTGGGAGAGCATGTGAATTTGTTATCGGAAATAGATTTGGTCAAGCATCCTTTACAAATCTGTATGAAATACGGGGATCAAGTTGACGTCCCCCCTCACAGACTAAATTAAGATCCTGCGCGCTGCGTGTTAAATTCTCTTTTCTGTTTGGCTAAAAATTGAACTCAGAACCAAATTAACATCCTACCCTCATTTTTTTTTCTTTCTTTTCGATTAGACGGGCGTCGACTTATTGAGGGTCGACCTAAGGTTTTTGGCTCAGTCGCCACTCGATAAACGATTCCCTATGCTTTGAAAGGCTACTTATGAATATCATCTGAGACAAACGAATGAAGTATCTGTTGATTTTGGTTTTTGTACTTTTGTCTTTTTTGCAGAAGCGTAGCGTGGTCTGATGTGATAGTACGATGAAATTCTTTTTTCCAACCTAAGTCGCAAATAGAACTATTTTTGGCAGTACTTTGGATTCAGCAGGCTGCATTAGCAGTGAATTTACATCAGGGGCGGATCTAGGATTTTCTCGAGGGGGGGGGGGGGCGGATTTTCAAAAAGAAATCAAAAATTTTGACGACCTTTTTTTTTTAGGTCGACTACATTGATTTTTTGATTTCTCCCAAAGCACTGTTTTGCCCCTATTTTGGCTAAATTTTCTGCGCCGCAGGCAAATTTTTGAAAAAAAAAACAGTCAAAAAAGGCGTTTTTAGGCACTTTTTGGAAAATTTTGACCAAAAAATTGCGTTTTTTCGGCGCGCACTCCCCCCCCCCCCCAAAATTAGTAAATATTGTCCGCCCCCCCTAAATCCGCCCCTGATTTACATGTTCTTTGATTAGTAATAAGTTAACACAGTTGATGTTTTTTAATTCATCAAAAGAACCGAAAAAAGATATTTGTTTCATACAAAAGTATAATAATAAGTACCATTTCAGAATTTTTTTTCAAGCCGATATACTTCGCGAGATTTTTGAAATGCCTAACTTATTCGCAATTTGCTTAATACATTCTAAATTATACTTGCCAAGTTAGTATGGTTGCCTTTTATCTTACATTCCAAATTATAACATGCAAAATTTGAGCTCTTGTGCATTTTAAGGCTCCTGAGTTTTTACCGCTATCTCGCTCCTGTTAGCGAAGTGCAGCTTCGCCTCTGTGTAGGGGCGGATTTAGGGGGGAGCGGACGCACGCCGAACCCCCCCCCCTCTCCTTCGGGGATTCGACCTCCTTTGGTACTTTTTAAGAAATCCATTTTTTTCCTACCAACCCTTAAATTTTTTAAAGGCGCCTTGGGCGCCAATATATACCAATTTTGAGAGGGGAGTGCGCGCCGAAAAAACGCGATTTTTTTGGTCAAAATTTTCCAAAAAGTGCCTAAAAACGCTTTTTTGGACTGTTTTTTCAAAATTTTGCTTGCGGCGCAGAAAATTTGGCCAAAACGGACTAAACCGTGCTTAGGGAGAGCTCGAAAAATTAAAAAAAAAAGGCGACAAAATTTTTTGAAAATCAAACCCCCCCCCCCCCCCCTCCCGTCTCGAGAAAATCGTACATCCGCCTCTGCCTCCGTGTATCATTCACTGTCTTGTGAAGTAATGTTTTTTTCGCAAGTGTTGCAAAGTTCGGCTTTGTCTTTGTGTAATATATAATTTATAGTGCATTATTTGGAATTTAAATTGTTTTCAATAGTGATGTGCGTGCCTCATTAGCTTTTAGTATGAAATTGGGAAATAAAAGTTTTAAAATAGTTTTTGGTCCTCAGGAGCAAAAAGCAGTTAGAGAGCCGTCAGATTCTGAATATAGAAGTAAGAATAGGCATGCATTTCTCTAGCTGACTTAAATCTGCGTAATAGCGGATCCTGTAGAACATCTTAGACTTGCTGACCAATTTTTTGAGATGACTATATTACGCGAAGAACCTAACTACTAACCTCAAAACCAAGTGTAAAAAGAACATACGAACTTTTTCCGAGGTATTATGACGTCATCAGATGACAACGAAATGGAGCTTCAAAAGCCTCATTCTTCAGAACCTCCGATTGACAACAATTCTGAAACAAGTATTCATAGAGGTGAATTTTTACAGTCCGAATTGTGCCTGAAAGAACCACTATGGAATCTATGGTCATTTCTACTTCTTTCTGTGGCCACTTTTTGTGTTCTATGGTCTCTTACTGGGGACATGATGCTGCCATACAAAGATGCCGGATACCTGTTCACTATATTCTTGATTTATCTGGCTGCAGTTATTTTATCCAAACTTGCCATTTTACTGAAGATGCCAGGATTGGTGGGAATGCTGATTGCAGGTAAATTGCTGATGAAAATGTTCATTGCTGCTAGATCACGGGCAGTTACTATAGTAGGCCTTCAATTGAAAATTGTAATGCTGTAAGCTTTGCTACTGCTTCGCTGAACCCTCTTGAACATATATCGCTTCACCCTAATGTAGGCTTTCGTTAGAGAAGCTTTAAGTTGTGATTTCAGACTGCAAGATTTTTCTTGAAATGCTTGACTAGTGAGAAAAGTAGACGTGCGTGTCGAGTGACAAAATTTTCCTTGCAGCGACACAGTAGAATATGAATCATTTAATTAATTGGTGGTTTCAGATAATTTAATTAACGATGCATTTGATGGTTTCAGATAGAATTCGGCAATACCAGAAAAAGTCATACTTTTATCTCCTGCAGTATTGCTTTTTTTAGGTCGACCAAATTTAATTCTCTCCGATCTAGATAAATACAATAGTTTTACCAAATTTTCCACGTTGCAGCAGGCAAATCCTGAAAAAAAAATTTTTTTTTGGAAGGTTTTGACTGTTTTTTTTTGTTGGAAAATGCTTTTTTTGGGAATCTGCTGTTTGTGTTTTATATTTGAACAGTTTAGTGTGCGACTTTTTTCAAGTTTATGCTTTCTCCAAAGTTATGTGTTCAATGTTTGCAGAGCTCGGTGTGGTGCATACTGGCAAACAGGCAGAACAAATATGGAATGGCTTCATTAAATTGACAAAATTTCGCCTACTTTTTTAAAAATCGACTTAATTGATTTTCTTAGCTCTAGTTTAGACCAAAAAAAATCGTTGAGGGTACCGTAGAAAATTTTCAAGGTTTTTTAGCCAAAGTAGAGAAAGCTTGGATGGTCAAGTGGTCGAATTCCTTTCAAGCATTGACTTGACTGAAAAACATGAAACATATTTTAAAAGCTTGCGGTTTATATCATGAACCGAAAGCTATAGTAGCCAACCTTAAATGAAAAATGCTGTCTTCTAATGACCTTATCAGTATACCTTAGCTGTATTATCAATTTTTTCTATCAATATTTGTTTGCCATTTTTTTTCCAATGTTTTCAGAGTAATGAACGTAGTGAGGACTCTCATATATAGGTCTTGCTGATTTTTTGTTTGTTTCTTTTTCAGGTTGTTCACGCTCAATTTTGATTTTTTGCGGTTTGATTTTTCATTTGTTTTTCCCTCAGTGGATTTTCATTGTTAAAAGAAAAGCAAAATCCACTATCGAACAGCAAAAATGTAAAGGTCACGAAAAACGTGATCGACTTCTAATTTCGAAAATGGAAATTAATTATCAGATATCCCAGTGAAATAAAAGTTTAGCCTATTAATCCAATTTTCTCAAATTGGGTTAATTTTAACAAAAAAGCGTCCATCATAAATAGTTCTACAAATTCAAAGAGTTTTAAGGCCATCTATTTGGCTTCGAAATTCAAAAATTGAAGATTTTTGAAAAAACAAGTCAGTTTTTGTTTCAGTTTCATTGCGTCCATTACTCTTTTCCAACTCTGTCAGTTGGCTATTTTATTAGATTTTAGCTTAAAAGGATCCTGTCTAAACTTTTTTGGCCCTATTGTAGATAAAATTATGCTCAAACTAGATATAATTTACAATCGGTATAGATATATGGTTTTTGGTTGGATACCTATGCGTAGAAATTTAGTTTCAATTAAAACTACTGGCTTAGAACACAATGTGGCATTGTGGCGCTCCGGTAGTTATGGTGACCCGCAATTATATGATTGCTGGTTCAAATCGCCAATGCGTTCCGATTCGTAAGGCGAGCTCATGCAAATAAGTCATAGCTAGCTTAAAGGGCGCTGAATTTATGCGCTCATTTCAACCCAAGTAATCAACCTCCGGGTTAGGCCTCCTTTTGAATAAAATTCATTACCGTTTACGTTTCAATAATGGGTTCAGCTAATGTTTTGACAATATTCAAGTCTTGCAAGTATACGTTGTTTTTCTGATAACTAACACAGGTTTCTTACTGTTCGATAGCCTTTCGTCAGTTGATATCTCAACACTTTTTTTTCGAAAGCTCAATCGATTGAAATAATAATTGTGAATGATATTCGAATGGAATTTTTTTAAGGCAAATCAAAATGTCTTAATTCAGTTCATATATAATTCTGGCTTTTTCATTCGTTGCGTTTCCAATAAATATTTATATGTTTTCCTCTTTATTTTGATGGGAGAGTTGATTTTTCCCCATTTTTAAGCGTTTGACTTTGCGGTATCGAACTTTTTCCCGTTAAAAACTCTGCTAACAGGACTCATCTCAGAATCTCAGCATGCCTTTCCTCCTTTGGAAATCTTTTTGAGCTTGCTTGCATTTCAGATACCCGTTTAGTTCGATTTTTTTAAATGTTGGCTGTTTAATGTTGGCTGTCATTTTACAAGCTTTCTTTGTAAAGTTTGAGTTTTTTTTTAGTTTTTTTTGCTTGAGAGGTTCAGTTGGCTTGCAAGGTATCATTAATTTCTGATGGCTTATTCTAAACTTTTGCCCTTTGAAGGTTGAAAGGTGTTATAGGCGTGGTATTGCTCCAGAGAGGGGACAAAGTTTCAAAATAATTTATAGTTCAATTTTCTTATCAATAATTTTATCGGATCAACGGGCATCTGCTCAATCAGTGTTGGCTAAGTTAAAGCTTCGTGTTTAAGAGTAATGAACGTAGTTTTTCCAGGAAGAAGTCTTAAAATGTACATAAAAATCTCTAATAACTACAGATGTGCATTCATAGATATCGATGCATTTTATGAATGCACTTAGGTATATATGCACTTTTTGATTTCAATTGAAATTCATCAGTTGAATGTGACGTAAATAGCACTCTCTAAATTCGAAAGTGGAAATGGCGCGAAAAAACGTGAACGATTTCAAGTTTCGAAAGTTGAATTTAGTTCTTAGATTTCCAGCGGAATGAAAACTTTACCTGTTAATTCAGTTTTCACAAGTTGGGTTAATGTTTTCAAAAAAGTGGCAATCATATTTCGCTCTGCAAAGAGCTTAAAGGGCTTTTTTTTTCTTTGCAGTTCGAAAGTTGAGGTTTTTTCAACAAAGTTAGTGTTTTTATGTTTACTTGCGTTCGTTACTCTTTTCCAATCTTCGATTGGCTTTGTTTTTGATTCTAAGCTTACTCAAAACTGGCATAGATCTTGGGCACATTTTATCAAATTGAACTTAATTTCAAGCAAATTATGACAAACATCGAAAATAAAATCAAACTATCAAGAGTAATGAACGTAGTGATAACTCTTGTAAAGTTGTTGGTGTTTTATGTTTTTTTTACAGGAAAAAATCTTTAAGTTCGTTCACGCTCAATTTTGATTTTTCGCGATTTGGCTTTTAATTCACTTTATTTCCTTTGCTATAAAGTGAGAATTTATGAGGTTTGAAAAAGTATGAGTTTCCACGTGGCTTCTGTGTAGAAAACTATGAGAGGCTTTTGTCCTATTCCAATTTTTTTGTGAAAAAAAATAATGGTTGCTTTCAATGTATTCTTCTGTCTTTTTTGTTAAATTTACGAGAGCATTGTTTGATAATTGGGAGCTTTTCCCCCGTAAACAACTTATACAAATCTGTACGAAATACATGCAGTTACCTTCACTCGCTGGCTACTGACATGCTCAATTTTTGAAAACTCTAATAGAATTATCGAGCCGATTTTAGGTGGATAACAGTATTATACGTAAAAATTATAGAAAAACATAATGTTTTTATTATTCTTGTTTTTCGTCTTAATTTTCGACGGCCTAATTTCGTTTTTTTCCCGCAAATGCATTGATTTTGTCTGTTATGGTTTTTTTTCGGCTATTTTAGCTGTTTTTTACCAATAGTTTTTGTACAGTTTTTACTATAATTGAAAATTTCTTTGTAATTTGTAAATTTATCAACTCTGACTGAAAAAAATTTTTCTGTCGGTTTTTTTTCCGGTAAAACGGTTTCGGCTGATGCTTTTATGTCAGTCTGTTCACCTCATTTTGAGTAATTTGGAGCGAAAGTTATTTTCTTTGTTCTTTGTGTTTCAGGTGGGATAGGTTCACTTTCTCAACTGTTTATGACAACTTTTGTTTTAGGCTTGACGGGACTCAACCCAAGTTTTGTCGCCTTACTTGCCGTTCTATAAATATTCGAAAATTTTAAAGGCTGTTAATTGATATACTTTTTCTGAGTAAATTGTTTTCAAATATATTTCAGGTTGTTTGTTGTGTAAAAGTTTCAAAATTTAACCTCTCAAAATTTTTATGACAACTGTTTTCTTATGGTTTTGTTTTTGTATATGCTCGATGGGCGTCTATATTCGTGTTGCTGACTTAGTGGCCACTCGGTAAGTACTAAAAGCCTATGTTATGCTGGTGGTTGTGTTTTTTGGCTGTTTTTTGAAATTGAAAATTTCAGTTTTTCCAAAAAAAAATATTTTCCAAAAATGTTGTCTTTTTTTTAATTCGCAAGCTTGCAAAGCTGCGCTTGCGTTGTATCGCAAGTGATGCAGAACTCTGCTTCGTCTCTGTGTGAAAAATTTTTTCAATAATGTTTTTTTTTGTTCCACGCTGAGTTCGCAATTTTTGGATTATTATGAAATCTCTACTGTTGGCTGAAGTTTTGTCGTTTGTTTTTTCAGTTGGTGTAATATTTTCTTTTCAATTTTAATAATAATATTTAATTCAGTTGATGATTATTACAATACAATATGTATATTTACAATCATCAACAAGGATTGTCTAAAAAGCCTACGGCTTATCTAGTAGACAACCTTAAACTCAAATATCAATGACAATACAGCTGTTTATGAACTTCCTTATTATCAAGCAGATAATTATCAAAAACATCGTGTATAAAAATCTTGAGTTGATGTCTCTGCAAACTTGTCACATCTTCATTCAATAAACCAGATGCAGTTATATAATTATGAATAATGGTTCTTCTAACATTTATGGAATTTTGAAAACATTTCGTTCTTTGTATTTTACTATTAACTTTTCCAGAAGCAACTCTCCTAGTGAAGTACGCCACGTTATTAGTCGTGGTACTATCACAAACATTATTGTAGCAAATATCTTTAAACAGTTCGTAAACGTGAAGATCAAACACCGTTTCAATTTTATGCAGTCTGTACTTTTCAACTGTGCTCTCTCTATAATCAATTCTAAAAATAGCACGTATTATTCTCTTCTGTATTACTAAAATTTTATTTAGATCTGTTAAGCTTGCCTAGCCATAAACCAATACGCCATATTGAAGAACAGGTTTGATGTAGGATCTGTATATCAGTAGAAGCATTGGAATATTAAATAATTTTCTGGAACGATCTATTACTCCACACAGTTTAGACAATTTCTTAATAACATGTTCAATATGCATCTTGAAGTCTAACTTTGAATCAATGTAGATACCCAAATACTTCGTGCAATCAACCATTTTTATGCATTCACCTTTTATATCAAGACCAATTTCTCCATTTTTATTGCTAAAATTTAGCAGAACAGTTTTATCAGTATTCAGTGAAAGTTTATTGCAACATAAGTAATTGTAAACTATGTCAAATTCGGTTCTTAATTTCTTTCCAGAATTCTTACCAGAAGTCATAATGGATGTATCATCTGCAAAAAGTGTAGTATCTAAACTAGTGCTATCAGGTAAATCATTTATGTAAATCAAAAACAGAAGCGGACCTAGAACAGATCCTTGTGGAACTCCCGTTGAAACATTTTCAAGCGTTGATCTATTATTTCCAATTTCAACATACTGCTTTCTATTAGTCAAGTAGGCTCTAATCAAATTGTTACGTTTACCCCTGATTCCATAATGATCCAATTTTTGCATCAGAATTTTGTGATCAATCGTGTCAAAAGCTTTCTTGAGATCCAAAAACAAAGCAATTGCATCCGCTCTTTTATTAGTAGCATCTCTTACAAATTCGGTCAGCCTCGCAACAGCCTGAATCGTAGATCGCTTAGATCGAAAACCATATTGGTTCATGTTTAAAATAGAAAATTTCTCAAAAAAATTTATGAACCTCGAATGTATAAGTTTCTCAACGACTTTGCTCAGGCAAGACAACAGCGAAATTGGTCTGTAATTACCAGGATCTGTTTTATCTCCATCTTTGAACATAGGGACCACTTTGGCAATTTTCAGTAAGTCTGGGAAAACATCAAGGTGAATGCATTCGTTAAAAAAATCGGATATTAGTGGTGCAATTACCACTCCTAACTGCCTGATGATTTCATTGCAAATATCATCAGGTCCACATTAGAACTTACTTTTAAGGCTATTGATAACATCTAGAACTTCTCTGTGGTTAGTTTCAAACATTACCATTGATTGCACTTGTTTTGGCGATCTACATATCGGTACTGATGATTAAGGTATTTGCGATGCAATTTTCGACCCAATGTTACAGAAAAAAGTATTCAATTTATTCGCATCAATATGTGTCGTTGTGTTATTCCCGGTCTTTCCTATTCCTACATTTTTAAAAATTTTAAATAAATCTTTACTGTTAGTCACCTTTTCCACTTTTTTAGTATAAAAGTTCCGTTTCTCTAATCGCAGCAAGGCGTTTACTTTATTGCGAATGATTTTATAATTGACATGCGTTTCAGTCGACCAGCAGGCCTGTAGTTGGCGAAGAAGTCTATCTCGTTTAAAAATTAGTTTTCTAATTTCTGGAGTTATCCATTGTGATTTCACTTTTCGTTTTTTACCATATACTTTTAATGGAGCGAATACATCTAGGCAATCGATAATTGTTTTAATCAGAAACTCAACTTTTTCATCACATGTTCCTTCCGGTACATTTTTTAACAGGTAGTTCACATCTGCTAAAAACAATATTTTTTCGGTTGATTTTTTTAGAAAAGACAGATTACGAAAAGTCAAGTTATCATCTATGTTTGACACCACGTTAATATCGGCGAAGATAATATTGTGATCACTAATACCAGAAATTACATTATGAGTTGCAACAGGAAAATTTGAAATTATATGATCAATGCAAGTACTACTACGGTTAGTAACGCGCGTTGCTTCGTTGGCGTTATTTATAACAAAATTGTAACTTTTACTTAAATTTTTCAACCCTTTTGAGCAACTATTTTCAACCAGTGTATCAATATTAGAATCCCCAACGAACATTGTTTTTGAATTTACCATCGTTTCTAAGTTGCGTTCCAGAAAACTATAAAAGTGATCGATATTTATACAAGTGATCTATAAAAGTGATTTTCATTTTTATACATAGATAACATGCGCTTTTCTGGCTTCGAACTCAATTTCAGATGCTGTGGTGATGCCTGAAAGTGAGAGAGTAATCTTTTTGTGTACTTATTTGGAATTTTTAAAAGAGTTCTCTAAAAACAAACGATTTTCAATAAATTTCTGGTTGCATATCAACTGCCGTTTTATTATGTTTATCTGAAGTTCACTCATTTATTATCTTGATCATTGGAGTCTAAATAAATTGAGCTGAGTTTTCTTTTCTTTTCATTTTAGTAGCTATTTCTACATTTTTTTAGTAGCTATTTCTACATTTTTAGTCAGTTTTTGTTACTTTTGATTATTTTTTTGCGATCTAGAAAGGATTGACTGAGTTGTTGCAGTGTCTTCGTTCGAGTCTAATTTATATTTTCCAATTCTATTTTCAACTAGTTGATTATTTGTGCTTTTTTGAAGTCTACCTCCATATATGTTTGATTTCTTAGTGTTCCGCTTCGCCTTCTTTCTTTCATATTACTCAAGTTATGGCACATACGTTTATCTGAGGCTTAGCACATCATTATCGGACATTTGAAAATAGAAGTTTTAACTGATTCCTTGGCTCTTATTTAGGCATAGCTGTTCGACAATTGCCAATTCCCGCAATCGACAACAGCAGCGGCATCTCGAGTAGTCTGCGCAACAGCGCCTTCGCAATCATCCTGATCAGAGCCGGAATGAGTCTCGATCTCAAGTCCATATTTCGACTGAAGAAGACTGTGTTTCTTCTGACTTTCGTGCCTGGATGTACGGTTGAAGCTTCTGTGGTGGCTGTGATATCATACTTCATTCTAGGTTCTTGTTTCTTTGATTTAATTATCATACAATCTAGCATCAATGTAAGTAGTGTATTTAACTTTGACTAAACGGAGTTTCTTACTTTGATCATGTCCATAACCAATTATGATGAAGACAAAATATAATAGCGATTCGGCATCGAATCAATTAAAACTTGAACTTTTAATTAATGTTTGATGAATTTTGATGTTTTTTTTTGTCTAGACTTCCCTTTGATATGGGGTTTCATCCTGGGCTTCATCTTGGCAGCTGTTTCTCCTGCCGTAGTAGTTCCTTCACTAATTGCACTTCAGGAGAGAGGGCTTGGAGTAGAACAGGGCATTCCCTCTCTCATCATAGCGGCCGCCAGTCTGGATGACATATGTGCCATTCTGGGATTCTCACTTGCTTTCGGTCAGTTGAACGGTCTGAATCTTGCGGGTGGTTCTTTTAAATTACACAGAGGCGAAGCTGCACTTCGCAAGCACAATCCTGAAAAGGGCAAAAACTAGCTCTAAAAGGGTCAAAAAGTGATGAAAAAAAAGGTTAAACTAAAATTCTGATATGTGCCGGAATCGAACGCCCGACCTTGAGATTTAACGTCACAGATCCTAGCATCTGCACCACTGCCACTTCAGAAAGGCTGAACACTAGCGGCACAACTAAAGCTGGAGGTACCTCTTCGATAATGTTTTAAAAATGTATTGATGCGAAAGGTAAACGGGCAACGTTTATGTACGTTTTTTAAGGCGATAACTTTCATCGAAAAATTAAGGCGACAACTTTTCTGCCCAGGAGGTGCACAAAAGCTGTTTTTTCAACGTCAGATTTGGCAGGGTAATTTTTGAGAAAAGTTTCTGAGTTGGTATATTTCTATGGCCATAACTTCTTTTTCTTCGAAAAATTGGTCATAGCCGTTTGTGAAATGAGGGTCTCTAACACTTTTTTTTGCGATTGAATCTATAGTCTATGATTTGGCAAAGTACATTTAGAGAAAAGGAAGAATTTTTCAAAACACGGTCAAAATTTGGACGTTTTTCTATGGCCATAACTCTTTTTCTACAAAAATTAGGTCGTAGCAGATTATATGCATGGATAATTCCCATAACATGTTTTCTTGATTATTCCCTCAATCTACCAGATTATTTGGTAGGGTAGTTTTCGAGAAAATAAAAAGAAATCGAAAAAATACAGGTCAAAAATTCCCCCACTGAAATTTTCGAAGGTTGTAGAACATCGAGAAAAGTGAAAAGAATAGTGGATCATGCAGGCAGACAGCTGAGTATCCGGTCTTTCGATTGGTACCACTTTTGTGAAAATTCACATAGTTGTTCACGAGAAATAAAACAATTTCCCCAAAAAAATCCTGCGTCCCAAAAAAATTAAAAACCAAATTCAATGTTGATTTTCGACAAAAAAGTGGATACCGTTATAAGACAGTACGCTGCGATTATGTAATTAATGAACTGAATGATTTTATCTATTTTAAGGTCGTGTGGTTTTCCGTCTTTTGGCAGTTTTTTGATATTGGAGTTTGTCGCTATTCGAATCATCGGTGTTAAAGGACTTCGTGGTTGGGAACTTGATATTGTCTTTTTACCTAGCAATTACAGGTACAATAAAAAAAATCGCGCAGTTTCATATCAAATGGAAGCCATCTCGGGTGTGACTCGAACTGCGATAAAATTCCGACAAATGTTCTAGTTGTCGAGAAAAAGGGTCTGAATATTATTGCTTTTCAAACAAATTTAGAGCGGAGACTTAATGAATTCACGGTGTTGGCGATTGTTTCAATTAAGTTGTCCGTGATCACTATATTCTGTTGCGTTTTTAGTTTGCGCATCGTCAAGATGAAGGAAGCTTTGAAAATATTTTATATGCTTAGACATCTGCATGGCAACTGGGAACGCGACATCTTATATCATGCTCTTGGTCGAACTGATTGGCGGGGTCGCCCTAGGAGTGTTTCTGGGACTCCTCATTTATATCTTTCCTCCTCTCAAATCTCAAAATACTATCTCATCTAAGAAGTTTTTCATCACAATCCTTCTAATATGTGTAGTTTTTGTCCTCGGCGCTTCTCGTCTCGATGCGCGAGGTGCAGGACCTTTGTCGTGTTTGATCTTCGCTGTGATTGTCGGCCGAAAGAACCCAGCAGTCAGCGAAGTCATGGAGTCGTGGTTTAAACAGCTGTGGCAACTTTTGATGCCTTTTCTCTTCGGTCTGATTGGCTACGAAGTTGACCTTTTAGTCGTGATGAACATCCGGGCTCTGCTTTGTGTACTTGTGATTACAGTCGGACTCATATTTCGGGTTGCTGCCAGCTTTTTGTGTACTTTCGGGAGTAATTTGAACTGGCGTGAAATGTTGTTCGTGGCTGTCGCCTGGAGTCCAAAAGCCACAGTGCAGGCCGCAATTGGCTCAGTTCCTCTGGACTACATCAAGTGAGTTTTCAAAACTTAGATCTGCTGAAGTAATTTTCAAAAGAACATTGATATTTTTTGACCGCATATATTTCGCCCCAGCTTTGCCGGCTCAGTTGCAAGGTGTTTGTTTTCAAATTTAGTTTAAACCCTTATGTCGGTTTTGTTTTCCGAAAACTATTTTTGGCTGACTGTTTTTTAAAGGCGTCAATTGGTCAAAATTTTCCAAAAAGTATTCAAAAATGAGAATTTGGCCTGTGTTCGAAAGCTCGCTTGTGGCGCAGAACATTTTCCTAAAATTCTTGTATTTTGAAAAAGCTCATGACCAAATGCGCCCCCTCAAGAAAGTTCTATATCGGCGTTTGATAAGGGTTTTCAAAATATTTTTTACACAAGCCTCCTTGATTTTTTGAACTTAAGTTCTATTATTTTTACGATTAGCAAGCGTTATCGAATCTGAGCAGCTTTTTCCACAGAATTATTTAATCAATTACTCAACTGTAATTTCGTCGTGAGCATGTCTGTTTTTAAAATCCTTTCTGTTCGAAGTTTGTTTTTAATGCTGATTGAAGTGTCACCAACTCAGATTTGGTCTGTTACGTTTCAGTTTTTTTGCTTTATTTGATATAAGAGAGCTCATAATATATCGGCTTAGTCTTTTCATATTGCGTCGTTTGGAAGCGAAAAAAGTTGTCCTATGAGTGTGTCGGCTACTCAAGTGTTGTCGGCTTATTTACCGATGCGTAAACTCAGTGCCGATCCTAATTCATTTCTGGCAGGTAGCTTATTTGGCATGTTTTCCTTTTATGCAAATAGACGCGTATGAAATTTATGGTAGTCTTTTCCGACGTTTTCATCCCGTCTACTATCTTTTGATGCTATGAGTGTGTTGTATCTCCTGTGTTTACTAATAGTATGTACACTGTAAGTTTCGATTAACTTTATGTGAGCTATTTTAATATATTTTTTTCCGACCATTTTTTTCACTCCAGTCCTTATCCGAACGTCATTAATTTTTTTAAATCGCCCAATGTCGAGAAAAACCGGTTTGAAATTTTTCATTTATTGTCTAATTTCGAGCGACAACGATTGAATAACATTGGTCAGTTCGGCTCAGAAAACTTGATTTTACTAAAGAAAACTGTTATCGGTAAGTATCGATAATGCCTAATTTACTGAAGTAAAGTTAATTTTTGGAGTTTTTAAGCGCCATTTTGCGAATCAAAAATTCGAAATTTTCGGTAAAAGAAATTCTGTAATTTTCTATTTCTACAAGTTTTTTTTTATTTTTTCTACAAAAACCGTTTTCAATTGGCCTATTTTACTATGACTGTCGAATATGCTATTTTCTCAAAGTTATAGTTTTTCGTTCGCATCTTTTTTTTCATCAAACCACGCATCTTTTTTATCACACCACGTTATTCTGTGCTACTTGCTCTATAACCGGCCATCCTTGTTTATTATTGCAGCTAATTGCATACGTGAAAGTGAAAATTTTGCCTGACAATTAAATATATAATGGCGTAGGTTGGATTTCCCTCCTAATTTCCGCACCTCAAAGAAAGCTTGTAAAACCTCAATTGTGATAGCTTTATAAAGCCCTTCCAGCTTGAATAAAAGTGTCGAGAAAATTTTTTTGATTTTTCTCCGGTTTTCTCGGGTTAATTGACCTACCTAGTTATTGTGGACGCATTTTCCTGAGCCACCTGCGTAGCTACCGATCATTCCTGTAAATTTTAAGTCCCTTTTTCCAATTGGGTAGAATAATTGGAACTCGTGTTTTTATGTTCCGACTACGAACTAAAAATGAGGAAAAGCATCTTTAACTGTTACTTTTTTCTCGTAATTCTGAATTTTTATGCTAGCTACAGCATTGTCACACCTAAATTGTTGAGAATTTTCGTTTCCAGGTCTCACAACGTTAAGACGGAAAATTACGAGGCTTATGCGAGTGATGTTCTGACAACTGCTGTGCTGGCCATTCTGCTAACTGCACCTCTTGGGGCAATAGCTATACAGTTACTTGGTAGAAAACTACTTCGCACTGGTTTACAATCACAGCTGGACGAGAAAGTCGAAAGTGGTTCTCCTCAAACTGAAAATGAGAAGCAAATAAAACAATCTGAAACTTGAAATATTTTCATTAAATACACTCAATCAGATTTTTATTTCAATAGAGATAAGTTGTTTTGTTTAGTTTCCCATAACTCGGCTGATTTTGTGGTTCAACTATTTGTATGAACTTCTCATTATGATCCTTTAATGTCCTATATTTTGAGATTGATTGATAGCAAGGACTTTTTGAACAAAAAAAAAATGAATTATACTCGCGCAAGCAGAACAAAATTCATAATGATTATGTTGTCAAACTTCTGATATTGTGTTTTTATGTGCAATGAACGCATCTGAGTCGTTTGCAGAACGGATCGACGCATTTTTTGCCTTTTTTTTAAAGCTGACAGTCTCGAGAAGTAAATTTTTGTGGTGAAGATCTAAGTTCAATTCGTTGACGCGTTGTATTTTTTTGAGGATTTTCAGTGATAGCCACAGGAAAACAAAATTGACAGGATAGACCATGCCAGCATAACTGCATATATGTTCCGGGCAGTTTTTTCAGCTGCCGACTTGGTTTGGATTGATTGGGAGAACTTTTCCACCACCATAGCGAACTCGTCATCTTTGCCCAGTTCGTTGATGACCGTTTGGTAAACCTTGTTCACGTCGTTATCGCTGTATTCAATACCAATTGTAACATCGAGTGTGACCTGTACTTCGTAATCCGCCTGAAATTTTTTGAAATTATTTTAAAGATATCGTAGGAGAAAAGTTAAGGACTTGACTTGATTTCAGTTTTTGTTTTTTATTGAGAGTGATGAACGTTACGTAGTTACGTAGCGTTACAACTCTTATATAGGTATTGGTAATTTGTTTTCATTTTCAGGAAAGTCTTATAACTACTGATGTGCATTCATAGATATTGATGCATCTTTTGAATGCACTTAGGTATATATGCCCTTTTTGAGTTCAATTGAAGTTCATCTGCTCAGAGTTTCGAAAATAACACTCCCCAAAAACTAACGTGGAAATGGCGCAAAAAAACGTGATTTTTTGGCTAATTTTTAGATTCGAAAGTTGATGTTAATTTTTAGATTTCCCAGCGGAATTAAATCCTTAGCTATTGGTCCATTTTTCTCGAATTGGATTAATATTATAAAAAAACACCAATATTAAATTGTTTTTGAAATTCAAAGAGCTTTGAGGGTGTATATGTATTTTTGAAAGTCTCAAATCGAAGTTTTTTCAAGAAACAAGTCAGTTTTGGCTTTGTTTTTTAAGTTCAAGACTGTATTCAAATGATATTCAATTTGACTTTGATTTGATTTTTGAAACTCTTTATTTAAATTTTCATCGACATGCGATCATTGACAGAAACTGAATTTACTTCTTAAAATGTTAAATATAAAACCATATTGGCAGAAAACCCTAATCAAAAGTTTATCAATACATCCCACATGAAGCTAACTCATTTTGGCACAGGGCCAGAACTCGTTCGATGGCTGGAATAAACAACAAAAAAAGCAATAGGTTGTTTTGCAATTAGCACAGATTTTTGCGACGCATTAGTTAATGCGAAATTTTAAAAACAATTAAACTAATTCAAGTGTTTTCTTGTCGTAACCTAGATTATTGTAAATGTCAATGAAACTAATGCGTTTCTTCAGGAGAGAGGTCTAAAAATTATAAGCACTCAAATCTGTTTTTTTTTTTACAGTTCGACATTTAATTTCTTCTTAGGTTCACATCAGTTTCATTTGCTAAATGTCAGGCAAATCACGCTCTCCAGTACATAAAATGCATATGGCTGAAAATGAATTGAAATAATTTAGTTCTATAAATCGGTGTTAATTTTCAGAAATCTCCGAAGATTAAAAAATTTATAAATCCAGTTCTCAGAAAAGGTTAGTCCAGTCTTAAAAGAAGTTTCAATCATTAAAGAAAATTTGGAAAAAAAATTGAAACTTAAATTTTTTTGTTTTGTCTGTTTTCCGTGCTTTCTGCTTATAAAACTTCTGTTCCGACCAAGTTTGAGGAAAAAACTGTGGTATAAGAAAGCTCGTACGTGTCGAAATTAAAGCAGCAGAATGATAAAACTGCTCGTATCAATGTGAAACCCTGTGCCTTTTTCTCAGTGCCTTTTGAGGTATATGAAGTATTGTTGAGAAATGATGAAGATAGAAAATATATAAATAAATAGAAACATTTTCGAAATTTTTTTTTCAGGTTTTTTGAGAAAAATTCCCGACACGCTGTGTTAAGAACCAACTGATATCTTTCGCATGTAGCAAAATATTAATTAGACTCAGTTTCATGCCTCCGTTCAATTTGGAACGGTTTCTAAAATGGATTAACTGACCGCTTACGCTTTGATAACCCGAAGTATATTGCGCTTTAATTGTTCCAAATTGGCCTAGCTGGCAACCTGGAACCCCCATAACATTGCGAAAAATGATCACAATTGAAATTTCTTTCTAAATTTGAGCTCAAGGCAACACTTTATGAAAAAATTCCGTCAAAAAGTCAATAAGTCGAAGTTTGTCTGGATAAAAAAACCACCCCGAGCACACCTAGTTGTGTCGTTTTGGACCATTTACACAGAAGTCGGGTATTTTTTAGAGCTTGTTTGACAACTTGTGGTTTCTTGCAGAAATATTTATGTAAATCACGAATTGTTATTGGCTGCTTTTTGTTCAATAAATATATTTAAACAAGAAAAAACAGCTTGAGCGTGTTTGTTTTTTGAAGTTTCAAAAAGCTCAGTGAAGACACTTATGAAAGCCGTAAAATATTTTTTCCCAGTAAAAATCATCCATTTTCTATACGCCTGAAAATGATTGTTGCGAAGAGCTTATGAATTTTTGATTTCAGTTCGTTTCTTTTGTTAAAAAGAAGACAAACCCCAAAACCAAACACTTAGTTTGCCAAATTTTAAGAAAAATTGATTGAATTTTTATTTCGGAATACGAATTTTTTTCAGGTTTCCCAGCCGAAAATTTATTGGCTCAACTTTTTTAATATGTTTTTTTTTCAAATTAAAAAAGTGTCCATCAAAAATATTGTTAATCAGCAGTAGTTTCTGGCCACTTTTCAATTAAAAAATTACTGCAATCAGTAAATGCTTATGTGGGTCATCAACAATTGTCATCTTTTTGTTTTTCAGTAAAAAAGGCAAAGTTTTGTTCACGCTAAGTTTGGATTTGTTGCGGTTTGGTAACGATTTTTTTAAATTCAATTCTTTCCCTTTGTTCAATGAAAAATTTTTCTTAATATTTGATGGGCTTTAAGGCATACTTTGATCAACCTTAAATTTTCCTTCCCCAAATCGATCTACCGTAGAATATTTTTTCCAAGCATGTATTAAATCTGAAGTTTAAGTCATCTCAACAGAAAACATTCATCTCAAACAAGCGCGCAGATTAAACCACCTGCGCGAACCCCTGTTTGCGGAACCCCTGTTTTGTACTGTTAATAATCTAAACAATAATCATATTTTTGCATCGAAACCTTGCACATATTTGTTTTAATTTGCAGATATATTTCAATCTAGATCTCTTTCTTTAGATATTCTACTGATAGCCGTTATTGTTCCGACTGTTGAAGAAAACGCAATAACTATGATTGGGGTGGTTTTTTTCATTTTTCAGACAGTGATCGGCGATCTAAATAATAGTTTTTTTTAAAAGAAACTTTTGTACAATTTTGAAAATATTGACTCTTTGAAGTCAAATATCAAAAGAAAGCCGACCTTTGATCAGTTTTTGCAAAATATGGGAGTTTGAAAATTTGGCCATGCTCTGGAAAAAATTATGCGCGCTTTGAAGATTCTTTTCACTAGACAAATTATTTGTTATTCGGCTTAACAAAATCGTTCCAAATTGAATTGAGGCTAGGTGATCGGTCGTATCAATTTTTTCCGACTCAATCTTCTACAATTGATTTTTGATATTGTACTTTTTCAAAATTTTCTTTTGCAAAGGATATTACAGTTTTTTAAATGAACACCGGTTATCAAAGTCGTGAAAACCTTAGTTTTAATGCAAAAACAAAAAAAAGATTTTCAAGCTTTAAGAAAAAAATTGCAACAAAATTTTTGATGTTATGTTTAGTTGATATTTTTGAAAAGTTAATTATGATCATTATGCCAAGCTATTTTCTTTTATTTTTCTTCTCAACGCACTTTCACTTCCAATTGATTCTTTCCATTTTTGGCTGACCAAAATTGTTTTTTCTAAATGCCTCAATATAACCAAATTTGAAGGAAGAGCGCGCGCCAAAAAAAACAATATTTTTAGGTCAAATTTAAAGCTTAATTTTTTTTTTCAAAATTTGCCTGCGGCGCAGAAAACTATTAACAAAATAGGTCCTCCGTGTTTTGTTTTCGGAGAGCTCTGAAAATCAAATTGATCGAAAGCGGAAATTTTTTTTTTGAAAAGCCGATCTGAGTCTATGAAGATTGCTTATGAAGATTGCTTATGAAGATTGCTATCCGTTATAAAGATTGCTTAATGTAATTGTGGCCATTCTACTTAACAAAAACTATATTTTTTCTTTTTCATCGTCACAAAAATTTCCCCAGTTCGATTTATCTTTCGTTTTATTTTAGTTTATTTTCTAATACTTTAAAAAACTTTAAAAATACTTAAAAAACTCAAAAAAGCGGATTGAAGAAAAAAAATAAACCTCTTGCCGTTTGAAGACGACGAAAAACTTGGTGCTTAATTTTATTTTTTTTGTTGCTATCATTTTACGTTGCTTGAGCTTATTTCTTTTTTTGCGTCGCTTTTTCTGCACTATGCTTTACCTGCGTTACACTTTTTTTTACAATTTCGGCAGCGGTTAGCGATTCGTATTAAAGCTAAGCTTCATGAAAAAAGCAGTAATTGCTAAACCATGGGAAACGCTATCATAAAAAATTAAATAGAGGTTGACTCCGTCGCCCGAACGTATGAGCTTTCTTTGATATACATACATGTGCACCTGAAATCGCTCGAAAAAACGATTCGTCATCACGAACAACGGAAAGTTATTGTAACAAAAATTAATTAATACTTCTTCCCCAGTTGATCGCTTCAATCTTTTGTTTCCCTCTTTTTTGTCATCGCCTGCAGCTAACACTTCTGGAGAAGAACACCCCCACACCCCCACCATTTTAGACATCACCTTCTCACAAAATGCTTGGAAGACAGTCATTAGTTTCTGCACGACCGCTGAACTGTCATTTTCAATGTCTTCGATGTTGTATTTTCCGATGCCGAACACAAACGCCTTTTTTCCGTTTTCAGGCTGCAGAGACAATTGTTTTCTGGAGTATTTTAAATGAAATTTTCTATTTCAACGCTCGTTTTTGGATTTATATCATCGCCTCAACTACTCATGTCCCCTTTTATAACATTAGTTAGCGCAAATTCGAATGGTTTCAAAATGTTATAATCTAAATATTATATAATTCTATTTAATTAAAGCTCTCCCGAAAGAGAGCGAGTGGATGCGCTATTACTTTGTTGGCCCAACATGTTATTAGCAGTTAGCAGTTAATATAATAATTAGAATATAACATTTTGAAACCATCCGAACTTGCACTACTAACCTGTTGGGCCAACAAAAAAAGTAATAGCGCATCCACTCGCTCTCTTTCGGAGCATTCACGATTCCGACCACTGCAAAAACAACACATGTGCGTAGAATTACCAAAACGCAATTTTAAGCCAATGCCATGGCAAGATCCCACCAGGTTTGAACAGGAAAAATTATGAAGACCGATCATAATCATAACTTGTAACCTCGAATTAATGCGATCGAGATAACTCGCTTCAGTTTTCGCACATATGGGGCAGGTGATCTTCTGGCTTAAAACAATGGCGTCTTCTAATGCCGCAAAACTTAGCATGGTTAATGATTGCTATTAAATCAAAGGATGTTAGTGACGCTGAACTTAATTTTAATCATCTAAAATGGCCTGAAAAGGTAAGTTTTTAAGCGCTTTGTCATTGAAATTTTTTTGGCATTTGTCCGAGCTCAAGAAATCTTGAAAAATGTGGAATTACTACAACGTCTACAAGTTATGAGCTGTGTAGGTGCCCGGGTTGAGGTTTGCGATTTACGTTTTGCTCGAGGCGAATCGAACACATGTCAGAGTTCGACTGAAAATCCATAGTCGAGAAGGCCCCATGGTCGAGTGCGATTGAAAAAACTCATCGGTCGAACATGGTCGAAACGTTTTCCTCGGTCGAATTTGGTCGAAATGTTCTTCCTCGATCGAACTTGGTCGAAACATAGACAACTTCTCTTGAATCGGTTGAAACATACCATTTTTTGGTCGAGCCGTTCGAAACATAAATCGCAAACGTCGACGCGGGGTATCCATGAATCGCATGTTTTTTAGCTTCTTTTGCTACAAGCTAATCATACTAGGAAAGAAAAGCGCGGAACAGTCAAATTCTGAAAAGCGCCCTAAAACTTCTGAAAAAATTTAAAAAACATATCTGTGAAATTTTTGTGGGAGAACTTTAAATAAATATGGCTGATCAATTTTGATAATTTCTCTACTTTACACTTCCCGCCAGAAAACAATCATAATGCCATGGCGTTGCAGTTGTTTTTGTCGTCGCACATGCTGACATAGACTGACACGGAATCCACCTGGTCACTTTTCATACTTGACTCATTGATCCAGCTCTTTATTTTATCTGCCGTCAACGTAGTTTCCATGGCACTCAGAACTCAAACAATAAAGCTGCTAGAATTTTCATGTAACATTAACCTGCACTATTGAACAGAACAGAAGGTTGATTTTAAAAACGCAGCGTTTAAAACCTAACTTCAAAACAAAAACAAAACTAATGATAACAAAAAATATATGTTTTTGATAACCTTCCTCTCAAACATTGTCAACGCAAAATGATTAATTTCGTTGCTATTAGCGCATTATTAATATCAATTACATGATTTCGATTCAATTTTAACCATTTTTGAGTCGGATTAAATAGACGGATGCGCCGTGTTTATAATGAGAAATTTAAAATATGGTGGGCAAAATGGCGGAGTTGGAATCTTTCACATCTCATAACTTGCTAAAATTTTAGCAAGCAAATATTTTTTCAGTATTTTACTTAGAGCGCCGATTTTGTTCAAATTACTTGCCAATTCATTTCTTTTTTGCCAAAATTTGGCGCGTGTCGGCGAAACTTTGCACTTTTTTTTCAAAATTTGGAACAAAATAAATCCGAAGTCTAGTAAAAACGCTCGGCTAAAAATAGCGTTTGAAAAAATCTAAGCTGACAATTTAAATGTCCGAAACTTAGGCTGAACGTTTGTTTGATCGAAATCTTTAATCTAAGTAATCGCTATCTTTAAGTAAAAGAACTTTTTTGAATCCTTGGAACTCTTTTTTTTAGTCAAAAAATAAATGTCCGCAAATTATCGTATTCCTTCGATTGGCATTCAAGGAGTGTTTGTAAATTTAAATATAAAAAATCAGCACTCTCAATTAAACCTCTTGAAATATCGAGTTATTTATCATACAGAAACTATTTCAATTGTAATTTGATCGGCTCTTAAAAGGTTACGCACTATCAAAAGCTGTTTTTTTGCACTTGTTTTCCCTATTTTGAGTGACGTTTCTTAATTTTTTTATTATATTTGTAATGAAATGAAACTGCATGCTAAGGCAGATTGCCAACTCTGGATAATTACATACATTTAATTTCTTTGATATCAATGGGCCACGGTGAAGTTTTCGTAGTATAAGAATGTACACAGTAAAAGTCAACACAGACGTTCACAATTTGAATAACAATTTTTAAAAAATGTTAAGTGGGTTTCTGCACCAATATTAACTAAATTGATTCAACAATGTTTTGAAATGGCATTTTTCCTGGTAGCCTTTATTTGACCAAATTCACTCCAATAAAAAAAATAGTAATCAGGCAGTTCCCTCAAATTTTCGTCCAAAAGCTTTACCGCCATCGATAGGCAAGCTCCTTAAACAATTCATACACAACCGCTGATTTCATAATTAAATAAAGTTGTTTTAATCAACATAAATTAGTTCAATGTTTGGTCATGTCGAGGAACCGTTGGTGCAATTGTTTGACTTATCGGAGTTAAAAGTCGCAATTCACTACACTTAATTCTGGCGGTAGATCACTTAATTCTGTCGAAAATGCAATTCGCATGAACCAAAAGGTTCAATTGGTCAAATAATAAGATTTTATTTGAGTAATAGGAAGTAAAAAGTAAACAACTAATCGTGCAAACTCAAAACTATGGAAAGTCTGATTTGGTGTTTTTCCAAGAGAAACTGTGGATCAACTGCTTTTCATATATTTTTTTATGGAAATCAACTCAAACCAGGCAAACACACAATCTATACTAAATACACTCGACCGTGTAATTAGAAAATGTACACTGGGAAGTCCGTGCATGCTGAACACCATGCTGCTTTGAACAAAACAGCAGCATTATGAAACCAAAACAAGGACATTAAGCGAAAATAAAAAGAAAACATTATTTTTTTTGGAAATTCAACCAAAAAAAATAACATCCCAGAAAATTTTAACCTAAAGGATCAGCCAAATGAGCGATTTTTAGGAGTTCACATAACTACTGAGCCTCAATTAACACGTTGGTTCTGTTGGTTAAACATCCCGAAATACAGCAGCCCAGCTAGAAGACGGCCAAGAGGAGTATAAAAAACTCAACTGAGTCCATTGTTGCTAGTCTGTGAAAAATTTTAAGCATCATTGTCATTATCGTAAGCTTTCATCCTAATTTTCTGGAAAAATTGAAAAATTTTTCCATGAAAATTTTTCTGGAAAACCTGAAAAAACTTTTAGGTTTTTTAAAGATTTTTATATCTTGGATAAGCAAGAACTTTTGAGAAGTTTTTTCTATTAGTTAAATGAGGCTCTTCTTTTTTGTATTTTTTTCCACGAAAATTTTTTTTGTTCTTGGGCGAAAACCCTAACAAATAAAATCAAAGTATTTACATAACTTGATTTCAAATTTAGATAATATTTTTCTCACTGTGTATCACATTGTATCATAAACTAACTGATAAATTTCTGCTCTGAGACCTTTGTGAACGGACTTGTATGTTCAATGGTGCTCTCCTAGGAATTAAAATTGTTGACATGATTGGTAAATTTATCTATATCACACAATAGAAATGCAAACAAACTATTATGATTAATAAGATCAGTGGTTCTTCAATTAGTAAAACGCTTCACTTAGTCGTAATAGCATGCCGTCGTAATAACTTGAAATTTTACAGGCGGGGGTTTTGTGTCTTTTTGTAATTAAGCTAAAAGCTAACTAATGATATAATCTTTGTTAAACAAAAAATTAATAAGCCCAAAACTAACTTGTACCTCAATTTCGGTGCCTCAAAAATTTTTAGTGAAATAGATTACGAGTGTCTTGAAGGAAAATGAAAGCGAAATAGACTGCAATAGAAAATACATAACAGGGGATTCCAATAGAAATTGAAAACTATTGATTTCAAATTTTTTAGCAACGCCATAAGAAACAGTTTAACCAACCATTTTTTGTAAAATTTCGATTCCAAACACTTTTTTTTTGCAAATTGTTAACTCACTTTTTAACGAATTCTGTATGACAACAAGTTCAGCCAAAGTTTTCATTCCTTCAAAAGCAAAGTTTAATTTTAAATGTTTTATCAGAATAAACATTCCAATGGATGTTTTCTTAAGAAACTTACCAATATAAACAACTCATGCAATTTTGATGGACTTTGACTCATGTTTTTTTTCAATTGACAGATATTAATTCTACATCAGCTTTGTTCAGTTTTTTCGAACTGTTAAAAACAATTTCCATTTACTTAACATTTTTTGTGCTCTTATTCTCTCTAACACCCCGCAGAGAAAGTCAAACCTTTCCGTTCTACAGAATACTAAGAGTTGAGATAATGAAATGGGTAAAAAAAATACCTTCTCATAGAGAAAACTTTGTTCTGATACACCGTTTATACGCTTCAATTTTAGTAGGATAGATCGAAACACTTCTTTGTGTTATCATTTGTGTTAAATTTTGCCCAAAGTAAGCATGAATGAAGGGATGATCAAGGCTGTTTCAACGAAAAAGTCATAATTTTTCTCCAACGCTGATTCAAGCTCTGATGAATGACATGTGATCGATCCATGATCAGATCTGAGACACATCAACGAATCAGCGCTATAAGTTACTATACAAATGACTCTGATTCATCTCTAGTCAGGACTGATTTTGCAAGTATACAACAGCAGATAAAAAATAAAAGCACCCTATAATTAGGAATTGATGTATCTACACTAAATGGAACCCTATAAATAATTAGAACTAATTTGGTTGGCAATCCCAAGATTTCCGGATCGATGCCCATACGCAGTCAACTATCCTAAAATTGGTCTGCATAACAAAAACCACCCCGGGCATATATATTCTTCACTTTCTTCGAAAGTCGCAACAAAAACTATTAAGTCAAGTACGAAACTACATTGAACATTGAGTATTATTCAAACTGATTTGTCACCTATTTTCAAAAATGTGGTTTAAATATTGGAACTTTCTAAACGTTTTTCTCCACATCGAGAAATTTGTTTTGAAACTTTTGTAAATCCAAATCAAGGCTTCAAGTGATTTAATATCATACTACATTTGACCCACAAGTTTTCCTTAAATTATTCAACACTGGGAAGAAAACGTGGACCCCACACCATAGTTTCTTCCCTTCCCTTTGTGAAATTGTCAATGCAAAAACTTTTGAAGCAACAGGTTTAAGTTGAACAACCAATTTTAAATGATTTTTAAGTTTTGGTGGAACAGCAACTTTTATTGGGAGTTTTTAAAGATTTAAAGATTTTTGGTGAAACAGTAAGTACAATAGGGAGTTTATAGATTTTTAAATTTTCAGACGGAAAAATTAATACTGAAAACGGGTGCAAAAAAGCAGTTTTCTTACTGTTTCTTATTATTGCTAGAAGTTATCAATATCAAAATGTAAATTGGCAAACACGTTCGGGTTTTCTAGTTTTCAGTTTTTGTTTCTTTTTGCTTCCGAAACTTGCTATAAAGCCATCAGATAATTCATTCAGATCCTAACTACCAAATGTGTTAAGAAGAATGAAAAAACACCGTTTGTGTTAGATTCCGTTTCAATGCTTGGATTGTCAAAAACCCCTAACTGGATTGCCGAAAAAAAAGTTGGCCTTCAATTAACAAATTTTGACCGAAACGTTTTAGACTGATTTTTTATTCTGTGAAATTATGGGGATTTGAACATTTCCGACTAAATCAACATTATAGGTTTGCACGCAATAACTTAACCATGTCTTCCAAGGTACTCAGAAGCAGAGGTTTACTGTAGTTATCCATTGATTGAACAGCATGCAAAAGAGGCGACTGAAAGTGATGCAGCCTTGAAACCAGAGTACCAATGTAATTGGAGTTCCTTATAGAGGCGATTTGTGGAAGCGGCAGGCAGGCGTCAAAACCACTTGCCAATTGATCTGAACCTTATGTTCAAGGCGAGGAACATCAGCCCAAAAGTGTGGTAGAAAACGCGCAAGAAAATGTATTCAAGACAGCAAACATCAGAGAAAGCAGCAGCTGAGAGACATGTGTGATGTGAGTGTTGAAAAAAGATGCACGATGCCCAAACACTTAAACGAACGTCTAAGGCGATGAACTACTCAGGCTTAAAAATCATTCCAAATTGAATTGAGGCTATAGCTAATTGATCCAAATATTGCGTTGATAAGCTCAAAATGTTTCATTTTTTGGTCAAGGCAGCTTTGCGTGGGGGGGGGGGGGGGGGGTTTGTTGAGAGCGGGTGAAGTTTTTTTATCGAAATTTTTTTCAAAGGTTTTTTTTCATCAAAAGTAACCTTATAAGCGTCGAAGTAAACATAAAGAAAGGCCTTTAAATGGTAACTTCCCAAATGGCATAATTCCCAAATGGCATAAAGATGGAAACTTTTCCCAAATGGCATAAATTTCAAGTTTTCATTGTAATTTAAACATTTTCTATCTATTTCTAATTCTAACATTTTTTCAGGAACAAAAGCATGTGAACAAGATACAAGATTTGGAATTAATTGCTTCCAAACAAATTTACGCAACAAATTGTCAAAAAAGTTGACCACAAGAAGCTTATTAATAACCGCAAGCTTATGATTCTTGCTTTTGATGGAAAAAAATTCTACAACTTTTTGAAGATAAAATGTCAATCAACATTTGCATTGACAATTTGACTTTTTTCCCACATTTTTCACGACAAATTGATCTCGATTTTTTCAATGCAACAGTTGCATGTAATTTATGCCATTTGGGAAATTTTTCATTTTTATGCCATTTGGGAATTATGCCATTTGAGACGTAATCCTTTAAATGAATTGACCAGGGTGGAATTTTTACCGCCATCTTTTAATGAAACTTATGTACCCAGTGATAAATCTTTTGCGCTTTCAGAATGGGTTGACTTACTAGCTGGGAGCTGATCTGATGGTATTGCGCCCATCTGCAAAAAATGTTCCTTAGCCATCAGTATAACACATGAAAGAGTAACGTTTTTGATCTCGCCCGTGTTGGAGAATGTGCTCAGAGCCATGGAGAGGCAACCACTTGATAGAGTTCCAGTGGTGTCAGGGTCCTCATCTTTTTCAGTTGGACACCCGGGAATTGCCGACTTTTCATCTGGATAGTCAGGGGCTCTGCCCATTCCACTGAATTCACTGTTACTGGTAACAAACTCTGAAAATTTTCATCATCTTTCATTGGTTTTATAACTTCAAACCTTTTGGAAACGTTGCGACTGCTAAGTTTATTGAGAGCCTATAAAGTTTATGCGATGAGCTAAATAACTTCACTGTAGCGTTCTCAAAATGCATGAGTTTGTTTTTGTACATTATGTTCTGTTTTTCATGGTTGTCAAAAAATAAATCTAAGCTGTGTTGTAAAGAAATCAAAGTTCTGAAGTGGAACGATATTTGCCCATCTAATTCTCCCCGGGTAAAATTCAGTGTCACAGAAAATGGAATTACTGGATGCGTGACCAGTCATTTCCGCCCCAGTCATCTTCGCCTCAAAAGCAGTCATTTCCGAACTGACTTCTTTTGGGGCGGAGTTAACTGGAGTGGAAGTGACTGGAGCGGAAGTGACTGGGGCGGAAGTGACTGGGGCGGAAATGACTGAGAGCGGCCGGACATTTTGGTAAGCTTTTCTGCTGCTCAATGTTGTTAGTGCTCCTTAAAATATTCGCAACACAACTTTGACACTATTTTTTTCCTAATGTATTATTGTTTCGCAAAAAAAAAATCAATAAAACAAGGTTTAGATTTCAAGCAATAATTAAAAAATTTTCTGCTGCTTATACAGTGTTAATTAAATTACTGGAAAAATTTAAGAAAATCTGATGTTTTAACATTTTCTTTTCAAAACCAGTTCAGTTGAATTTAGACGAAAAATGATTCAGACAAAATAAGATTAGTCTTTTGCTAAAACCAAAAAGTTTTTATTTGTGCAATTTGGTATGGAGATCACTGAGTCTTGAGAGGCAATTTGGTCTCGGGAGGCTCACTGAGTAACATAACATAGTGACGCCTACCTCACCTTTACCCGTATCTAAAAAACATGACCAAATTGGTTAAAAGAATCTTGGCACTTGTCAATTATTAGTGTTGACAGGGGGACAGATCGAGTTATAAAACGTTTGAGAAGGAGTGAAATAAGCAGATGCCAGAATTGACAGGGAATGCGAGACTTACAAAAAAGGGAAACGAAGTAAAAGAACAAGAATGTACCGGAGAGTCTCCAAGAATCAGATCAATTATTGAAAAGGAGTCTGTCTATTAGTTGGTTCTGAACGTAAGAGAACGATTATAAGGGGCCAGTTGGTTCTCTGCTAGTTCGATGAAAATAGTGAGAAACAAAATTTAGCTATCCAAGATAGCAATTAAGGAAAAATACAGTAATAAAAGAAACGAACTGCTAGTGGCAATTGTCAAAAGCGACCGTGAAACCGTTCTTTTAAGTAAATTGTTAAACTATATTATCCGCGAAATGTTAAGTTTTTTTGAACAATTAGTTGAATTGACGTACGTTGATCAAAATAGTTGCGACTCAAGGAAAAAATATAGTGCATCACGAAAATAGTTAATTATATGAATACAATTAAGAGTAACTTGCAACCAAACAAAACTTTTCGGGATTGTGAGTAGTGTTAAGTTTCCGACGCCCCTCCAAACTTCGTCCCACAGGGATATTTTCTGCGGCGTAGTAAATTGAGACATACAGCGCGTAGAGGGCAATTCTTCGAACCTTACAGATATAACGGCCAATTTATTGTTAGAAAATTGATTTAAAACGTTTTGCATTATAATCTTTTTAATTTTTGCCTGAGTGAGTAAGACGTTCAGTTTGAATTCAACTTTATGATGAAAATTTAGGGTTGTTTTAACAACTAATTTGAGCCAAAAATTGAGCCACTAAATTTGCTCGCCGAGATTGTGGCCTTGGTTTCCGAAGAACAAATAGGTCCATACTAATTTCAGCAAAGTCCTAAGCAAGTTTTGTTGAACATGTTTTTCGTCTAGCAGTAAATTATTTTGAGAAAAAATGATTATAAGTTTAGTTTTTTATTGAAGTTTTTAAGAATATTTCAACCATTTCGAACGCGTGTTGACAGACTGGTCTTTTAATCTGTCCAAAAAAATTTTTCGAACAGGAACAAATTCAACTGATATTCTCATATTGAAAATTAAATGGCTTTCATTCCACAAATGTGCAGTTTTTCCAGCCCAAAACAAAATCTTGACAAAACTGCACTCATAATCAAACAACTTTGTTTTTTTATTTTACGTTTCTTTCTCACCTACTCTTCGATTCTGCAATGGAAGAGCTAGTATGATTGATTATAAAAACCCGTTAAAAACCTTCTGTCTAATTTTTTTCATCTTTGTATTAGAGTTAGCAAGCAAAATTGTCCAAACTTTGGTGCTTTGAACAAGCCAAGGTCTTTGTCACTTACGTTCGGTCACGAACACAACCCAAAGTTTTTCAGATATTAAATTTAGAAAAAAAACAAACTTTTGGTTCATGGAAAAATACTTGTCATACAATTTTCATATATGGAACAATGCTTATCATAGAGATTTCATACAATACTTTGTACGTATGGAAATGTATTGAATTGTATGATAAGAAGTTTTTGGTCAACCCGGGCAAGTAGCAATTGATGAACTACCACGTAACACTGCTGTTCAGCCGGGAGCAGTAAATTACATATACGTTAACGCGGAAATTCAATTTATAAAGCAGCATTTTTTCTACTTTCAAAGAAAACAGAATATTTATGTTCCGTGTGGTGTTTTGTTAAGTCAATTTTCGCCGATCGAAATACTGGTTTTCAATAAATTGTTTTTATACTCCATTGAAGATATTGACTTCTTGAGCTCAAACTTAAAAAGATGTTTTTACCTCCAATCATTTTTTGTAAAATGCTGGGGATATGAATTAAGCGCGCTTTGAAGAGTTTATTCACAATGCTGTGAGCAAGAGTAACGCGAGTTATTTATGCGTGGTGAATAATCCCGCACAATAAAATCGCTCTTTATTGAATTGAGGCTAGCTAATCGGTCGTAATAATTTCATACGGCTCAAAGTTTCACACTTTATTATTGTCCAAAGTTTTCATGGATTTTCATACTTTTTTGTTCCCAAAAACTATTCGATATGAAATAAGCGACAGTCGGAACATTCAGGGCTTTGCCCTGATATATGAGCAGTCTTTTTCACATCTAAAGCATGATGTCTGTCAAAAAAAAAGCCAGAAACAAATAATATAAAAAAAACTGGATAAAATTTTTAAAAAAGGCTCTTACAATTACAATTTTTTCGTCTGTGGGAAATTGTTTGTTGTTCTACTACACCTAATCAAAAGAACCAAAAAATTTGAGTTTCTTTAAAGTGACTAATTTAAATCAAATTCGGATATTCTCCGTAAATTTTGCAATCTGACAAATAATTGTAGAGAAAAAGGGAAAAATGGAAAAATTGTAAAGTCTTCCACCTTTCGGCTTAGATCTTTTCATAAATGACTACAATTATCCGCTTAAAATTTTAATGACGAAAAGAGCTTAAATTTATCTTAAACTAAACCACCTTAAATTAGACTCACTGTACTTAAATGAAGTTAGTTGTGAAACAGTTTTAGATTGGTAATAATTTTTCATCATGTAGGAAACCATTTCGACAGCACTTCAATTTAAAAATCAAGGACCATGAAAAAGTTTTATGCATAAAACGACGAGTTTTTAATGAATAGAATTGAAAGTTAGTGATCTCCTTTGTGGGCGCTTGGATTGAAGGTAGAACGAAATATAGTTCCATATGATAGCTACTGAATCTAGCAAACGGGCAAGAGTTGAGTCATACACTTCTATCTTTGCTTCGCAAGTTTTTTTATTTTAAAAAAGGAAAATTTAAAAGCTTTATATTAAAAAACCTCATCAAATGATGAGGATTTTTTTACTCTCCTCAATGTGAGGTGGACAAAGCAAAAATAATTTTTAAGGTAAGAAATTAAAGGAAAAATAAATACAAAAGCGAAAAATTGTGGTACAAGTAGGCTAAAGGGGTCTCAAGAAACAAAACAGGTCGCTAATGTAAACAGGCAGGCTCAAATTTGTTCAATTTATGGCTTTGATGATGTCAATTAAAGTTAAGTTTCGGCGCGAATGAGGCAAGTTAATTACGTTTAAGAAAAAGAGTGAAAATGACTGACCGGCCTATTTTGAGTTAGTTAGTTGCGGTATTCGCCTAAAATTAATAAAATTTGGGACCACGTTCTCACACTTGCTTTTTTACCAGAACCCTCAATCACACTTAAGGGGGTTTACCAGAACCCTCAGTGACTTGGATCAAAATTTTTATGCTGAATTATGCTAGGACAATAAGCCGACGGAGACTTCAAACCGAAATTTAACTTTACAAGCAGCTGAAAATGTTGTTTTTATTTTCAACAATTTAAGCAATTTTAGTTCCTAATAAACTTTATTCATAACAACGTACCAATTAGGAGTGGCATGAGATAGTTTAATCAGCCGGATTTTGAAATGTTTAAGTTTTACTCATGAAAAACCCCTTCAATAATGTTTTAATATTTAATATTATTAAAATCCAACTAGAGGCTCAAAAACTATATAAACCAATAACTTGTGAAGAACATTCATGAAATTAAGAAATTCTTCAGAACAGTTTTGAATCAAATTTCTTGACTTTTTGACAAAATGTTTGGCTTGAAGTCTCTAATTTTACGATTCGGCTGGAAGTCTTTTCGGCTTGATTTCCGGCACTCACTGAAAAATGTCTTACTTATTCGACTTATTCGTACAGAATTCGTTAAATTGCTATCACCAATTGATCTGCAAAAATTACACTTAATATGTAAAAAAGAGCAAAAAGAAAGAAAATGCAACAGTCACGAAAGTTCGCCGTGAGCTTTTCTTCGGTTGTACCAGTTGTAGTCCTTATTATTTTGGTCGCGCCGGCCGCAGAAAATTTTTCTGGGTTGCGCCGGTAGCGGGCACATCTCCTCGGTCTGCAATTTCTGGAAATGCCAAATTTTGGTGGCGACACCGGAAAATTATCAAAATTTTGTCGCCACAGCCAAATCAAAAACCGCAACTTGGGCCCGAGTAAAAACGTATTTTGAAACATCGAGGCTTGTCGCATGTTGCTGAGCGAAAAGAGCAAAACTTTAAATCATGAATTCTGTGAGTGAAATTTACCAATCGTTTGCTATGCTAAAAATTGTTCTCTCACCGAATGCCGCATCGAAGATTTCTTTGGCGTCACCTCCTGATCTGCATGTTGAGCATTGGGCGCAACTATGTTCTTGCAGTCGAGCAGGACTGCAGAGCAAAATTAGAATTAAAATATACAGTTTACGAGATCTCCCGATCATAATTTATCATACACTATATCATCAAAATTGTTACCTACTCTTTTCAATATTTTCAACCGAAACTTGTCGTAATTTTTTCAAAATTATATAAAACGATTAATAAAAAATTGAACAATTTGCGCCAAAAAACTGTGAATATGTGAATATTTGAGTAAATCCCATTATCATGCAAACGAAAATTAAAAGTTCAATCAAAAGAAAAAACAAATGCGCACCTGCGTAGAAAATCAATGCCGCCGGGAACAGATAAGGCATTATTTTTTATTTCAGCTGATGAAATGAATGAGTACCACTCTCAAAAATTTCTTTAATTATGGAGTCAGCTGCTCAGAAATATTTCTGCAATTATCATTTTTCAATTAGCCTTACTGGTGTTTAATTGCAAGAAAGCAAGAAAGAAAAAAATTCATTACTTTTCAAAACATAAGAAATCTAAATAGCACATGTAGTCAAATTGGATCCATCTTGGGATTATAGAGGCCTCAAAGCTTTAACAACCGCAGACATATAACCTCCAATAATCGTAATCTACGGTTTTGCTTCCCGATACTTAGATTTGGTTTGTCGTCTTTGTTGTGACCTGGTTTGGGCTTTAGTATTGGCTTGATTTGATTAGACTTATTGAGACGTGGAAATAAGCTAATTCTAATTTCGATTTGGCCTACCATTTTGTTGATTTTTTCTCTAATCTAATGTCTCTAATCTATGTATGGTTTTTATCAATCTTAATTAGTATTGATCTGCTCGAGACTTGTTTGGTCGCAAAAGATAAGTTTAAGTCGGGGGTGGCTTTCTTTAAGAGTAATTTCGGATAGGGTACACCGTCTGTTCGTCACACTATCTAAATATCGGCGGGATAAATTCGTGCAACTTCTTGGCTCAATACCGATCTAAATCTTACTCTTATACTTCCTAGTCTCAATAGATCTAGTATATGCTGGTATTCTTGCGAGAATGGAGGGGAGGAAGAGCAACTGCTTTCCAAGTTACATTTATTCTTCTCTGGCTGAAACTATAAATAGTTTCAGCCTTACAAATTGTTGTATCTTTTAGCCATGGGCAATTATTGGTTTGTTCTAAGGATTGTAGTGATAGTTATCAAAAACTTAATTAAATATATAGAATAATTTTTGAACTTGTTCCACATAGGCTAGTTTTAAACTGATCATTCTAGTAGTTACTTTTACTTCTATTTTAGTAAAATTTTCTCTAATCAAAAATGTTTAAGCAGCAAAATGGCCAGTCGTGAAAAATAAATGTTAAAAAAAGCATTTTTTATGACCGGCAAAACCTAAGCATTTGAGAGGATGCAGCCATCAAGTCAAAGATTACCTTTCGGTAAACACACATTTGATAGTTTGGCACGTTGACATGCCACATTATGTAAGTACAGCGGAGCAATAAATTAAAACGCGCCTTTTAATTCATTTGTTGTTCTATAACCTTGGTAAGAAATTGATCTGATCAAAAGCCTGTGTAATCAACGATAGATTCGATTAAAGAACCAACCACTCAATTTAATGTCTGTCGAAGAGCTTAGTCTTTCAGGAGTTTAATTTTGAGGATTTCTAGTTAAGTTGTTTTCCCCATTTGTTAAATACAAACAAACGGTTTTTTCTACTTATTTTGCCCATATTTTTTTGTATTTTTCAATCTGCATAAATGCAGATAAAAAAACGGATTGTACTGATTGGCTTGGTTTGTTCTTCAGCTGATTTCTATCAAGGACGAATTTTGAAGGTGGTTCGTTTTTACTGGAGCTACTTTCTGTATTTTTTCTGGTCTGAGTAAAACTCTGAGGCTTTTCGTTGCAATTTTCGAAAAAAATGACGAACATTTGTGCTCGGGGTGATTTTTTTCTCCAAATAAGTTTCGACTTTTTAACTAGCAATCTTTGACGAGATTATTTACTTCATTCAAAAAGTATTGTTGTCTTGAGTTCAATTTTAAAAAAATGTTCCAACTCTGCTCATTTTTTGTAAGATCATGGGTTTTTTTTAAATTGCAAAATTGGTAAAAACATGGGACAATTATTGCGCAATATAAATCGTGCTATTAATGCGTAAACGGATATAACTCATCTTAGAAATCGTTCCAATTGGAATTTAGGCATAATAGTTAGTGTATTCGATTTTTTGCTAACAGCAAAACGTATAACTTTGTACTATAAATAGAATGTGAGGTCATAATTTTCAAAAAAAAATGATTTTAATATGTGTAAATTTTCTTCTGAAATTTTCATCCACTTTCCTAAAGTGAAGACTACTGCATCGAACTTAAAAGTCCTGATACGAGCAGTTTAAACTGAAACATTTTTGAAGAATTCACCAGCAATCTATAGTCTGAGCCCATTCGGCTATTTTTATGTCTTTGTAAAATTGTGAACAAAAGATTTTGAGCTGATACTAAATTTGCTTGAAAACTTTTATTCAAACATATTGAAGCAAAAAAAAATTGTACGTATCAAGGCGAAAACCTGACTGTTTCGACTGTTTTGAAAAACCTATGAATCAGTGTTCGCTGTAAAATAATGACAAATTTTTATAAACAATGTGAAAAATTAAGAAAAATGTTAAAAACTAAAAAAAAGAAAATTTTTTGAAACCATTCCTCACACGCCATAAACAAAAAAAACTCATAGGTTTTGCTCCTAGTAAAATTGCAATTATAACAAATAGCTTGCATTAATCGAATTGAAACAATTTAAAAGACGGATAAAATCTCCGCCTACGCATGAAAAGCTTGGAATATATCGTCTCTATTGGCCAAATTGGCAGTTCTTTAAACACCTATAAGCTTATGACAATTGATCACAGTCAAAATATTTTTTTTGAAATTGAATTCAAAACAACAAAAATTTTCGGACGACAAAAAAAATTCGTAAAAAATGCCTGTTAAAAAATCTAAATTTGTCTGAAAAAATCCATCCCGAGCACAAATATGTCGTCATTTTTCCTCAAAAAAAGGGGCAAAATATTTCAGTTCAAAATATTGATGGTTGGGCGCAAAAAATAAAAAGAACCTAAAGAGTCTCCCCTCGATCAACTACTTACTTATTTGCAAATTTTGGTTTGTTTCGACCTTCTCGACCCAACAAAAAAATGGTTCGACATTGTTCGTCGCAGTTAAGATGTGTTTCGAATTTCTCGACCAAAGTTCGATAGGTTTCAATTTTCTCGACTAAAGTTGGGTATGTTCCGACCAAAAACAAATTGTCAGGTACGTTTCGACCCGACTAAAATTGGGATTTTCTCGACCAAAAAAAATCCCAAAATTTTCTTTGAAAGTCAGAACAGCAAGGTTCTTTGTTTCAGGAAAAAGCCCTGAAACTATCAGGAAGAAGCCCTCCTCGAGAAAACCCATCAGAGGGAAGAGCCTTAAAGATTCCCAACTAATTATTGCTTCGGAGAAATTGTTTCGGCAAAATGCAAAATTCTTCTTTTGCGAAAACTTTTGTTCTAGTTGTCATACACGTAAACTTTTGTTCTAGTTGAATTTTCCAATTTAGCTTTTATTTTTTCCAACTATCTGGTCTGAAACTGTTGATGTGAAAACTGATATTTGAGGAATTAGATTTCCAAAACTGAAAAGATCCCTCTGAAACTTTCAGTTTTGCGTTAAGCAAATCTCCTCAATTTACTGCTGCGGGTTGCAACTTTCTGACGGAGGTCTTTTTTGAGCAGTTTTTTGCGCTCAACTTCCGATCTAAATTTAATACAAACCTTTTCTAAAAATTAGGTCGTGATCTACCGTACAATCTACCCCCCCTATGAGATCTACCGTGGAATCCCCTCCCCAAGCATGTAATATTTTTGAAAAATGATTGTATAAAATGTGCATTTCATACAAACGCGCAAATAAAATTGGTTTTACATTGTTTATGCTGTTAATTAAGCAAAATTAAGGTTTCAATTGATATTTCTGTAGTATTATGTTTAATTTTGAATGAATCTAGGCTGTACTCAAAATTAGCCGATGTAAAATCCATATTTTGTCCCTCCTCAATCGATTTGGAAGGGAAGTTGTACGGTTGATCAGTTTCGACTTTGTGCTCACTTAAAATTCCCTCTCGACCGCGGAATTTCACTTGCAAAGCTGCACTTGCTCGACTTTCAAAGTCGTAACATAAGTCGAGTACCTCAACCCGGGTAACAAGGCACAAAATTCGTATATGTTTAACTGTTCAATTGTAGTTCTGACATTTGTAACGAAAATCATGGAATATTTTTGCTCGGTTGAGTTTTTTCAGTGCAGTTGCAAAACTGCACTTGCTCGACTTTCAAAGTCATAACAGATGTCGAGTACCTCAACCCGGGTAACAAGGCACAAAATTCTTATATGTTTAACTGTTCAATTGTAGTTCTGACATTTGTAACGAAAATCATGGAATATTTTTGCTCGGGTAAATTTTTTTCTTCAGACAAATTTAGACTTTTTAAATAGCCATTTGTGACGGATTTTTAAAATACCATTCGAAAGATATTGTTGTCATAAGCTAAAATTTGAAAAAATACTTCCCCTCTGATCATTTTTTGTGAAGTTATGGGAGTTTAAAGATTACCATTTTGGCCAATTTAGGACAATTAACGCGCAATATATTTCGCGCTTTTACCGCGTAAGCGGAGATTGGATCTACTTAACAATCTCCCCCCTTTCAAGAAAGGGGGTAAATCATTAAGTAGATAACCTGCAGCGAATTTCCGACTAATCAGGATGTAGTAAAACTCAAATTTACATAGAACACTCTAGTGCGAATTTACTGTTTTTATTTACAGGGGTGGGGTTCTTTAATAGATACAATAGGAGTAGGGGATTGTTATGTAGATCCCGGAAATTTAATCCGTCCTAGTAATCGTTCCAAATTGGTTGAAAGAAGGTTATTTGTCAAAATTGATTTGTAAAAGTAACGAAATCTATCCTTTTGTACTTTATTTGGCGAGTGGGGAGATTGATGTTTAAAAAAAATCTCAAATTTTAGAAAAAATTTTTTAAATTATATTTAATTACATTTAAATTTTTTATATTATTACTGCTCTATAGACTTTAAAAGGCAATTGGAACAATCAGGGCTTCGCCCTGATGCGAGCAGTCTTATTGTTCCGACTTTCGATACGAAGGTAACGGAATAATTGTGCTCGGGGTGGGTTTTTTCTTCAGACAAAATTCGACTTTTTAACTAGCCATTTTTGAAGGAATTTGTTTATATCATTCGAAAGCTATTGTTGTCTTGAGCTTAAATTTGAAAAGATATTTCACCCGTGATCATTTTTCGTAAAGTTATGGGGGTTTAAAGATTGCCATTTCGGCCAATTTGGGACAATTAACGAGCGATATATTTTGCGCTATTAACGCGTAAGCGGAGATTTAATCCGTCTTATAAATCGTTCCAAATTGGTTGAAAAAAACTTATTTGTCATAATTGATTTGTTAGAAAGAGCGAAATCTATTCTTTTATACTTTATATGGCGTGTGGGGAGATGATTTCATTAAAAAAAAATCAAATTTTAGATATCTTTTTTCATTTTATTTTATTGCATTTAATTTTTTTTATGTTACTACTGCTCCATAAACCTTAAATGGCAGTCGGAACATTCTTCTTCAGACAAATTTTGCCCTGATACGAGCAGTCTTGTTGTTCCGTTTTTCGATACGAAAGTAACGGAATATTTGTGCTCGGGTGGGTTTTTTTTTCTTCAGACAAATTTCGACTTTTTATCTAGACATTTTGACGGAATTTTTTTATATCATTCCAAATGTATTGTTGTCCTGAGCTCAAATTTGAAAAGATATTTCACCTGTGATCCTTTTTGGTAAAGTTATGGGGTTTTAAAGATTGCCATTTTGGCTAATTTGGGACAATTAACGCGCGATATATTTCGCGCTATAAACGCGTAATTGGAGAATTAATCCGTCTTAGAAATCGTTTCAAATTGGTTTACCGAAGCTTATTTGCCATAATTGATTTGTTACAAGTAGCGAAATCTATCCTTTTGTACTTTATATGGCGTGTGGGGGGATGATTTCCACAAAAAATTTCAAATTTTAGAAGAAAAAAATTTCATTTTGTTTTTTTACTTTTAATTTTTTTATGTTATTACTGCTCCATAAACCTTAATAGGCAGTCGGAACATTAAGATCTTCGCCCTGATACGAGCAGTCTTGTTTCTTTATAGGAGGGATTCGTTATCCGCACGCAAATCTAATTGTGGCCAATGTAATTTCATATTCTGATTTGTCTGTTCCTAGCCCGTGATATGGAGGTGGAGCAATAAGCAGAATGGTCTAAGAGCAGAATGGGTCCAAGAGCAGGAAAACAGAAAAATAATAGCTTTTTATACTTAAACGGGCTAATTGATAAAGAAATTATTAGAATCGTCAAAAATGTCAAAAAAATGAATAAATGAGTTGAAGGATCTTGTTAACTATTTCTTCTCATATGGTACCTTGTAACGAATCCCCCCTACAAAGAAAGAATTGAACGGCTAAGCATATACGAAATTTGTATCTTGTTAACATGTTAACTATTCCACTATTCCCCCCTATTGCAATATGGGGGGAAATAGTTAACATGATTCGAGTTGACTAATTTCATCAAGTTTTGGCACTTCATTTTTTTTTATAATTTAAATCAAATTACTTAAATTAGTACTGATAAAAATATTAGTTTCCTAGGTATTATTGACAATTCTAAAACTCTATTCACCGATAATCTTTTAAATGTTAATAATTTTCTGTTTTTCTGCTCTGAGAACCATTCTGCTCTTTGACCACTCTGCTTATTGACTGGCGACCATACAATATAAAGATCAAGAAGCTGAAAATTATCGGGTGCCGGACATCATGCCGACGGGACTTCGAGCCGAATTGTAAAATTAGGGACTTCAAGCCGATTAGTTCCTAATAAAGTCGTGAAATATGAGTAATTTGAAAACTTTTTTGAAGAATTTCTGAATTTCATGATCTTTCTTTTTTAGTTATTATAAAATTTAAGCCTCCAAATGATGTTTCGGAAAGTTGAAAAGTAAAACATGGTTGAAGGCATTTTTCATGTTTATAATTTATGCATTTCAAAAATCGATTGATGTTATTAACGGATGACGATCAGAAGTATTGCATTGTCATGAACAACGCTTATTATGGACTGAACATGCCTACATTTTTCGTTTTGCAGATAATAAAATAAAGTTTTGAGGTGCTGGCAAAGTTTTAATTTCGGTTTGAAGTCCCTTCGGCTTGAAGTCCCGTCGGCCTGTTGTCCTAGACCCCAAAATCATCTGCTAGCATAGCCATGCATCATGTAAATAACTCTACATTTCTGAGAAATTAGTATTAAGACCTACGATTAGTGGGTACCGGACATCAAGCCGACGGTACTTCAAGCCGAATCGTAAAATTAAGGACTTCAAGTCGAGTAGTTCCTTTTAAACTCGTAAAATATGATTAATTTGAAAACTTTTTTGAAGAATTTCTGAATTTCATGATCTTTGTTCACAAGTTAATGGCGTTTTTTCATAAAATTTAAGCCTCCAAATGATGTTTCGGAAAGTTGAAAAGTAAAACATGGTTGAAATAATTTTTCATGTTTATAATTCATGCATTTCAAAAATCGATTGATGTTATTAGTGGATGATGATCAAAAGTAGTGCATTGTCATGAATAACGTTTATTATGGACTAAACTTACCAAAATTTTTGAAAAACAACGTTTTACAGATGATAAAATAAAGTTTTGAGGTGCTGGCAAAGTTTTAATTTCAGCTTGAAGTCCCTTCGACTTGATGTCCCGTCGGCTTGTTATCCTAGACCCACGATTAGTTGCGAACAGTTAAAACAGTTGCGAACAGTTGAAACAGTTGCGAACAGTTGAAACAGTTGCGAACAGTTGAAACAGACAAAATATATTGTTCAAATAAGGCGACAGGATATTAAGGCGACAAAACATTTAGACGACAAAAATGTATTAGCATACAAAACTACTACTAATACAGGCAATGCCAACCCAAAAATTTCTTACAGATAACGAACCGCGCCTAAATTCCAGAGTTTTAGCCCTTATTTTTTCATTTAGCTGCCGATGTTTTCTTTTTCGGCCTCATTTTGATCGAAAAACGGAAAGTAAAGGTTGATGCGGGTTTAAAGATTGCCATTTTGGCTAATTTGGGCCAATTAACGCGCGATATATTTCGCGCTACTAACGCGTAATTGGAGAGTTAATCCGTCTTAGAAATTGTTCCAAATTGGTTTACCGAAGCTTATTTGCCATAATTGATTTGTTACAAGTAGCGAAATTTATCCTTTTGTACTTTATATGGCGTGTGGGGTGATAATTTCCACAAAAAATTTCAACTTTTAGAAGAAAAAAATTTAATTTTGTTTTATTACTTTTAATTTTTTAATGTTATTACTGCTCCATAAACCTTAATAGGGAGTCGGAACATTCAGGGCTTCGCCCTGATACGAGCAGTCTTGTTTCTTTATAGGAGGGATTCGTTATCTGCACGCAAATCTAATTGTGGCCAATGTAATTTCATATTCTGATTTGTCTGTTCCTAGCCCGTGATATGGAGGTGGAGCAATAAGCAGAATGGTCTAAGAGCAGAATGGGTCCAAGAGCAGGAAAACAGAAAAATAATAGCTTTTTATACTTAAACGGGCTAATTGATAAAGAAATTATTAGAATCGTCAAAAATGTCAAAAAAATGAATGAATGAGTTGAAGGATCTTGTTAACTATTTCTTCTCATATGGTACCTTGTAACGAATCCCCCCTACAAAGAAAGAAATGAACGGCTAAGCATATAAGAAATTGGTACCTTGTTAACATGTTAACTATTCCACTATTCCCCCCCCCCCCCCTATTGCAATATGGGGGGAAATAGTTAACATGATTCAGGTTGACTAATTTCATCAAGTTTTTGCACTTCAATTTTTTTTACAATTTAAATCAAATTACTTAAATTAGTACTGATAAAAATATTAGTTTCCTAGGTATTATTGACAATTCTAAAACTCTATTCACCGATAATCTTATAAATGTTAATAATTTTCTGTTTTTCTGCTCTGAGAACCATTCTGCTCTTTGACCACTCTGCTTATTGGCTGGCGACCATGCAATATAAAGTTCAAGAAGCTGAAAATTATCGGGTGCCGGGCATCAGGCCGACGGGACTTCGAGCCGAATCGTAAAATTAGGGACTTCAAGCCGATTAGTTCTTAATAAAGTTGTGAAATATGAGTAATTTGAAAACTTTTTTGAAGAGTTTCTGAATTTCATGATCTTTCTTGTTTAGTTATTGGCGTTTTTATAAAATTTAAGCCTCCAAATGATGTTTCGGAAAGTTGAAAAGTAAAACATGGTTGAAGGCATTTTTCATGTTTATAATTTATGCATTTCAAAAATCGATTGATGTTATTAACGGATGACAATCAGAAGTATTGCATTGTCATGAACAACGCTTATTATGGACTGAACATGCCTAAATTTTTGAAAAGCAACGTTTTGCAGATAATAAAATAATGTTTTGAGGTGCTGGCAAAGTTTTGATTTCGGCTTGAAGTCCCTTCGGCTTGAAGACTCGTCGGACTGTTGTCCTAGACCCCTAAATCATCTGCTAGTAAAGCCATGCATCATGTAATTAACTCTACATTTCTGAGAAATTAGTATTAAGACCTACGATTAGTGGGTACCGGACATCAAGCCGACGGGACTTCAAGCCGAATCGTTAAATTAGGGACTTCAAGCCGAGTAGTTCCTTACAAATTCGTGAAATATGGTTAATTTGAAAACTTTTTTGAAGAATTTTTGAATTTGATGATCTTTCTTCACAAGTTATTGGCGTTTTCATAAAATTTAAGCCTCTAAATGATGTTTCGGAAAGTTGAAAAGTAAAACATGATTGAAGGCATTTTTCATGTTTATAATTTATGCATTTCAAAAATCGATTGATGTTATTAACGGATGACGATCAGAAGTATTGCATTGTCATGAACAACGCTTATTATGGACTGAACATGCCTAAATTTTTGAAAAGCAACGTTTTGCAGATAATAAAATAATGTTTTGAGGTGCTGGCAAAGTTTTGATTTCGGCTTGAAGTCCCTTCGGCTTGAAGACTCGTCGGACTGTTGTCCTAGACCCCTAAATCATCTGCTAGTAAAGCCATGCATCATGTAATTAACTCTACATTTTTGAGAAATTAGTATTAAGACCTACGATTAGTGGGTACCGGACATCAAGCCGACGGGACTTCAAGCCGAATCGTTAAATTAGGGACTTCAAGCCGAGTAGTTCCTTACAAATTCGTGAAATATGGTTAATTTGAAAACTTTTTTGAAGAATTTTTGAATTTGATGATCTTTCTTCACAAGTTATTGGCGTTTTCATAAAATTTAAGCCTCTAAATGATGTTTCGGAAAGTTGAAAAGTAAAACATGATTGAAGGCATTTTTCATGTTTATAATTTATGCATTTCAAAAATCGATTGATGTTATTAACGGATGACGATCAGAAGTATTGCATTGTCATGAAAAACGCTTATTATGGACTGAACATGCCTAAATTTTTGAAAAGCAACGTTTTGCAGATAATAAAATAATGTTTTGAGATGCTGGCAAAGTTTTAATTTCGGCTTGAAGTCCCTTCAGCTTGAAGTCCAGTCGGCCTGTTGTCCTAGACCCCAAAATCATCTGCTAGTAAAGCCATGCATCATGTAATTAACTCTACATTTCTGAGAAATTAGTATTAAGACCTACGATTAGTGGATACCGGACATCAAGCCGACGGGACTTCAAGACGAATCGTAAAATTAAGGACTTCAAGCCGAGTAGTTCCTTTTAAACTCGTAAAATATGATTAATTTGAAAATTTTTTTGAAGAATTTCTGAATTTCATGATCTTTCTTCACAAGTTATTGGCGTTTTCATAAAATTTAAGCCTCCAAATGATGTTTCGGAAAGTTGAAAAGTAAAACAAGGTTGAAATAATTTTTCATGTTTATAATTTATGCATTTCGAAAATCGATTGATGTTATTAGTGGATGATGATCAGAAGTAGTGCATTGTCATGAATAACGTGTATTATGGACTAAACTTGCCAAAGTTTTTGAAAAACAACGTTTTACAGATGATAAAATAGTGTTTTGAGGTGTTTGTAAAGTTTTAATTTCGGCTTGAAGTCCCTTCGACTTGATGTCCCGTCGGCTTGTTATCCTCTAGACCCACGATTAGTTGCGAACAGTTAAAACAGTTGCAAACAGTTGAAACAGTTGCGAACAGTTGAAACAGTTGCGAACAGTTGAAACAGACAAAATATATTGTTCAAATAAGGCGACAGGATATTAAGGCGACAAGACATTTAGACGACAAAAATGTATTAGCATACAAAACTACTACTAATACTAGCAATGCCAACCCAAAAATTTCTTACAGATAACGAACCGCGCCTAAATTCCAGAATTTTTGCCCTTATTTTCTCATTTAGCCGCCGATGTTTTCTTTTTCGGCCTCATTTTGATCGAAAAACGGAAAGTAAAGGTTGATGCGTGTTTAAGTGTTAAAATGTCTTTCTTCTATTTCTCAGAAATGCATTCAAAACAATCGTTTTACGTTTAGTGTTTCTCAGAAATGTATTTCGCGTGTTAAAACAATCATTTCGCGTTTTCAATTATTCAGAAATGTACTTTGTCGGCTGAAAGTCCCATCAACAACGTTTGTCGCTTTAACGGCTTTAGCCTTATTTGCCTGTCACCTTTTATGAGCAATCACCCTATTTCCCTTTATATTGAATTCAGCAAAAAAAAACATTTTTTTTGTTATTCGGTAGAGTTATTTCTACTGTAAAGAATTCTAATGTAACTGATCTCACCTCTCCAGCTTGTCTGAAAAAAGAAACTGCGTATTTGAGAATTAAATAATTCAGTGCTCAAGATAGATATCTAACTTATTTGAGAAACACTTGCAGTTTCGGTGACGTCCCATTTTTACCAACGGTCATTTGTACCAAAATGAAAAATCGGTCCCATTTGTACCAAAATTATTCAACTCGATTTCTGATTGGTCGAATTGTGAGCCAACGAATTATTACATTAATTTTCTACTGTTCAAACAGAAGAAAACTAAACAGCAGAATAGTGACCGCCGCAGTCGCGCCAACGTGTTGCGAGCTTGCCAACAGAGGGTAGGACTCTACACAAAAATTAGAGCCGGTTATTGCCGCGAAGCGTCGACGCGCGCGTAGCACGCCCACCGGCGACCTTAAACCAAGAGCTTAAAGTAGTCGGCTTAATAGTCTTAGGCCAATTGAATATTTTTGGTACTAACGCAATTGATTTTTTATTTTGGTACGAATGGGACTGATTTATCATTTTGGTACTTGTGAATACCCACCGCAGTTTCAGGGAAATAAGAATCATATTGCCTATTGATAAAATAGTAAGTTTGATCAAGATGTTTGGCTCAACGAATTTTTGGCCCGCTTCTGGTGCTGCTGTTTTTCTGCTACTTCTCTGCAGGTAAGAAACAAAACTTGCTTCAGCCCTAATTTTGACTCATCCTTTCATATTTCGGTCCACTTTAGAATCAGGGGTTGGTAAATATTTATTGTGCTAATAAAATAAACAAGACAGCTCGTATCAGGGCGAAGCCCTGAATGTTCCGACTGCCTTTTAAGGTTTATGGAGCAGTAGTAACATAAAAAAAAATAAATGCAATTAAATAAAATGAAAAAAAAATTCTAAAATTTGAAATTTTTTCTATTGAAATCATCCCCCCACACGCCGGGTGCCGGACGTCAAGCCGACGGGACTTCAAGCCGAATTGTAAAATTAGGGACTTCAAGCCGAATAATTCCTTATAAAGTCGTGAAATATGAACAATTTGAAAACTTTTTTGAAGAGTTTCTGAATTTCATGATCTTTCTTCACTAGTTATTGGCGTTTGCATATAATATAAGCTTCCAAATGATGTTCCGGAAAGTTGAAAAGTAAAACATGGTTGAAGGCATTTTTCATGTTTATAATTTATGCATTTCAAAAACCGGCTGATGTTATTAACGGATGCGAATCACAAGTGGTGCATTGTCATGAATAACGCTTATTATGGACTAAACTTGCCAAAATTTTAGAAAAGCAACATTTCGCAGATGATAAAATAGCGTTTTGGGGTGCTTGTAAAGTTTTAATTTCGGCTCGAAGTCCCTTCGGCTTGAAGTCCCGTCGGCTTGTTGTCCTAGACCCCCACACGCCATATAAGGTACAAAGGAATAGATTTTGCTCATTATAACAAATCAGTTATGGCGAATAAGCTTCTTTCAACCAATTCGGAACGATTTCTAAGACAGATTAAATTACCAGGATCTACTTAACAATCACCCCAGCCCTATTGTATCTATTAAAGAATCTCCACCCCTGTAAATAAAAACAGTAAATTCGCACAAGAGCGTTGTATGTAAATTCGAATTTTGCTGCATTCTGATTTTGCTGCTAACGCGTTAATAGCGCGAAATATATCGCGCGTTAATTGTCCCAAATTGGTCAAAATGGCGATCTTTAAACCCCCATAACTTTACGAAAAATGATCACAGGTGAAATATCTTTTCGAATCTTAGCCCAAGACAACAATACCTTTGAATGATATAAAAAATTCCGTCTAAAATGGCTAATTAAAAAGTCAAAATTTCTCTGAAGAAAAAAACCCACCCCGAGCACAAATATTTCGTTACTTTCGTATCGAAAGTCGGAACAATAATTGTCATTGATAGCTTCAGAAAATAAATTATTTAAATACTTGGATCAAGTTAACATCCTACCCCCACCACCGCCCACCCCCACCCCCACCCCCACCCCCACCCCCCCCCCCCCCCCAATAGACCAAATTAAAATAAGATCCTCCACCCCAGGGCTTAATTTAAATTAAATTTGCTAAGCGCTGCATGTAAAATGCTCGATTCTGATTGGCTGAAAATTCCCAACTTAGAACCAAGTTAACATCCTCCCCCCTAAACTTGCTTAGGGGGAGGATGTTAACTTGGTCCAAATACTTTTTATATTGCCTAGAAGCTTCAATAAATTATTGTTCCGACTTTCGATACGAAGGTAACGGAAAATTTGTGCTGGGGTTGGGTTTTTTTTTCTTCAGACAAATTTCGACTTTTTAACTAGCCATTTTTGACGGATTTTTTTTTCTTATATAATTCAAAAGGTATTGCTGTCTTGAGCTTAAATTTGAAAAGATATTACACCTGTGATCATTTGTCGTAAAGTTATGGGGGTTTAAAGATTGCCATTTTGACCAATTTGGGACAATTAACGCGCGATATAATTCGCGCTATTAACGCGTAAGCGGAGATTTAATCCGTCTCATAAATCGTTCCAAATTGGTTGAAAGAAGCTTATTTGCCATAATTGATTTGTTACAAGGAGCGAAATATATCCTTTTGTACTTTATATGGCCGGAGACAGCGCTTTTCTTTAGTCATTATAAACCAAACTGACGCGACTAAACAGTCTCTCAACAATTTCTGATGTTAAGGGTACCCATTTGAGCAATTTGACAGTGTTCATTTATTTTCTTGTTTTTGAAGGGATATCCCTCTCTCTCTCAGCAAAACTTTGCTCGGTACTACTATGATAGATTGGTCCCTTGAAAATAACCAGGTCCCTTGAGAATAAGACACCTAGAGCTCTCAAATCGTTTAACAGTTGTGATTTTGCCATTCAGTTAGATGTCGCAGAATATTTTCATACATATTTTATGTTTTGTTACTTCGTAAAAACCTCCTTCATCATTTTAAGGTGAAAACTTAAAAAAATGCCAAAATTGAATTTTGATGACAAATAAGTTGACCCAAATTTGATTGTTAAACCCTAAATTAAGTTGAAACGAGCATATTTGTTGATATGCACAATATATTATGTACAATTTTTAATCTGAAAAGTTTCTGACCCATCATGTTTCTTGAGATTTTTAAAATGAATAATTTATGGGGGCCTAGGAAATAAGACGATAAACTAAGTGGTTAGATGAAGCAGAAACTGAAAGAGATATAGCTTTTACATTGTAAAAGTAATAGAACTAATTAAAGTGGACTTGGCAAATATTGGGTTCAGCTCAGCTTAGCGAGTGAGCTACTAATAGAAACTCGAGGTTTCTTTTTTTTTGATAATTTGACCCCTTATAAGCGAATTACGCTCCCATGATATATAGAAGATCGGGATCATAGAGTATAGATCGAAACTTTAGACGCGTAGAATGAATTATGATTTGCGACTCATTAAAAGTGTCTTCCCCTACCCCTGTTAGGTCGGAACTTTAATGGGATAATTAAATGAAAACCTTGGGACTTTTGTTAGTTAAACAAAACTTGGCGTAGAGGCGGAATTGGACTTGATATTTGCACAAATTAGTTAGAGATGCCTAAATTCAACTTTGAATACAGGCTTAGTGCCAACAGGGGAAGAATTACGTTCAAATTTTTTGAAAGGGGGCCAAAGTACAAATATAAAAATCAGGTCTTGTAACGGCGATCATTACTATAACTAAAATCAAATAGACAAACCTGGCGAAAAGGTACGATTAGCCTATCCTTAGGCAGGGCGAATTAGCGATTGATTATAATAGTCATCCCTCCGTTAGTAAGAAAACGAGAATTAGCGATTGTAGACAGCTTGGACTTTAATTTATTGGGTTTTTCAGATTAGGTTTTGATTATTCATTCCCCTAATTCAACATACAGTTAATTCATCTTTCATCGGTGCTCTTAATAGTTTTCAATGAGATATGCCGGAAGATTCTGGCAATCATTGCCAAACAAATTCATGTTTTATTCACCCGTTACTATCCCTGAAACCGTTTAATTTGAGTTTTACCTGTAGACCTTAATCATTTTATGAGCATTTGACAAGAATAAATGTTTAATTCGAGTTTTAACTGTAGACCTTAATCATTTTATGAGCATTTGACAAGAATAAATATGAGTGTTTTATATCTTTGAAACTCGTTCTATGTTTAATATTGTGACCACTGATTTATATAAGTTATAAATGGATCCACTAAAATCCACTTGAATCTCTTCACTAGGTTCCTGTTGCGGGAGGACCAATCTTGAAGACCTTTACTGAGGTTATTTTTCCTCTTCGGTCACGGACACTTTGTCTCGGTCTGCAAAGTCTGGAAATATCAAAATTGGTCGCCACCTTTTGACCATAATCTAGACTCGGATGGGTTTCAAGTTTTCTCTTTAGCTTATTTTTGATCACGTGTTGCAGTGTCACATAGTGCTTCACGCCTATGTTAGTTACTCATTATTAATTACCATAATTGGTGCGAATCAGACTTAAATATCAATGCCATTATATGTCAATGACAAAGTATTAAACTCATATTTACTTAATGCAAACAATCAATTAGAATGTAATTGAATCATTAATTGAGAGAGAGCCAGTACAGTGAAACAGCTCAAAGATAGTAATTAAAAGATTAATCCTCACTCTTCTAAATCAAACAGCTTAGACTCTAGAGAAGGGGGTAGACATCACGAAGCACATCCCTGAGTCGAAGATATTGAGCCTAGACCGCGCATCCCTTTATTACTCTCAAACACAATTCCTCATTTCCAATCATTAATTATCATAGCAAGACACGCTATATAACATGGCGACTATGAGTGGGATGATGTTACCAACCTTTCCAGACAAGCTGAAGCTGATTGCAAAGTGAGAGTGAAAACAAGACGACATCCAACACAAGACGACTTCCATACGCCACAAGCTGAAACAAGATCACGGCAGTAACTGGCTCAAACAGCAGAAAAGCGGGGCAAAAACAGAAACTGACTACAGCCAGTGAGAGACGACAGCAAGGGGCAATAGGAGACTTCAACTGTTTTGTGTTGATGACAACTACTATACTTCTCCAGGAAAGTGATACAAGTACAAAAACAGTTAGTTAAAACTTTAACTTAAAACTCTCGGTGCTTAAAATAAAATTGATGAGTGCTCATTTGAAACCAGTCATATGAAATCATCCATGAGAACCGCCTGAAAACCTATCCAGTGCTTAAAGTCTAACCAAATTTCAAAAAAAAAATAGTGAAATAATATTAAAGCCGCAAGAAACGTTAATTTAAAAAGTAGAGAGTTTAAAATATAGAAACAAGAGTTAATTAACTCCTTCTCGTAACTAATCATAGTACGAGCTATCTATATATTTTCTCAGAGACGATAATTACGTCCTTAAAATTTAAGTATCCACTAGGCATTAATTATTTCCACTGTAAAATAGCGACTGATTCATCTGAAATCATTTTTGAATCAGACTTGACAATCATATAACTGTAATAAGATGGCGCACGCTCAAATCTCAGTCAAACCATTTGGCGGAAGCGATAACGAAGATTTCGCCCAATTCGAACAGCTCTTCCAAGGATACGTTGGAGTTGCGGGAATCGCAAATGCTCAGCAAGCGAATTTTCTACAATTGCACCTGCGAGATAGCGCTCTGTGATTCTACCAGACACTGCCAGCACTAACAAGAGCCGACGTACCTCTTAGTCTGGCGGCACTACGCGACCATTTTTGCAACCCTCAATTGCAAGCGGTCCACGGTCTAAAACTTGAACAATCAAAGTTTGATATCAAGCGAGACTCACCAGAGAATTTCCTGGTAAACCTCACAAAAAAGGCACAACGAGCCTTACCCGACACCGGATCTACCTGCCGTTGCCCCACTCGATGCGGCACTAGTAGGCGCGGCAGCCGATGCAGACGCAGCGCGCTTCCATGGAGAGATGGCGCAACGTCAAGAACGACTTGACGCAGAAAATGATCATAGGAACAAACAGATTAAACGTCTTTTTATAAATGGCATGCCCAACTGGCTCCGTTCGAAGATGATGGAACAACCAGTTGCGACAACAGTACAAGAACTTTGCAACCTGTCACGCAAACAAATGACAATTAGAGACGTCTGTCGTAATGAGGATTACCCAGTAGATAGTTTCAATGAAATTGGAGATACAGTTTCTCACAACCTAATGAGTGCGTTGTCAAAACTAACAACTGCCCAGGAACAGATTGAGAAACAACTCAACGAAGTCCGTAGTGAGCTATCGGATCAGAGAAAGATGATCCAGTCACGACCACAAGGTGACAGCGGAAAAACACAGCAGAGCTCTCAACTGAATAGCCAAAACACTGGTGGGAATAATAATCAAACCCAGCAACTACAAAACCACGGAAATAATGCACAAAGCCAAGGGACTGGACAAGGCCCAAACCAGGACAATACATCTGGCCCTAATCAAGGGAATGGACAACAAGGATACAATCAAAGAAGGGGTAGATTTGGTAAAGGAAAAAAGAACGGACAGCAGAGAAATGATGGGGGATACGGAAACCAAGGTTTCTCCGGGTTTCTAAATATGCAGTACCCCCCACAAATGTTCCAGTTCCCTCAACAGATCCCTGGAATGCAATCGAACCCCTATTTCCAACAAAACCAGAACTACCCCCAAACACAACAGAACGCTCAATTTTATCCGAACCAGATGTACCCCAGGGCCAACAAACCCAACAGCATCAAGCGATAGCTAAGCCACCACAACAGAATCCCTAGTTTGCCCAACAAGTTGCACAACCAATGATGCAGCAGGTGCACACCCAAAACCCAAATACAGCAGCAGTTCGCACTGGATCAAAATTCTGTGATCACTGCGGGAAGTTTGGCCATACCATAAGCTAATGTTGGTACAAACCCAAGCCACAGGGACAGCAGCAACAGAATTTCCCGTTCCAAATGGAACCAAAAAAACTAATTCAGCCACAAAGTCAGTCAGTCAATTCATCTAAATCACAAAAATCACGTAAATCGCGAAAATCACGCAAATCAAATATTCAAGACGTACAAGACGATGAAAGTATTGATCTGTACGCAGTCATCCCAACCGAAGGAACAGTGCTAATTTATATGAAAATAAGATTAGCGCCAAGCCTTCAAAGAAGAGTACTGATTGACACAGGAGCATGTGCAAACGTAATTTCGAAACAAACATTCGATGAAGTTAAAAACGAAAAATCACTATTCGCACCCTATAAAACGGCAAAGTCAAGCCTCAAGCAAGTGCGAATGGCAGGAGGCCAACTGGTGTCAATTGAAATTGAAGTAACCATTGAATTTCATATGGCAGATACGAACTTAACGGAAACGTTCCTAGTGCTGAATTCAGTGAATTCAACGATCCTGGGAAACCCTTTCTTTAAAAAACACCATATACATGTCTGCTCAAAATACAATCTACTTCACTTTCCAGATTTGACACTCCAAATCAACGAAATTAAACCCGCCAATGCACCTAGACGCACCAACCGAGTGAAAAAATTTCCTCTTGTTCTCACCAAGAAACAAATAATTGCACCTCATCAAACAGTCATAATCGAGTGCCAATTACAAGATATCCCGACTGACATGGAAAAAACGACACGAATCGTAGTCCCATCACATGAACTCGAAGAAAAATGCAAATTAGCAGTAACCTCATCAATAAATGAAGTTAACAAACAAAATATTGTCTATGTCACGGCATTTAACATGACAGAACATAACTTAACGTTGCCTTTTAAAACCGAAATCGGAAAATTCTCGATACTCACGCTAACCGAATACAAAAATTTAATACAGATCGAGCCGCAAACTTTGGCATTAGCGAAAATGAACCAGCCGGATAATGTCGAACTCGGAATTAACGAAATAATTTCGCAAAAAACAAGCCCTTCATTAGGATCAGAACAAAAACCACCACCTGAATACGAGAAATTTTGGTTCCCGACGCCCGAAACGTGCCCTAGCCCGGAATCACTTCCCAGTATCCAAAGGGAAATTTACGACCAAATCTTCTACTTTCAAGGTCTTGAGAAAATTGAACCAAATAATAACATTCAGGACCGGATGACCTTTTTGAGTAACTTTCAGTGGGAGAATTCAGTGTTGACAAATGACCAAAGGTCAGAAGTAGAACATTTGCTGATCGAATACGCGGATATATTTGCCAAACACAGATTTGACGTGGGTTATAATTCCGACCTAAAGATCAAGTTGACGCCCGAACATCAACGCCCACAGTACACTCAAGGACCACCTACGCCCATCCAACTAAGGAATGAACTGACGGTTGAATTAGCTCTGATGCACTACTTCGGACTTATAACAACACTGTCACATTCTAAATACAGTAGTCCGTTGTTTGCACATAGAAAGCCATCTGGAAAATTGCGGATGTTGATTGACCTCCGGCGTATCAATCATTCAATCAAAACGGACTATATAAATAGCAATTTTCCAATATCAAACTTGACCGATGCATCAAACCACTTTGCCGGAAAGAGTTTGTTTACTAAATTGGACTGCTCACAAGCATACCATTGTGTGCAAATGGCAGATGACCTTTCGGTCCAACTTTTGGCATTTAACTTCGGGTCGCGGACGTACGCCTATAAATGCCTAGCCCAAGGTCTAAGTAAATCTGTCACGGGATTCAGTTCATTCATCCGTCACTACCTCGATCCATGCCTAGCAGCTGATCTGTGTACCCAATTCATGGATGATATAGGAAGTGCGGTGAATAGTTATCAGGAACTAATCCTCACACTAAAGAAAATATTTGAATGCATCCGAAAATCAGGTCTAAAACTGTCACCTAAGAAATGCGAAATAGGAACACAAAGAATGAAATTCCTAGGAAATGTAGTAACACCACAAGGAGTTACGCCAGAGGAAGCAAAAATTTCCGCATTTCTAAGCAAAATAAAAATGCCAAGAACAGTGAAACAAGTAAAAAGACTCATCGGGTTTGTGCAGTTTTTTAGGAACTACATGCCGAGTCTTGGTGAAAAACTAATACCATTCTATAAGCTGCTGAAAAAGCAGATCGACTTCGAAATAATTGAAGATCACCATAAAAACCTTGAAACTCTCAAAGCAGACTTAATACAAGCAACCACGTTGACACTCAGACTACCCAAGCCAGGACTGCAGTATGTCATACTCTGCGATGCCAGCTACCACGGAACTGGATTCGTATTTATGGTCGAGGACTACGTCACAAACGAGAAAAACGAAGAAATCAAGACGTAAGCGCCCGTTTCATTTGGTTCCCGGCTATTCAATACAGCACAGCTGAAATTTTCAATCTACTACAAAGAATTCCTAGCCTTGTATTTCGCACTTGATCATTTCTCGCACTACATCTGGGGATCAGTCAAACCAGTGATTGTATTAACAGATAATAGAAGTCTGACGCAATTCTTTCAGGCAAAAACCATACCGCCATCAGTGTGGAATATTCTGGACCGAGTACTGTCTTTCAACATCATAATCGCCCACATCCCAGGAACAGCAAACTACGCAGCAGGCTTCTTGTCCAGGATGCAAACGGACCCATCAGCATCTCTCTCACTAAAACTGACAGACAAAATACCAGTCAGGGAAATTTATGTTGCCACAACAGAAAGAGTACCCGATGCATCGCTTAACCTGGTTCAATCTATCGATGAGGCATTTTCTGAAACAGAACAGGTCGATAAAGCTCTGGTAGCACACCTGCAAAGATTAGGACTTTACCAAGCATACCTCGACAAGCAAACAACATGTGATAGTCAAGGAACAATAGAGCCTAAGGCGCTTGTAATGTTGAAGAGGCCCATGATGAATGCGATAGATTATCCAGATCCAGCAGAGAACCACATTGAACTAGACTCCAAAAATGAGCCAGTTGACAGATTCTGGCAATCATTGCCAAACAAATTCATGTTTTATTCACCCGTTACTATCACTGAAACCGTTTAATTTGAGTTTTACCTGTAGACCTTAATCAGTTTATGAGCATTTGACAAGAATAAATATGAGTGTTTTATATCTTTGAAACTCGTTCTTTGTTCAATATCGTGACCACTGATTTATATAAGTTATAAATGGGACCACTAAAATCCACTTGGATCTCTTCACTAGGTTCCTGTTGCGGGAGGACCAATCTTGAAGACCTTTACACTTGTCTCGGTCTGCAAAGTCTGGAAATATCAAAATTGGTCGCCACCGTTTGACCATAATCTAGACTCGGATGGGTTTCAAGTTTTCGCTTTAGATTTTGTCACATAAAACAAAAAATGAAGAAAAAGGATTGATCTAAACAAAAAAAAATATTTCAGGACGTTAACTAAAAATTTAGCTTCCTTTTTTGCTTTAGTGCTTGTTACTTTTTTTAACGTTACCTGACCTATTTACTGCGGGATGGACAAAATGGGTGTCACTAAATTCAAAAGTAGCACGGAAACACAAGTTATGAAAAGCGATTCTTCACATATTAGAGCAAAAGCTACAGCAAAAACTCACCAGGTAAAATAATGTTGAAACACAAAAAAAACTTAAAAAAGTTTGCGAGCAAAGCAAGTTATCCTCTGCGGTTCGGCGAGTGGAGTTTTTTCTTTAAAAAAAAATCTGATGGGCTGAAACAAAAAGAAATCTTTTTTATAGTGACAAATGCCAATTGTATCATGGACATGGTCAGACATTTCCAACTTGTCTCGTAATTCTAGAGAAAGAAGTAAAAAATTTGAAAAAATAATTCTTTGTTTCCTTTGCAATTCATATAGATTAGATAGTAAAAGTTAAAACTGTCGTGGATTTTCAGTGGCGCTATAATTTTTTTTTATTTTGAATAATGGAGCTCTAACATCCAGCGTTTTTGAAACTCTATAAAGCACTCAAATATAATATTTTTTCAATTTTCATATTGGCAGTACTTTTTTTTTCAGCATGTAATCATTTTTGACAAGGATCTTTGATTGAGCTAATAAGCCTATAACTATGAAAATTAACCAGCTATTAAAAGAAATTTGTTCTGATTGCATAGAAATGGAAAATGAATTAAAAATTGGCTCTCTATTAGAACTTCTTCATGATAAAAACAAAAATTCATGCATTAATTTTTCTGCTCTACTTCATCTATAACTTGCATTTGGTTTGAGGTATTCAAAACCTAACACGGAGAAAAATTAATGGCAAAATTTTTTTTACACAGGAGCAAGGCATTTTTTTTTTGAAAATTGCCGGTTAAAACAAAAGATGGACAAAACAATTGTCTCTGAAAATGGACAAAAAAGCTCTCTTCTCCGCTTATCAGATTTCTTCCGGAAAGCTCTAATTGACAATCTTTAGGATCAATTTGAAAAAAAAAAACGAAAAGCTTCAATCTTACATTTATTGGAACTAAAATTTTAGAGAATGGACAGATTCAACTACAATGCAACAGATTTTGTGAAACCCACAAATCAATTTGACAAGAAACCTACCTTGGTGTAACGAATCAGACTTTCTGGAAGCCAAAAACATCGATTTCCAAGTTACGATTAGAATAGTTGAAAAATTAGCTTAAAAATACTCGATTAACAACAGTCAAGATTGGAAAACTTGCCAAAATTTCCATGAGTGGGGATACTATTTACATCTTGACAAGATCTTTGATCCCATATATTTTTGGTGAAATTACGTTAACCTTACGTAGACTATCCATGATTCAGGTGTATGATTTTCTGGAGGGGGAGGGGCTGATTTTTGACTTCGAAAACCTATTTAATTCAACTTCGCAGTAGGTGTCGTACTGACGTGTTTTTCTTGTCTTTAGGAAGCTTTAATTATTAAGTGCTACGAAAATCAAAAATATGGATGGGAGCAATAAACAGAGTGGTCTCAGAGAAGGTGTCTTAAAATTGAGCTATACGGGCTAATCAAAATAGCAACTAACTTTAAGAAACCCCAATATCATAATTGAAAGCTCGAACCTTACTGCAATATGATAGGTCAAAAATTCTGCGTTGTAATTTCCCTTTATTGAACGCAGGGGTTGTTGAGTAGATCCGACGAACTTCATATTTGGTTGCTCGTTAAATTTGTTTTTCGGCTCTAAATTTTTCTGCTCTTAGACCATTCTGCTCATTGCCTGGCCACCATAAAATGTAGATAACGAACATATTTGCTTTAGAAGTATTTGTAGTTTCAGGAAAGTACGCATTATACTGCTTGTTCATAGAAATAAGTGATTTTGATCAAGATGGTTGGCTCGAATAATTATTGGTCCACTTCTTGTGCTGCTGCGTTTCTGATGCTTGTGTGCTGGTAAGAAACAACAGCTTCATTTTCTTCTGCCTAATTATGATGTTAGCTTCACACACGCCAATTGTGAAAAAAGGTCCGGTACTCGCATTTAACATCAATCATAATAAAGTTCAAAAAATTAGGCCCGGAATAGAAGTTTCCAGCTGGTATTGTCAAAAATTTCAAATCACTTGATATTTTGTAGATAGACAAAAACCTTGTATTTCGCACTTGATCATTTCTCGCACTACATCTGGGGATCAGTCAAACCAGTGATTGTATTAACAGATAATAGAAGTCTGACGCAATTCTTTCAGGCAAAAACCATACCGCCATCAGTGTGGAATATTCTGGACCGAGTACTGTCTTTCAACATCATAATCGCCCACATCCCAGGAACAGCAAACTACGCAGCAGGCTTCTTGTCCAGGATGCAAACGGACCCATCAGCATCTCTCTCACTAAAACTGACAGACAAAATACCAGTCAGGGAAATTTATGTTGACACAACAGCAAGAGTACCCGATGCATCGCTTAACCTGGTTCAATCTATCGATGAGGCATTTTCTGAAACAGAACAGGTCGATAAAGCTCTGGTAGCACACCTGCAAAGATTAGGACTTTACCAAGCATACCTCGACAAGCAAACAACATGTGATAGTCAAGGAACAATAGAGCCTAAGGCGCTTGTAATGTTGAAGAGGCCCATGATGAATGCGATAGATTATCCAGATCCAGCAGAGAACCACATTGAACTAGACTCCAAAAATGAGCCAATTGACAGATTCTGGCAATCATTGCCAAACAAATTCATGTTTTATTCACCCGTTACTATCACTGAAACCGTTTAATTTGAGTTTTACCTGTAGACCTTAATCATTTTATGAGCATTTGGCAAGAATAAATGTTTAATTCGAGTTTTACCTCTAGACCTTAATCATTTTATGAGCATTTGACAAGAATAAATATGAGTGTTTTATATCTTTGAAACTCGTTCTATGTTCAATATCGTGACCACTGATTTATATAAGTTATAAATGGAACCACTAAAATCCACTTGAATCTCTTCACTAGGTTCCTGTTGCGGGAGGACCAATCTTGAAGACCTTTACTGAGGTTATTTTTCCTCATCGGTCGCGGACACTTTGTCTCGGTCTGCAAAGTCTGGAAATATCAAAATTGGTCGCCACCGTTTGACCATAATCTAGACTCGGATGGGTTTCAAGTTTTCGCTTTAGATTTTGTCACATAAAACAAAAAATGAAGAAAAAGGATTGATCTAAACAAAAAAAAATATTTCAGGACGTTAACTAAAAATTTAGCTTCCTTTTTTGCTTTAGTGCTTGTTACTTTTTTTAACGTTACCTGACCTATTTACTGCGGGATGGACAAAATGGGTGTCACTAAATTCAAAAGTAGCACGGAAACACAAGTTATGAAAAGCGATTCTTCACATATTAGAGCAAGAGCTACAGCAAAAACTCACCAGGTAAAATAATGTTGAAACACAAAAAAAACTTAAAAAAGTTTGCAAGCAAAGCAAGTTATCCTCTGCGGTTCGGCGAGTGGAGTTTTTTCTTTAAAAAAAATCTGATGGGCTGAAACAAAAAGAAATCTTTTTTATAGTGACAAATGCCAATTATATCATGGACATGGTCAGACATTTCCAACTTGTCTCGTAATTCTAGAGAAAGAAGTAAAAAATTTGAAAAAATAATTCTTTGTTTCCTTTGCAATTCATATAGATTAGATAGTAAAAGTTAAAACTGTCGTGCATTTTCAGTGGCGCTATAATTTTTTTTTATTTTGAATAATGGAGCTCTAACATCCAGCGTTTTTGAAACTCTATAAAGCACTCAAATATAATTTTTTTTCAATTTTCATATTGGCAGTACTTTTTTTGTTAAGCATGTAATCATTTTTGACAAGGATCTTTGATTGAGCTAATAAGCCTATAACTATGAAAATTAACCAGCTATTAAAAGAAATTTGTTCTGATTGCATAGAAATGGAAAATGAATTAAAAATTGGCTCTCTATTAGAACTTCTTCATGATAAAAACAAAAATTCATGCATTAATTTTTCTGCTCTACTTCATCTATAACTTGCATTTGGTTTGAGGTATTCAAAACCTAACACGGAGAAAAATTAATGGCAAAATTTTTTTTACACAGGAGCAAGGCATTTTTTTTTTGAAAATTGCCGGTTAAAACAAAAGATGGACAAAACAATTGTCTCTGAAAATGGACAAAAAGCTCTCTTCTCCGCTTATCAGATTTCTTCCGGAAAACTCTAATTGACAATCTTTAGGATCAATTTGAAAAAAAAAAACGAAAAGCTTCAATCTTACATTTATTGGAACTAAAATTTTAGAGAATGGACAGATTCAACTACAATGCAACAGATTTTGTGAAACCCACAAATCAATTTGACAAGAAACCTACCTTGGTGTAACGAATCAGACTTTCTGGAAGCCAAAAACATCGATTTCCAAGTTACGATTAGAATAGTTGAAAAATTAGCTTAAAAATACTCGATTAACAACAGTCAAGATTGGAAAACTTGCCAAAATTTCCATGAGTGGGGATACTATTTACATCTTGACAAGATCTTTGATCCCATATATTTTTGGTGAAATTACGTTAACCTTACGTAGACTATCCATGATTCAGGTCTATGATTTTCTGGAGGGGGAGGGGCGGATTTTTGACTTCGAAAACCTATTTAATTCAACTTCGCAGTAGGTGTCGTACTGACGTGTTTTTCTTGTCTTTAGGAAGCTTTAATTATTAAGTGCTACGAAAATCAAAAATATGGATGGGAGCAATAAACAGAGTGGTCTCAGAGAAGGTGTCTTAAAATTGAGCTATACGGGCTAATCAAAATAGCAACTAACTTTAAGAAACCCCAATATCATAATTGAAAGCTCGAATCTTACTGCAATATGATAGGTCAAAAATTCTGCGTAGTAATTTCCCTTTATTGAACGCAGGGGTTGTTGAGTAGATCCGACGAACTTAATATTTGGTTGCTCGTTAAATTTGTTTTTCGGCTCTAAATTTTTCTGCTCTTAGACCATTCTGCTCATTGCCTGGCCACCATAAAATGTAGATAACGAACATATTTGCTTTAGAAGTATTTGTAGTTTCAGGAAAGTACGCATTATACTGCTTGTTCATAGAAATAAGTGATTTTGATCAAGATGGTTGGCTCGAATAATTATTGGTCCACTTCTTGTGCTTCTGCGTTTCTGATGCTTGTGTGCTGGTAAGAAACAACAGCTTCATTTTCTTCTGCTTAATTATGATGTTAGCTTCACACACGCCAATTGTGAAAAAAAGGTCCGGTACTCGCATTTAACATCAATCATAATAAAGTTCAAAAAATTAGGCCCGGAATAGAAGTTTCCAGCTGGTATTGTCAAAAATTTCAAATCACTTGATATTTTATAGATAGACAAAAACCAAAAATCGAAATTTCAAATATCTTCAGGGCTTTTAAATTTAGAATGCTTGCAGGTTCCAGCATGGAAGTATGATAGTTGATTCGGTTACCTGAAATTTAGATGGGTTAATGGAGAAAAAATATACGCGCCCTGAAATCTATTTAAACTGATGTTGCGTTGTTCTTTTTCATTTCTAAACTTCCCATATAATAACTGGGTCACATTTTATGCTCAGCTTTTGGCAATCAAAATGTCTTCTATAAAAATATTAAAAATATTACGTCCACCGCGGAATCAAAAAATCTTTGGTTGTTTTGTTTTCTAGTCTAGTGCAAAAATTAGAAAACTTCTGGGATCATGGCAAGTGTATACATTTTTTGTGTCTGTTTGTTTTAGGGAAAAAATATGTCTAGTTGAATAGATCGCAGTCTTCAATTCATGTGTTGAAGTAATTGAGTAATATTTTTTTCCGTTTTCTGATATGATTAGTTTGCTCTCGATTTACTAATAAATCAGTTTTTTGACCCCATATTTTGACCCCTATTTTTAGATATTAAATAGGTATGTTAGTAGCATGTGCAAATATTGAAATTGAAGTGACTATATTCTGCATCATAGTCCTCAAGTTTGATACATGCACTACTCAAATAGTTCTCAAAATTACCACCCATTATAACATATTATCGGTCTTCTTTCTATGCAGCAATTTGAGTGATTTATATTCAAATTGTTGCTTAAAAACAAAACGTTCAACCCCAAATACTTCATACATTTAAACGTTTAAAACCAAAGTTTTACTTTTTGAATTTTGTTTGATGCATGCGAGCACAAATGCAAACGAGATTTGTGGACTTGGTATCTCAAACAGTGGCGTGCATAGGATTTTTTTGACAAAACTGGGGGTTTTTGAATGAAAACTGCTAGGTTTTGTGGGTAGGTAAGTTCAAATTTTCGAAGCTGTATCGCTTATTCCTTTGTCGATCAAGCAAAGTTATCTTGCAATATTTTGCAAGATTCTTGCAAATGAGATTTATCTTGCGAGATCTCGCAAGATAGAAGTTATCTTGCGAAAACTCGCTCGAGTATTGAAAGAGAGATGATATGTTGCAAGTATCCTGCAAAATTCTTGCAATATTACCAACTTAAAAATTATTTCATAAAAAGATTTTTGGACTACTAGAAAAAGAGGAGGGCCTATTTGATTAAAAAATTTAAAAAAAAAACAGCGATCGCCATCGATGAATTATCGATGCTCATCGCCACAATAGTAAATTTTATCGATAAATAATCGCTAGTTTTGCTAATTTTCAGCGATGAAGCAGCAATGAAAACTTATCAAAATGAGCACAAATAGAATACTACCACGGTTCGCTCCCGCAACATCTGCGCAACCAATCTTTAGTTAAACTCAAGTTAAAGGGTTTATCAACTCACACTCTCATTTGAAAGCTTTTAGATTGTGTTTGAAAAAGTTTAAGCGCTGGCTTTCTACGGAATCATTAATGAAATAGCTATGAAATATCGCAAGCTATGCAAAAACTCTGAATTACACATCAATCAGCGCTGGGATATAGCTATCACTGGGATACTACAGAAAAAGCGCTAATTAACGGTGGGACTTCAACCGGATAAATTATAAAATTTTCCACATAATTCCTTGATTTCGATTTTCATAGTGTAGATAAGTTTCAGGCTGTTGTTATAATTTATGCATGTCGAAAAAAAAACCTAAATATTTTGTAGTTTTTCTTGGAGTTTTTCTCTAGCTCTGCATTTCTAATTAAAAGATAAAAAGTAATTTTTGTTTATTTAAACCATAATTTTGATCAATTGTATCAATTAGTTTGAGATATTTTGTTTCTTGCAGTCACATAGATACTTTTATTTTCTTTTATGGGTTTTTATAAATAGATTAAGTTTACTGATAATGTTTCTTTCTTCCACGAATGCTGTAGGTAATCTTTGCGCATAAAACTAATTTAACATACATATTCTCAAATTTTTAGAGATTTTGCTAGACAATAAACTATGTAGAAAGGAGGTTAATTTGTAAGATCTTACAAGAATCTTGTAAGATAACACTCTTTGATAAACTAGGGATTAGAATGACTATATTGGCCAATAATGCATTCAGCAACATTTTTTAGGATATCGATGCTATTTATTATCATTTAGACCAAAAATTGCTTTTTTGGGTTCCCTTCCTTTCAAAAAAAGAGATGTAAATTGGTAACGAATGCAAATTTGGACTCATTTTTGCACTTTTTTTGATGGTGGAAAGTAGCAAGTAATGAGCATTCAATATGCTTTACTATTTGTTTCATCTTCTCCCTTGAAGCCAGTAGCAGTTTCAGACAACCAAACGAATTCAAAGGAAACGGGTAGCAAAGAGTATCCTTATAACTTGGTGTGCAAAATAATTTAGTAGATTTAAGACATCAAGAAGGTACTCTTTGTTGAAGGCCTTTTAAATTGGTTTTGAAATATTTTTTTTGACGAGTAAATTTCAACAAACTTAAGTGACCGGTGATTTACACTGTACACGGATGTTTTGTAAACGCTTTTTTTGTTGATCATTGCAAGGTATAATAGTTGAACTTTTTTGACAAAAATTCAAACCTGATAAATAATTAGGGTTCAATAAATTTCAAAAATACTTAATTTGCTTCATATATATATATATATTGAAAAGCACCATTATTTACCTAAAAAGCATCAAAATAGACACTAAATTTGTGGTGAGCGCGCGTCGAAAAAAAAATTTTTTCTACGAAAGTTCGCCTGTGGTGCAGAAAGTTTTTGTCAAATTAGAACCATTATAGTAATTTTGGAAAGCTTGGAAAATAAATTTCAGGACATTGGTGATTTTTTGCGAGTCCTCTATTTATGCACATTGCAACGTTTGGTCAAATAATTGCTCATTTTTGACCAGCACTCTTTCCTCAAAGATATTCGATATTGGCGTTGGAGCTGAAGGAAAAATACAAAGATCTTTCGGCCACAAATGCTTGCACTTGAAAAGTCCCCTGCCTATAACTACATCTTTTGTTTCGAATTCCCATTAAGTAATTTTCCTACTTATCTTGAGCCAATGCAGACTCTTTTTTGCTATTACAAATATGAGGAAATGTGCCGAAAGCGCTCTTTCTTGGTGCTTTCTGAAAGTATTTTACTCACGCTCTCCCAATCAAACTGAGAATAGCTTAAGGTTATCTTAGACAAACTCTAGGCTCTGTTTCTCTCTCCTCGCACCAGCAACAACAATTTGAAACCAAGTGTTTTCTCCATATTGGAGAAGAAGACTACATATGGTTAGATGAGTCTTATGCACTAAACGGCCCAAAATCAATTTTTACACATCTCTTGAACTGAAACTAATGTGGTTCATTCTGATTGGCTAATAAACTCCGGCATTTCAAGGAAAATTTCAAGCAGAAATTTTTTTTAGCCGAAATGATAAACAGTAAAATTTTGGCTTTGCCATGCCAGTTTACTTATATTTTTTGTGTGTGCAAAGATTTACCGGTGACTCAAAAATAATTTGATTGTTTTACAAAGTTTCTCTTTTCGGTAATTTCGGCTATTATTTTTGTCTGCGGAATTGATCGAAATGCCTGACCGCGTTGCTTGAGTTTGATTGGTTAAAATTAGCCAATCAGATTCGATCGCGTATATTTCAGCTTAAGATATATAAAACTTGATTTTGGACCGTTTAGTGCATAAGACCCGTTTGTCAGCATCCATTGTTCAATAAAATTGGACCTTGCGAACCAAAGCAAAAACTACACAGGAGGAGGAGGAAAAAGAGCCAAACTCTAGAGTTTCTCAGCAAAAAGGATGTCGTTAAGAAAGTTTCATGTGTAGGAATTATGACGGTCTTCATTGGAGCTCCAGTTCTACTTCTAATGTAGACCAAAACTGTTATAGACCAAATTTGTTTCCAATTTGTTACAGCTTTGGGGCAGATGGAGAGGATCAGGATTTTGTTGAGGATGGGACCTTTTTCTGTGTGAATTGTGCGGAGGGGGTAGAGTGCTGCAGTGGGGTGATGGGACTTCCCTTCTGTTGTGACCCTTCCCTCTATGCCGTTCAGAAGGTCATGTGGGCTGCTTCTGGTGAGAATGTGTAAAATTTTTCGAATCTTTAAAAAAAATTTTGCACAATGTTGAGACTTTCGATTGATTTGATACAATGAGCAGATTTGATACAATGAGGAAAAAAAATGAGCAATCCGAATTTCTGTGGTAAACCAACATGAAATACTTTTTTCAATGTAAAAGAATTGCTGGTCTAATTGGTGTCTTTGGTACTTGTTTAGAAGTACGGTCCCGTTTTAAATCTCATTTCGTAGTATGGTCCCATAGAACCACCAATGGTCCCATCGGAAAGTCAGAAAAATTTTTTTAAAGGTAGTTCCTAAGTTTTGCCAGTGGATTGATCTTTTTGATAATTTCAAAGAGAACTTTAGTGGCAAATCTAACAAAGAAATGTGTACAAGTTTTCGTTTTGTTTTCATCCACGTTTAGTACTCTAAGTATATTTCAAGCGGTCTGGCTGGACCACACTTGTAAACTTGGGACTCGTCAAAAACAGTGAGACCATACTTCATAACGAGTACCGTGCATTTTTTTTAAATTAGGAAGATCAAGTACATGCAAAAAAAATAATATCAATAACCGCGAAGCTAATAACAAACTAATAAAAGGGGACACATTTGATTTTTTAAATTTTGTTTTTGGTAATACTAACTTTGATGTGGCGACTCCTTGTTACTTGCCCAGCACCTGGGCATCCTCGTTTTTAACTTCCCTACCAGGTTGTATTATTAAGCGAATATAACTCTTAATCCGTGAATTTGTTTATCGAAACTTGAGTTGATTTACGGTAAATATACTCTGCTACTCGGTTCAATAAAACCGTGAAGCGACATTTCGTAACAAGCGACAACTCGTAACAGTAGATTAAGCGGTTAAGACTGATTCACGCACACTATTCTTCTCGAGCCGGATATATGCGTAGCGGAGCGAAGCGGAGTAAGCGTATTCTACTTGTCAATGCCTTGTTACGAATTGTCGTTTGTTACGAATTGTCGTTTGTTACGATTTGTCGCACTACCCTAAAAAACAGCAGTTTTGCTGTCAGACTTTAAGATACGATAACATTGTTTTCTCAGGTTTTTTGTGCTTTTTTAAGAAATTAATTTTTCCGCAAGAATCCGCAAGAAAATTTCGAAAAAGTTTGAAAAAGTTCGACTCCAACTTTCTCAAATTTTCTGTCTTTAGTGGTAGAAAAACTCTCACTGGGCGGCCATTTGGTCACATGCCAATCTAACGACGATTGTCCTACTATTGGAGGGGCGCTTCTCAAAATGGTGGATGACAATGCGGGTGGGGACTACTGTTGTCCATTGGAGAACATGTGTTGCCCATTTGGGAAGTATTTGGAGGAGAACTACTGTATGCTGAGTTATTCCTTCGGGGGACCCGCCATTTTCAGGTTCGATGTACTCTTATTGCTATGATAAGAGAAAGCATGCGGTATGCATACGAAGTGAATCCAATGCAATTCCAGATCTAAGCAATTCTCCTGCACCACTATAAATATATAAAAGTATTTAAATATTTGGTTTCATTCTATTTCCTAGAAAACAAGAATGTTTAATTAAAAGCCCAGCTGAGATTACATGGATCTCAAACAAAGGATGTAAATATCTTGGCCATATCGAATAATCCTTTAATTTTTATGCATTTAGCCTTGTATGGGCCCTCAATTAAACAGATTGTTTGTTTTCTAGGAAATTAAGTGAAATCAAATACTTAAACAACTAGAAAATTGCCTTAATATCGTTTATATAGGATTCGGGGCCCTGTCTCGCCTGAGGGACCGAATGAGAGGAAGTTTTGAATGAGCGAAAATTCTCAGCCCTTCAACGCCCTTTAAATTGCGCAAAGCTGACTAAAGTGATTGCATATTTTTTTCGAAATTTTCAAAATTTCGAAAAAAAGACGCAATCAGTTCATTCAATTTTGAACAGTTTTGAACAAAGGCTATGGTGTGACCATCGAATTCAATGCAATTGGGAGATTCTCTCAAGCCCCAAGGACGGAATGCGTCAAAATTTTGTCAATCATCAAAGCTCAGTATTCAAGTTGATTTCTGAGTTTTGTTGGTAGACAAAATTTTTCCGCATTCGGTCAATGGGGCTTGAGAGATTCTACCAATTGCATTGAATTCGATTGTCACACCATCTGCGAATTCGTAAATATTTTTATAGGGACTACATTTTAACTGCCTAAATGTAGCCTACTGTTCAATTGCGATACCTTAATTTTCTTACTGACTTCCGGTATTTTGATTTGGACCATTTTGGTGTACCGCTCCCATAACGTGTTAATTTTCTCAGCATCTTCCTGGCGATGGTGAGTTTCTGTCTCTGCTGTGTCTGCTGCTGTCGCATGTGCAGTAAGAGAAGACAAAAAAATGCAGAGATAATTGTCATGAGACAAGATGGATCCACAGCTGGAGTCGCCTTGCAGGGAACATCGACAGTAGTGCCAGGAATTTTGTCAGATGGTCTTCCTCCGTACCAGAAGCTACACAATGCTGAAGACGTTGGTGTCTAGCAATTGTTAAAAAGAGTTTGGGCCTGAAAGTCGAAAAGAAACTCGACTTGAATCTTATAATCACGCTTCTGGTTTAACTTACCCGGATATAATCTGAGCTTGATGTATACTCTAAAAAATATATAAGATTAATTTGATGTTCAAGCAACTACTGTTGCCATATGTAATCATGACCAGAGTTTGTTTCGAGTATGGGGTGTGTATCATATATGTGTTTAATGAATATTGCACCATATGAGTTAACTGCAATTTTTCTTTAAAGCCATTATAATGTGGGTTGAAATTAGTGGGTTGTACTAGAAAACCATTAATCAAATTTTTTTGTTTTGTTCTGACTCTCAATTAAAAAACTTATTTGGAAATTGCTATTATTCCAAAAAATTTCAATGGTTTAAAAAACTCTGACATATAAGGTTTATAATCAACAATTCTGGTGACTGAAAAGGTTCTCGGTTTAATTGATGAAATTTTATGAAAAATAAGTCTTCCGATAGGAAAACGGAGATAAATACAAAACTATAAAAATAATCCCCCGAAATCAGATTCATTCTTTTTATCGAATCTTTGGTCCTGAAAAAGAGCTTACTGAGGACCATAAACTAATTTTTGCAGCCACAAACTATTTTCAGTTAAATTGAAAGTTTTTGTTCTATTGGCTCTTGCTTACTCTGTTTTATTGCTCTAAATTGGACTGAATAGCAAAACCGTGCTGAACCGGCTTTTCTTGATACAAAAATAGGAAAGAAAGTCGAGAAAGAAACTCAACTTGATTATAACAATTCTACTTTAAAATTAACCCTGTAGAATTTAAAACATTTGATGTATTCTCTATAAAAAGTTATGGGGTTAATTTGAGGTTCAAGCAACCATTGTTGCCAGATGTAAAAACTTGCTATTGTTGAGTTTTCATTAAATTGATGTTTTTCCTAAAAAAAACTTTCAAGAGTTTTTGAAATGCCTTCACCATAAGAATTTAAAACATTTGATGTATTCTCTATAAAAAGTTATGGGGTTAATTTGAGGTTCAAGCAACCATTGTTGCCAGATGTAAAAACTTGCTATTGTTGAGTTTTCATTAAATTGATGTTTTTCCTAAAACAAACTTTCAAGAGTTTTTAAAATGCCTTCACCATAAAATGCTTTCACCATTACTTCAATAAAAGATGATACTCAATGTAGTATTAGTTCTTTCGATGTGTAAATTGAATGTTACCCCCAAAAAATCAGAGTTTTTATTATACTTTTTCGAACTTTTGGTCCTAAGATAGCGCTTATAGAAACCTCATAAACTAGTTTCTTTTTAAAGCAAAACACTTTTTTTGCTGAATTCTTTTCTTGTTGCTGTTTTCGTACTCTGCTTTTTGCATTTACTCTCACTAAATCGCAAAAATGCACGCCCTGTTTTTCTCGAGACAAAAAATGGAATCTTGACTGCAGTAACAATGATGAAGACCTGAAATCCACTTGAATTTTAGTTGAGTTCACATATCTTTCCTAAAAAATTGTGATGTAAAAAAAACAAGTAATACTAAGTTTTTTCGTCTCTTCTTGGCGGATAAATAATTATATATTTTTAACTAATTTCTATTACAAAAGTAGGAAATTTTTGGGTTTCTTTCCATTGTGGCCCCCAGTCTAGTAACTTAAAAATTCATAGTCATGAATAATCAAACTGTGTATCTTCGTTTTATTCCGGAACAATGCGACAAATTTTTGTGGTAAAGGCAGTTTTTCAAAAATAGTTTCACTTGTGGATTTTGAAGACATGTGTAGAAGTTATACTGCTCAAAATGCTAGCTCGAACAGCAAAATTTGCGGAAATCAGAACAGTATGCGGAATCCAACAACAAATAACAAACAGGACTGCTCGTATGAGGGCGAAGCCCTGAAAATTCCAACTGCGTTTTAAGGTCTATAAAATTGTAAAAACATGAAAAAACTAAATGTATTAAAAAAATGAATTTTGAGATTTTTGTGAAAATCATCGCCCCGAACGCCATATAAAGTAAAAAGTGATAAATTTCGCTATTAGTAACGATTAATTATGGCAAATAAACTTTCTTAAATGATTTAGAACGATTTCAATTTGGAACGAGGAGGCACTTAGCATAGTGGTAAGGCGTTCACTTTAAAATCGTCAGGTCGTGTATTCGAGCGCATGCCATGACAATGATAGTGTGTAAGGACGAGCTCTCACATGACCTCTAGCTTCAAGTCTACCACAGTTTGACCAATTTCGGCTGCAATAGTACCATGTGAAACTTCTAGACGCAAAAAAGAACGTCCTTGAAACGCGAAAAAAGCTTCGCTCAACAAATTAAGTCTAGAATGTGGGGAGATAACACAAGTGGACATGAATTTTAAGGCCTACTGATAGCTCCTCTGCGATTTGCAGCAGGAACTACATTACTATTATTCTCATTTTCGAAACGAAAGTTGCCGAATATTTGCGCCCGTGGTGGGTTTTTTTTCTCAGACTTTTTAACTAGCCATTTTAACAGAATTGTTTTACATCATTCGAAAGCTATTGTTGTCCTGAGCTAAAATTTTAAAAAACTTTTTACTTGTGATCAATTTTTGTAAATATATGGTGGTTTGAAGATTGCCATTTTGGCCAATTTGAGGCAATTAACGCGCGATATATTTCGGGCTGTTAACGCGTAAGCAGTGATTTAATCAGTCGTAGAAATCGTTCCACATTAGTTCAAGGAAGCTTATATGCCATAATTGAATTGTTAATAGGAGCAAAAATTTTTATGGCGTGTGGCAGATATTTCACTACAAAAAGTCTCAATGTAAAAAAAAAATTTTAACTACATTTAAATTTTTCATGCTTCTACATTTAAATTTTCCATAGACCTTAAAAGGCAGTCGGATTGTTCAGGGATTTGCCCTGATACGAGCAGTCTTGTTAATAATAATATTGTTATTTCTAAGAAGTGTTAAATCTCCGCTTACACGTTAATAGCGCGTTAATTGCTCCAAATTAGCCAAAATGGCAAATTTCAAACCCTCATAACTTTACAAAAATGAATCACATGGAAAATTTTTTCAAAAATTAAGCTCGGGGCGCAGGGCAACAAACCATTTTGAATGATAAAAAATTTTTTGGCGAAAACGTCCAGTTAACAAGTCGAAATTTGTCTGAAAAAAACCACCCCGAGCTCAAATATTTTGTCACTTTCGTTACGAAAATCGAAACAACAATTGCTAAAGCAGAATTAAAATTAGCTTATGGTGTAGTCGGAATCTGCATCTCAAGCGGTTTTCTGTAACATTACAATATATACTCAAGGGAGATTACATGGGCTATCACGGTTGGTATCCATTAACTAACAGGTTAGGGCTCAATGCGCTCGAAAATTGGGGAAACAGTGGTATTGACCAAAAAACAATAAGAAGGAAAAAACTAAAACGAAAACTACGAAAACAAGCTATACACAATTATCAAAATGTGGTAATTTATTTCTGTTCCAACATTTGATTTCAAATTTTATCATTTAAATTCAGATTTGATTATGTTTGTTTTTTGAATTACATATCTCAAGTAAGGACTAATAGTTGAGATCAAGATTAACAAATGCTGAGATTAATTGGCGTTTTTTTTTCATACGCTGAGTTCTGGTATTTATCTCAATGCGGATCGTTTTAATCCGACTCATCGTAGACGCCGATTTGTATCATTCCGACTTATCCTAATTCCTAGTCGGTGTTACTCTTGTGTAATTGGTAGCTACAAATTCTGCGAAAAGCACTTCAGTCTTAAAAATATTTTTTTCATTATGATTATTATTATGAAAACTTTACATTGTAAAAACAATAAAGGAAAAGAAAATTCCGTTTAAAGTCGACCAGTTGCTCTGCATTTCGAACAGAGGCAGAAGAGCCTCCAAGTGCACTTGTTGTATTCGTTGTAGGTGTGTTCTACATGATGCCACATCAGTTTGAGGAGTTTGGCTTTGAGGCCAATGATATCCCACACGTCGATGTTGTAAAGGTGCAGACCATTTACCAAAAGTTATTACTCAGTTTTTCTTTACTCAGCTTTCGACTCAAAGCATATTGCAATCCAGACAAGTTCTTAACAAACTAGTTCACAAAACGGCCTTGGCTGACCTTGATTGACAGGTTTCCGTCTGTCAATAAAGCCGTGTTTTGCCAAAAGGGGAACACACTCGTACGCTTGATTTCGGTGCTGTAAAAACGCTGTTGCATTATTGAAGTTATAGATTCAAATCGGTGGCCAGTCAATAAGCAGAATGTTCCAAGAGCAGAAAAAGAGAAAAATATCAACTTCTATCAGCTAATCCCTAAAATAATTATCAGAAAGGTCAATAATAGCAAAGCAACGAACATTTTATGCATAATTTGAGCAATTTAATCGAAAAATTTATAAAAAAAATTTAATAAAAAAACTTAAGAAGTTAGTCAATTTATGCATAATTTATTCGTTTTCTTTGTATTTTTAACGATTCCAATAAATGTTTTATCAATTAGCCCGTATAAACCAATATATGTCAATATTTTTTTTGTTTTTCTGCTCTTGGACGCATTCTGCACTTGGAATATTCTGCTTATTGCTCCGCTTCTATTCAAATTATACCAAAAATGCAAAAATTGTGATTGTTTACTGTTAATTGTTAATTCGGAAACAAAAATTACCCGATATATTGATTGTCAAATATACTTCTGAAGCCTAGTTTCATATCAACCCGACACAGCGTGAGGCAGCATATTTTGGTGCCGCGACACAGGATAGAACCAGGGGCCTAAGTTTTCTTCAATTGAAGGAACTTTACGAACAAACTTGGTGAGACGGAATTCTCTCAATTTAAGGAGGTTCAAGAAACAACTCTTTTCAAGTAATGCAATCGCTACAACTTTCTGCGAAAAGCACATCAGTCTTAAAAATATTTCGACTCAAAGCATATTTAGTTGGTTAAAGGGGTACGTACATCATCGATTTCCTTTGAGGAAACTTTAAAATTTTTTATTGAAACTTGCTGGCAATGTTTAAGTCTTGTTCTTTAATTCCGAATTTGCCGTTTGATGCAACTAATTTTTTTGGTTACTCACGAGAATTAATGTTGCTAATTGTTCTGACTTAAGGTTCCGACTTAAGGCGACTTAACGTTTCCACGACAACGACGAAATGTTTGTGCTCGGGGTGGTTTTTTTCTTCAGACTAATTTTGACTTTTTAACTAGCCATTTTTGATAGTTTTTTTTGGTATCATTCAAAAGGTGTTGTTGTCCTGAGCTTAAACTTGAAACGATAATTCACCTGTGATCATTTTTTGTAAAGTTTTGGGGGTTTTAAATATTGCCATTTTGGCCAATTTAGAACAATTAAAGCGCGATATATTTCGCGCCATTATAGAAAGTTGCAAAAAGTTCGGACAGACAGAATTAATTAAAAAGAGCAACTGTCTAGACAGCAACGGAAACCAAAATCGAAATAAACATAGCGTCGAAAATTCATAGAGCAGAGTTTTCGCGCAAACCTATAACACAACGGGCAATTACATTCGAAGCTTCGAATGGTAACCCTTGAAACAGGAAAAATTTTGCTCAGGGTGGGGTATCTTTTTCTGCAATTAGTTTCCAAATTATGAATGATCTGATCAGCTTCAATTCCGTTTGCTTTTTTTGGCCGTTTGATCTGTTATTTTTTGTTATTGAAAATGACTCCTTGATATTCGACTTTTAAAACATCATAAACGGTAGATTTAAATTTTTCAAACTAAATTTGCTAACTGTTTTAAAGTAAAATCTGGAATTTCATCACAAAATTTAAAAATTAGGCTAGTATAATCATCGGAGAATCGACGACCTTGCATTTTGAATTTGGTCTGACAAAAAATTCAAGGTTGTTCGGCTTCAGATTTTGCATGCAAAAAAGCGTCGAAAAGCACTGATTGCTCATGTTAATTAATTCTGTCTGTCCGAACTTTTTGCTACTAATTATAAAGCGTAAGCGGAAACTTAATCCGTCTTAGAAATTGTTCCAAATGAGTTGAAAGAAGTTAAGTTGCCATAGTTTACTTGTTAGTAGGAGCAAAATGGATAAATTGTACTCTATATGGCGTGTGGGGTGATGATTTTAGGTATAAACCTCAAACTAAAATGAGTCAATTTTTTAAACTAAAAAGAGTCAACTTTTTTTTTTATTTACCTTTAATTTTTCATGTTATTACTGCTCCTTAGACCTTAAAAGGTAGTTGGAACATTCAGGGCTTCACATTGATACGAAGAGTTTTGTTGTTTGTTGTATCGGCTGGTTTTTTTTTCTGACAACTTTTTAACGAGCCATTTTGGCGGAATTTTTTTATATTATTCAAAATTATTGTTGTCCTGAGCCCCGAGCGTAAATCTAAAAAGATATTGCACTCTGATCTTTTTTCGTAAAGTTATCGGGGTTTTAACATTGCTATTTTGGCAAACTTAATTTTTTAAATTTTATTTTTTTATGTTATTACTGGTCCATTGAAAGGCCGCCGGAATATTCAGGGCCTCGCCCTGATACGAGCAGTCTTGTTTATTTTTTATTAGAGCTATCCCGTAAGTTCTCCAGCTTAATGTGATTTAGCCTATCTCTTAAACTCTTGAGAAGTTTCGGAAATCACTTACATTTTGCAGTACACTAAAATGCGGATTCCAATAACAAATGGGAATTCTGTTAGGAAACAAAAATAGCTAACAAGTATTTGTTTGTGGGATTTGCTTTCAAGATTTGACTTTGGGTTTCAGAGAAACACACGCCAAACAATGCGCTTTATGAAAACACTTAGTAGCCTCGCAATAATGGCGTTCTTCATTTAGCTGGCGGTTATAATGGAGAAGTTACAAAACTTTTACTAGGTACATTCAACCGCATTTGGTCAGCCATTGATTTAAAAAAGTATAAAGTTGTTGAAGAAACCCAAAAACATACACAAAGTCGTCAATCAAAAATTACTTGCTGATGAGAAATTTACATGACTTAAAAAAAACAAATCACGATTTGTTAGAAACTTGATTGAAAACTAATAAAAAAGTTGCAGGTTTGATAGCAGAAACTTTTTTTTGGTTTGGATCGAGGATAACAAAAATTAACAAGACTGCTCGTATCAGGGCGAGACCCTGAATAATCCGACTACCTTTTAAGGTCTATGGAGCAGTAATAATATGAAAAATTAAATGTAAAAAAAATAAATTCACATGAAAAATCAAATAAAAAACAAAATAAACATTTTTCAAATTCTTCGTTACGAAAGTCAGAACAAAAATGAATATTACGCTATTTGTCCTCTCAAAGATGGTTATCATGAAAAATTTGAGTCGGTCCTTGAGAGAACAAGTTTTCAGTTAATCAATGTGCAACAAAACCATTTTCCACCCGCACGGTTGGATTTGTTTTTGTTGTGATGGAAACCAGCAAAAAAAGTCAGTGCCTCAAACAGGGATGATTTAAAGTTGAGCTCCAGGTGATTTGCTCTGCTTAATGAAATGGTATAACTGAAAAACTAAAACTCAGATATTGTGAGAGATTTTTTTCCATTGATTTACAACTCGTAAAAACTGCAGCTTCAAGTGTTTTAAGTTTCTCTATTGAAATTGTTTTAAATTGTCAGTTTACTTGCATCTCGTTTATGAAAATTGTAAAAAGTCTTCAGCTCAAAATATTTTTGCAGCAACCATTTCGATTATTTTGGTCTAGAAAATGAGCTCAATGAACTCATGTAAAATGTTGCACGAAAATAGGCAGCACGAAAATAGGCAACTAAGTTTAAAAGTACATGGACGGAAATTGGTAACGCTCGCGGACAACTAACGCAGACGGACCCATTGACGAACAATTGTAATGGGACGCTTGCAGGGACATATGCGCAGTACAAAAATAGCCCGTAAAATAGCTAGTTTTTCAAACCCATGCAGGACCCACAAAAATCATCGCAAACACATGAACAAAAACAATCCGGAAAATTTTTTTTGGAGCGCGACACTTGAATTCATAGTGTTTATTTTAAGTGAAATCTGAGGTGAGGTGATCATTTTTTGAGCTTTTTGATTGCTGTTGTCACTTGAAATATAGCACCTTAATGCCTTTTAGAGGAGAAAAAGAACAAAAAGAACAATAGCACTTGTATTATTTTCAATTATTTCATGATTTCAGTCGAAACAATATTTTCAAATTGCACTGTGATGGAGTGAACTGCAGTCCAGCACATTTCTTAGTTTGTTTTGGGCATATCATTTAAAGCAACCGTTTTTAGTTTACTTAATCAAATCAGACCATGTTTTTTTGAACACAGACAACAAGACTGATCGTATCAGGAGGAAGCCCTGAATTTTCTACGGTTTATGGGGTATTGTTGCATAAAATAAAACCAACGAAAATGTTTTGAAAAATGTAACAATTTCGAACATTTTTTGAGACTTCATACAAAGTTATATATTTCACATGAAGCAAAAAATTTAATAGACCAAATAGCATGCCTCAATTCAATTTAGAACGATTTTATAACGGATTATATCTCCGCTTACTTGTTTTTACCACGAAATATATCGCGCATTAGTTATACTAAATTGGGCAAAATTGCAACGTTTGGACCCTCATAACTTTAGGAAATATTCTCAGAGGTGAAATATCATACTAAAATTCTCAATATCAACTCAGCCAAAAATAGCTAGTTAAAAACCAACGCGAGTACAAAAGTACAATAATTCCGTCACTTTCTTCGAAATTCGAAACAATACTTATTTCTCAGGCATTTAACATGCAAACAAAATACCAAAAAAACTAAATCAATAAAAAAACGCCTAAGTTGATCAAGAAGTCTGCTCATATCACGTCAGTTTCCTGATTGATGCCACTGTCGCTTAAAGTCAATGAAAGTTATGTTGTGTTTAGAAATAATCATTTAAATGAAAAACATATATATATCCGGGTTGACCAAAATGTGCAAGCATACGTCGCACCATGCATGTATCCCTGGAAGCCATGAAAAATGCCGACATATTTTTATGTTAAAATAACACATTTTCCATGCATGACACGACGTATGGTTGCACATTTTTTTTATTATGGGGGACTTCAAATTAGACAATTTTGATACTTTTACCGGGGCAGTTGAGAATTGATATGTTACCATGGATGCTTGCAATGTATGGTTACTATGGTATCAAGAATGGCGCGACGTATGGATACCATGAAAACATGGCGCGACGTATGGTTACCATGGAAATATATATGGCACGACGTATGGTTATCAAAGAACCATACTTGGCGCGGCATACAGAAACTGAATAATCAAATAAATTCAATATTCGCGTGGGTTTCCAAAAAAGGATCTGAACGACCTCAAAAACGTTGGTAGTAAAAATCTTTTTCCGCCGTTCAGAGCAAAAATTTGGTTCCCAAGCAAAGCAAATTTATTATCCGATGTATGAAAATATACTTGTTATGCAGAAAATTTTACCAGATGACGCCGGAAAACATACTTGGTGATGGCTGAATAACTGTTTCAAAAAACTGTCTAAGACAAAACATGCATTTCAGAAACATGAAAAAAATTATCAATAAACAAAACAACATAATGATCATCAGCAAAACAATTCAACACTCAGGCGAAGCGGAGCTTCATATCACTTGCGATACAACGAAATCGTAGCATTGCAAACTACTAAACATAGAACCTAGCCAACTGACAGGAAAGGAGTAATACATTTCAATTTTTCTTCGTTTTTCCCCCAACACTCTTTGAAAAGTACAAAATGACTTGCTCTGAGCCTGGCAACGCAATAATAAAAGCAAAGTGCTTGCCTCGATTCATTTTAGCCGCTGGTGCTTTAAAAGCAGGAAATTTGTAGTGTGCGTTTATTATCCCAAATTGGCAAAATTAAAAACTTTAAAACCTCCATAACATAACGTAATTGAGTTACAGATAAAATATATTTTTGTAGTTGAGCTGAAAACATCATTGTTTTTCAGATGATTTGAAAAAAAAATCCCGTCAAAATGTTAAAAATAAAATTGGTCTATAGACAAAAAAAAACACCCCGACTACAAATTTTGAGTCATTTTGTTGGAAAGTAATTTTGTTTGATTAGGAAAAAAACCTATCACTTATTCAATTTACCGAATTATTTCAAATGATCGCTTTCTATATAATTTTTTAAAAAAAGGTCGAAAAACGTGATCACTTGATTTGTGAGAATTACAGAAAAAATTCGTGCTCTGTGACATCTTAAAATTTTTTTACGAATTGCCTTTGTACAACCTGAAAAATACTCGCACTGAAATTGCAGCATTTATAATCATTTATAAAGGACTCTTACAGTTTCTCTTAATTATGAAAAACAATCGATTGAAATTGATTAGAAATGGATTATAGTGTTAATTTTTTTCGAAGCAAAAAATTCCAATTTTTGGTCTATGATAACCTATCATTTTCAATTTGTTTCTCAAAAAATTTCGACAAAAACATAATCTATTTTCATCGATTATGATGGTCTATATCCATATTTTTAATCTTTTGATGAGCAAACTTCATTTGTTCATAATTATTTTAAACTCAAGCTAGTTTTTTTGTTCTCTCAATAAGTTTCAATTTTCTTCTAATTTCTATCGTGTTCTTATGATAAGTTACTTATTTTTGTTATTCATGATGTGGGCGTGGGACATGGGCGTTATGTTGGGAAGGGAGAGTAGTGGGAGTACTTGAGATGGGGATTGTTGGAGGCGTAGCGGGGGGGATTGGTGGGATATGGGGGTTTGGCGGAGAGCGAAGGTTAGCGAGGGACTTGGGATAGCGAGAAGTGAACATGAGGATGAACGCATTTCTTCGACTTTTGCAGAAAACTGCAAAAAGTAGAGTAGATATCTACAGAAATTCTTTTTTTCTTGGACTTTATGCGCAGAAAACAATCCGTTGAAAACAAAAAAGGATTATAATTGACTATGATGAAATTTAATGCATTTTTACTTTTCGGAAATAATCGATTATAACAATGAATCAAAAATCCATTACTTTGCCTAAAATTGTCACAATAATTGATTATCTTGAAAACATTTTAGTTAACAAAAACGCTTTATAATTAATTTTTTTTTATCCATGAAACTTTGTTCAAACGTTACCTTTCCTACTAGAGAGAATTAACTTTTGTAAATTACGGTGTTGGCCAATTTGAAATGAATAGCTTGTAATCTATTCAGTCTAAGGGTATTCTATTACAGTCTGAGCGATGAGTCAATCTGAATTGAAACTTAGGCAAATTGAATTGAGGCAGGCTATTTAATTTAGTAGGTTTGTTACTAGATGCGAAACATGATAGGGACATTTCAAATGAAATGAAGAGAAAATCAAGAGTTTTCGTTTGGTTTTCGAAAACTTCTTACTTTAAATCAAACACTAAATCAAAATGGTAGCCGGAGCATTCAAACATTCGCCCTGATACGAGTAGTCTCTATTGAAATTCACGATAGCACAATGGCTTTTGTTCAGGTTTTTGCTGGATGTTTTTTCTCCAATAAAAGTTGAGATTATTCACAAACTCCTTCGGAATATTTGAAGTGTCTGGATAAAATGAGCTCAAAATCAAAAAGAAAGTTATAATTTTCTGTAGGGTTATGGGATTTGAAAATAGCTAATACTGTCAGTTTTGCATAGTTACTATTGTTATAGCATCTGATTGAGTTAAAGCTAATCAAAAATTGAGTTATAGAACCTGATTTTGCGCCCAACAAGCACACGAAAAACAAGCACACGTAGATTGGTCGAAAAACAAGTACTATAAAATTTCAGCTCAACAATTTAAGCAAAGGAGAGTACTGACTACATGGCTGACAATTCACTTTTTAATCACTTCTTCTGTCCGAATTGTCAGTACGAAGTGAGTAAGTGCTGCATTGGGGTGATGGGACTTCCCTTCTGCTGCGATGAAAATCTATATGCTGTCCAGAAAGTCACTGGGGCAGCTTCAGGTAGCAAATTTTGTTTCGATTTTTGAGGTCTGAGCCTTAGTCCTTTTTTACTAAAAAACTCAATTAGCTATTTAAAATTAATTTTTGGCTCTGCGCACCATCAAAAAACCGCCTTTCAAAAACGAATTCCAAATTTTCTTCATCAATTATATCCATGGCTTGCATTTTGGTTGAGTTTTTGTCTTTGCATAGTATTTGTTTTTTCATCAATTCAGCCTAAAGACCGAATTTAGATTAGGTATTTTCTTGTTTGCCAGACTACTCCACCGACCCCAAATTTTTATCTCATTTAATTACTAAACATTGATGGATAGTTTTAGACAACAGTTGCTAGTCAGCATGCGTTTTTGAATCATTTGTTGTCAGACTTGAAAATAATTGTTCCGATTTTCGATACGGGGTGGGTGCTCGGGGTGGGTTTTTTTTTCTTAGACAAATTTCGACTTTTTAACTAGCCATTTTTGACGGAATTTTTCTATATCATTCGAAAGGTATTGTTGTCCTGAGCTTAAATTTGAAAAGGTATTTCACCTGTGATCATTTTGCGTAAAGTTATGAGGGTTTAAAGATTGCCATTTTGGCCATTTTGACCAATTTGGGACAATTAACGCGCGATATAGTTCGCGCTATTAACGCGTAAGCGGAGATTTAATCCTTCTGATAAATCGTTCCAAATTGGTTGAACGAAGCTTGTTTGCCATAATTGATTTGTTACAAGGAACGAAATCTATCTTTTTGTACTTTATATGGCGTGTGGGGGGATGATTTTCATAAAAAATTTCGAATTAAAAAAAAAAATTTCATTTTATTTTATTTCATTTTTTTTTAATGTTATTACTGCTGCTCCATAAACCTTAAAAGGCAGTCGGAACATTCAGGGCTGCGCCCTGATACGAGCAGTCTTGTTCAATTTAAAAATCGTAGCAGAAAAATCAAAGATTAATTTGAAGGATTCTGGAATTTTTCAGAGCCCAAAAACTGATTGAACACTCGTGAATGTTAGAGAACGGTACTAGCAAATCTGCAAGTATCAATTCTGATCAATTTTATATAATGAAAAGCCCTCGACTGGCCGCCATCTGGTCACGTGTCAATCCACTGACCAGTGCCCAACTGGCGTCAGTGAAATACTCAAGAAGGTGGATGATAATGTGGGTGGAGACTACTTTTGTCCGTTGGGCAACATTTGTTGCCATTTGCGACCTACTTTGAGGAGAATTTTTTCATGCTCAGTTATACTTTCGGAGGGCCCATCATCTTCAGGCGAGCAATTTTGTTTCAGTTTTTGTGCAATTAACATCAACGGTTTTTTAAAATATGAGGAAGCTTTGCAAAAAAACTGTACAAGAACAAATTTTTACAGGAAAGATTTTCTTTTCAGCACTTTGAAAAAACGAGGCGAATTTTTAAAAATAAATTATTTCAATTCATATAAATGACCTTTATGAAACGGGAAAATAAAAAAAATAAAAAAAAGAAATCCAAATTTAACCAGTTTGTTCCAGAGCAGTACAAGTATAGAAAAATTTTGATTTCAAATTTTTCAGCATCTTCCTGTTTTTGTTGGTCTGTACCATATTCACATTTTGTTGGATATGGTGTGCCAGGAAGCGTCAGAATAATCAAAGAACGGTCTTAACGCAAGGCGGAGTCTTGGTGCAGCCCACATCGGCGCCGGTTCTGGGATTTTTATCAGATAGCATGCCTGCATACCAGACATTGGAGAATGACACAGAATGTTAGAAAACTGAAAGACCGAAAACTGAATGAGTGAAATTTAAGACCTAGAAAGATTTGGCAAACAATAGAGAGCTTGCCGGAAATCTAACCAACATTTTTAGAAGAAACTTAATCAGCATGGAATAAAAATCATCATACATTTTTTAAAAATTTAAAAGAAGACGTAAATTTGTTATTGACTCAATTTATTTTCTTACTGGTTCGACCCGAGTGGAATAATGCGACTAATGTCAAATGGCAATAGGAATTTTTCACTGCAGAAGTTTATGTCATCCGTTACGGGAAAATTTACTTTTCGAAGCTGATCAATTTTCTATACAGTCTAAATTTGGCTCAAATCACAGCTTTAACGAATGCTGTGAAATTTGTCATTCAAAAGATTGTTCATTTTGTCACTTTAGCTTGATATCAAAAATCAACGATAGCTCGGCAAACAATTTGCCTTTCATAAGAAAGCATATCCTTGAAAAATAGAAGAGTATAGTTTCTTACCTGAAAATAATGTGTCTATGAGTGCTTTTCAATGCGTCTTCTTTTCGATCAACGATAGGGCTGATTTGATAGGGCAAATATTCAAATAATCGCTTCATAAAATTTATTGTTCATTGCAAATGTGATGACAACATGAAAAAGATATCGAAAAACGTCCTTAGCGTTTCGAAGCAAGTTAATTTAACAAACATCAGCAAGGTATTTTGAATTTTTTCAAATTTTAGTTGTTAAGAAATATATTCAAATTCAGGTTTTTCAAGTTTTTGTAATTTTGATTCTCATCAATTTTTTTGTATTTTTGATTCACGTCAAATTTGAACTCAGTAATTTGCCTTAGAAAAATTGAAAAAAAAAATTCCTAATTTTCTGTTTCTCTTTTTGGCTTGAAACGTTTTTTTTTCTGAAAAATTTTCTGTAATTGTCTCAATTTTTTTTACCACACTGCGACTTTTTCCGTGATATCGGTGTGTTGAAAACGTAATTCGAAAAAAGAACTTTCCATAAACATAATTTAGTTTATGAGAAAATAATCGTTGAAAACGTTACGAGGCCAAACTTTTCACTAGATGGACGCACAATTTGGTGCCAGATACAGTCTTTAAACATGTTTTAAAATGTAAATCCATTCCGTTAACCAATTTTCGGCGGAATCTGCTTACAAATTCCTGTAACGTAAATTTAGTCCGCACATTAGTTTTGTCGTGAGTTTCGCAACGAGCGAATACAGCTAGTTTTTCCCGTTTTTGCAAATATAAGTAGATCCCGCGAATTGTAAGCGGTTTTCGCAAGGTTAAGCGGACTCTACAAATGAAAATGGATCGTAATTTTTTATTTAAATTGAATTGAAATAGTTCTTGCGTTAACAAAATGAAGAACTACTGCTTGAAATATTTTTTAGCAAATGCCGAATCTTAATGCAAGGATTTAACTAATGTTAGTGGAATCGAATAACAAATCTTAAATCAATATTCAACTAAAATCGTGGATTTTCCTCTTTAGTGCTTGGTATGAATGAATTTTTTTGAATAGTTCAGCCTTATAACTCAAGAAAAGGTTTACCTCAATTTATTTTTGTTCTTGCAGGATTTAAGATCGGAAAGGTATTCATTTTTTCCAGCATTTGAGATTTAGCTGGTCAGTTCAAATTGTTGGCAGTAAATAAAATTGAACCGCTAGACAGTCTCGCTGCGACCCACAAAAATAGATTTGATTTAAAATTTTAATTTCAAAACGTAGCATTATAAATTACTGGGAGTCGAAAACAAAAACGCGGATTACGCTCACAATTGGCAGATTCCGCTTCCATTTGCTGATTCCGCAACCGCTCAATTTCACAATACCTAAATTTTTCACAAACTGTTCCAGATTCCGCAAAAACGCCCGCGGAGTCCGCAAATTTGCTTAATTTTTGAGCGATTTCGAGCGGTATAGTGTGGAGACCAAAACAACAAAGTAAAGTAGCAACGTTGAGGATTCCGTGACAAATCTGATTTTGGTCTGTTGTGGAATCCGCTTACAAATCACAAAATGCACAATTTGGCCTCGAAATGAATTAATTGATTTAAGCGAGGGTCATTTGCCTATTTTTCAAGAACTATATACAACTAGTTTATTCAAGAAACTGTTGCAAAGCAGAGAAAAATCTTTGAAAAATATTTGCTGAACAAAAAAAATTTCAAGAGAAGTTAACGGAGATAAAACTGAAGGTTTGCTTTGTAAAACAAATGCAGTTGACAGCTGAAAAAACAAATGCAGCTGTCAGGTCAATTAAAATTAGACCTAAAATAATAAACATTTTTGAAGCGTCTTTGATTTAATAACATCAAAAAACTGGAAAAAAAAACTAATATGAAGCGCAAACAGTTCTTATTTACTCAAAACACGCAAAAACTAGTGCAATTGATAAAAAAACGTAAAAATTCCAATTTAAAACAAATCGTCGAAGCTTATGTTTCAGTTTACTCTTCCTGTTTTATTTTCGATCATTAAATATATCTTAGAAATGGGGTCGATGTTTTTCTCGATTTCTGCCGATGATTGGATCAATGTAAAATTTTTGGTAAAACGTACCAAAAAATTAGCTCATCAGAACGACCGATAGTATCTGCGATTTTTCGTTGAACAGAAAGTTTGGTCGATAGAAAAAAAAACAGAATTATGCGCGCCTTCTTTGTTTCTGAACCATTGTTCAGAACAGAGAAGGATAGGCAACAAAAATTTTTTTCATCAATCAAATTCTTTTTTCTAGCTTGGGTAGAATAAGGTGGTTTTGATTGAAAAAAAAACAGTTTAAATTTTTATTTTAAAAGCTATGGAAGTTCTTGAAGACAAAATGGTGTAATTTATTGCAAAATCAGAAGGTTAGTTTGGAAGAAATAATGCTTCCTGGCTTGTATTATTCAAACTGTTTTCGTGATAATTAACAAACATTGCTCAAGCTCAATCTAGTTAACAATTGCTCAGTTAACAGCTCAATCTAGAATAGCGAAAAACACTGATTCACTCGTGCAAGGCAACTTGTGACCAATGCAAGAGTAGCGGAAATGGTTCTATCTAGCACCATGCGAGGGACAATAACAGCAAAGGCTTAAATAAGCGCAAACTACAAGCGGAGTTAAGAGTGATACAAGGATAGCCGGTTGCTGTACAATTAGCACCGAATGCTCTGACCACATTCATAAAAAAAACTAAATTTTTTTTGTATTTTCTTCAAACCAGTGTGGTTTTTTTGAGTGTGGTATGATAAGAGAAGTATACAAACGCGTAGAAAATTGCATATTTTGCATGATCGGAAACAGATGTCTTCAAAACACAAATAACACAAGAAAACGATTTAAAAAAACTTTTCATATTTTTCTTCTAATTTATTTAACAAGAAATTTTTAAAAAGTTTGATTGCCAAAAAAGCGCTTTTTAGCGATAACCGGCTCTAATTTTTATATAGAGTCCTACCCTCTGTTTGTAAGCTCTCAACACGTTGGCGCGACTGCGGTGGTCACTGTTCTGCTGTTTAGTTTTCTTCTGTTTGATAATAGAAAATTAACGTAATAACTCGTTCGCTCACAATTCGACCAATCAGAAATCGAAATAAAAAGTTTTGATACCAATTTTTCATTTTTGTACAAACGAGCCTCGGTGCAAATGGAACTTCACCCTTCACCGCCAGGACAACAAGCACACTCTTAATCATTCAATCTTTTAGAAGTAGATTTCATCTCATTGCTTGGCGCATCCTTAGTTGTACATTTTGATGCAATAAGAACAGATATGAAAACCGAAAAAATTATCGAAATTCAATAAAGATGAAAAACCAATTAACCGCATTTAAGAAAATTGAAAATAAATCGATTATAATGTATTTTCGTGGTCTATATTGTTTTAAATATAATCGATTCCCATGTTACGTTCAGACAACAAAATTGGACTAAAAATTGATCTAAATCTTTTATTTCTCGCCAAAACAAAATGCATTATAACTCATTTTGAATCCATTGAATCCAATGGATTTTATAATAAATAGAAAATCACATTAAAATTTTTTTTTTTTCCACTTTAGTTTTGTTTCGCGAGTCCTGCAAAATTTTGCAAAAATTTCAGCATTTATCAAGTGAGTGATGCGGAAACTTTGCAAAGCGAGTGTACGGCCTGGCCTAATCCATTTCAAAATCCTATCTCCATTTCTACCCCCACCCCACCTAAACCCACCCCCACCTAAATACCCCCCCCCCACCTGAACAAACAACCCCCCACCCTCACCTGAACACCCCCCGCCTGAACAACCCCCCCGCCTACCACCTGAACCCACATACCCCCCACCTCAACCCACATACCCCCCCACCTCAACCCACACCCCCCCCCCCCCCCACATGAACCCCCCCCCCCACTCCTGAACACCCCCACCTGAACCCGACCCCTACCTGAACACGTTAAGTTGGGGGGGGGGGGGGGTTTGTTGTAAATGGGCAAACGCTAGGAGGGGGGGGGGCAAACGCTAGGAAAAAAAAAGATTTTGTTGCCTCGAAAATTAGTAGTATTAAAATCCATTTTTTAATTGATTATAATCGATTTGTTTTCACTTTTGTGGACACTGACATGCAAACTCAATTATAATCGATTTTTATTCATGGAACTCCAATGCGGGTAGCAACCAAAATTCTGTTGAGGACCAATATGAGATACTTTTTCTAAATGAAAGAGTTTTGCTAATCTTATTGGTGTCTTTTTAAAACTGCAAAGTAAAGTGCTACGAAAGATAAGGACCAAAACGTTCAAATAAGGAGCAAAATTGATTTTTTTTTGTCTTAATTAAACTTGATCAGCCACTCAGCAACTGGGCACCCTCGTTTTTAAGTTCCCTACCAAGTTGTATTATTAAATGAGCATCACTCTAAATTCACGAGTTTTGTTCATTGAAATTTGAATTGAATATACTCTATTGAGTCGTCTAAGGTTTAATATTAGACTTTACTGTCAATAGTTAAGTCTTTATTCTTAAACGTTGCTCTTGCTTCTCATTTAGGTAATTTTTATTCACCAGCTTAATTGATGATCACGCTATAGCTCTTACTTTCTGACAAATGAACTAGTTCAAGCTTAGTTCTAAGTCCACTTGCAAATTGGGGAAACTACCAATATTTTGCGAAATCCAGTTGGTTTTTGCTAACACTATTTTTTTGTTACAATCGGTTCCAAAAATTCGCCTCCAAAATTTACGATACAAATAATTGTTTGTGGTTTCAGCAATAATTTGGTAAGAAAACTTTTTAAAAAAAGTAAAAATATAGAAGGCTGGTCTCCGTGTTTCAGAGACACGCCAACCACATGAAAAAACAATTTGGTTTCATAAGCGGAGGGATGTATTTTGCTAGTTTTTGGTTGTGAAAATGGAAAAGAAGGGAAATTTGTTTCCAGGTGTGCAATTCTCCGCATATATGCACAACCAATGATCAATGCAGTAGCGTGCCGAGTGAGGTTGAACTTTTTTTTCGTTTGATCGAAACTACAAAAACATAGTCAGTGCCTCAAACGGGTTGATCGAAAGTCTTGAACACCAAATGATCTGAAATTATCTTCAATAACTCCAATGAAGAGTTAATTCTGAGAAATTAAAACTCAGATATCTTAAAAAAGTTTTATTTGTGTTTTTGCTTTTTATCTTAAGTTTCAGGCGTTTTAAGTTTTTTTTTATTTTTACGTGTTTCAGCTTGTCCAGTTTACAGAAAATCTTCAACAGAAAGCTTTTTGATTTTGTGGACAACAAAATGAGTGTTTTATCTTGAACAGTTTAATTGTACTTTTTGCATGCTGTAAACCAGAAAGAATTGACAAATATAAACCACAGAGCAGAAAAAACACCGTTTTGCAGTAAGCATTTTGATTATTTTGAACAACAAAATGAGCTTGATAAACACATGTCCCACTTTGCTTGCTGCTGCTATTTTGATGCTTCTTTACAGGTGAGAATTTAAACTATTAAACTATTATTGCTAAATAAAATGATGAATCATTTTTGCAGCTGAAAACACTTCAAAAATAAGAAAAACTCAATTTACCAATTCAGTTTCATAACAGAAAATTAGACGGAAGTAGGCCACATTAGGAATTTTTACCTAATGAGTTTCACTAATGATTACCATAATAATTACAAAATTATATGGACAATTTATTTGAACGCAGAATGAGGCTTTTCCAGGGTAATGGCAAAGATAAAAACAGAAAAAAAGCTGTACAATTTTGTCAAACCCCAAACCTAATAATCAAATGATTTCTTTCAAGTCGCGAAAAAATATATATCCATGTTGACCTAAAACTTTTTTTTATTCACCTACAGAACTGGAAAAAAAACTAAAGTTTCGATTAATGTTCTATCAACACTTCATGGAGTGTTCTACACAAACTGTAATCTGAGGGCCGACGCCATCGTGTATAGTTTTGAGCAAAAAAAAGGCCCAAACAAAATCATCAATTCCAAATTCAAACTTTAGTCGGGCCTGGAGTTTTAATTTCTCAAAAATTATTTCAAAAAACATGATCGTCCACTAAAACGAAACATACATAATCGAATTGGGACTAGACCAGACATTGTCGAAAACAAGTTCGTAAATTAAGCAAAAGTAATTCAGGACTTCAAATTAACTTTGACCATGATTTAAAACACTATAAATTATTCATCAGCAAATACCGGCGTTCATCATGTAGACATTAACTGTCGAGGTCAACGATCAACCAAACGGCCATTGCACATATCGCAAACCCAGCAAAACTCACTCACTGATAAAATATGAAAGAGTCAACTTATCGTACCTTGATATTCTGGTCAAAGCCAATGCCAGACCCGCCAATTGACTAGGAGACGGGGCTTCGACAGTTTTTTCTACCATCCAAACTCCGATAAAATTGCAATCCAAATCTAATCATAACAGTGCCAGGAACAGTGCATGACAATATATCCCAAAGCCGGCCATCGTGTATAATTTGAGCAAAATAGGTGCAAAAGAAAAGTCTAAACAACATAATGAATTCCAAATTTAAACTTTTCTCGAGCCTGGAGTTTTAATTTCTGAAAAAAATATTTGACGAAACATGAATATTGACAAGACAAAACATGCATATCCGAAATGGGAGCCCAGCCATTGTCGAAAAAAAATCGTCAAGTAAGCAAAAGTAATTCAGGAATCCAACTTAACTTTGACCGTGTGCTACAACAATTTAAATTAATCATCAGCAAGTTGTATTGGCTTTCGTCAAGTAGCCATTAAGTTTCAAGAAGTACTTCGGCAGTTTTTTCTACCATCCATACTCCAATAAAATTGCACTCCAAATTTATTCAAGACAGCACCAAGAACAATGTATGACAATATACCCCAAAGCCAGATAGTTTGCCTACAGGCAAGGAATCAATAGATAAAACCACTTGCCGCGTAGCAAAAGACACCGATGCATCGCAAAAAGTAAAAGAGGAGCAAAAAGACGGCGTTTCCAAGAACCAAAAATCAGCACAAAAGTGTACTACGTTGAGGCCGAGAGTAGTTTTAATTCCCGTCTGTTAATTCTCTTTCGGGACCAAAAAGAAAAAGTGATTTCTGTCAAATTGTGCTGACATGAACAACAGCGCGTCTAATTCCAGGACTTCCACGAAGCATGTCAGTTATTGTTTAAAAAAGAAAACTATTATAAAATGGAACTGATGCATTTGTATCACTCAATACTAGACGAAATTGGAGCTCGAGTTTTTTTTTAAGTTTACAGGACAATGAGCAAAGTCTGGTAGGCCAGATCCCCATAAGAAGGTGCTAGTCCGGGTGAGACGCTGAAGTCAGCAGTGTTGCAGGAAAAATCACGCCACGATAAGTGCGCTTTATCAGTGCAGTCAGTATGTCTGTCTTCTCAAACCGCTCAAATCTTGCTGGAAAACCGCTCAAACCGTTGAAATCTTGAGCGGTTTTTGAGCGGGATCTCGACCCGGGAAACAAACTTGCATGCTCAGTCCGCATCAAAAAAAAACATTGAAGGATGTCAATTCAGTCAAAAAAGTGCGCAATTGAGGATGAAAAGAAAATGTTCTACGATAAAACCCAAATTGGGAGAAAACAATGAAATCCACCATCAAAAACTGTTTTCTGGGGGAAAAATATCCAGCGGAACATATAAAAACGTGCCTAGCAAACAGTTCCCTTGAGCATTTTCAAGAAATAGGGCCATTTCGCGAAGTGCTGCAACTCGAAAGAACAGCTCGCAAACATTAACTCCGAGCAGGAAGAGCCAGAGGAGGGCGATTTCACCCGGAAGTGTTTATTCAGGGCTACAGTTGACTCAGTTAGCCCACCCAGCTTTTTAGTAAGCCTCAAAACAGCCGTTTTTTAATGATCGGCATCAATCCTCAGTGTACACCAAGAACCAGTGAGTCAAACTACAATAACAGGTCTGAAAATCCTAACTGTACTCTTGTGGTAGACATCAAGTCCAGCGGATGGACACTCCAAAGAGCAAAGTTCCTTCTATCAGAAAATTGAACCCGATGTCTATTAGTTCTAGACCTCCATCAAAATCTAGGTATCAGAACCTACTAAACCGGACATCAAGGAACAGAAAAACCTTTTCACATACAGGTAGAGTGCGAGAGGAGATTCTAAAACTGATAAACAATAACATGCCGTAAAGCTGGACATGTTTTAAAGGAAAGATGATAACAGCGAAAAAAGCAGGCACCGTGGAACTAACCATGAGCTCACAGCAAACGAATGCTCAGATATCAAAAACAAGTATCAGATGCTCAATTCGCTTGAATTGTTAGATTCAGGCTCTCAGATTTCATCTCCGAAACTCCGAGAAAAATTTGGTTCAGGTCTTTAAATTCTAGAAAAAGCATTTAATCAAGTGCCTCTGATTAATCTAAACGGTAATTTTTGCAATCTCCATATCCTAGAGTTCACTGTGATCTAGAGATGTAAGATCTCACAGACAGGCCGATAGTGTTTAAGAGGGCCATGGACAATACTTTGCAAGGATTGCCATGAGTGTTTTGCTTTCTTGATGATATTATGATTGTCTCAAAAGGACCAAAGTTGGACCACAGCGCCGTAGCTGGAAGTTGAAAGTTCCAAAATTGACGTGGCCGGGTTAAAATTTTGACGAAAAAGGCTGTATTCAAAAAAACTCGAAGATTGAAGCCGTAATCAGACTGAAACCATCAGTGAGGTTTTCAAGTGGACTCTAACTGAGAAGAGTTTTAAATGATTGGTTATAAATAAATAGGTTACAATCTCATTCAGTGCTAAAGATACAAACAGTGAAGAAATAAATATAAATCATATCCACAATTGGGTCGCAATATATAGATTTAAATAATTTAAACATTTAAATAATTTAAACATAAAAAATATAGACCATTTTTTCTATTTGTTTGGTGGTGAAAACATTTGAATTGCTAAATTGACTTGAAACATAGCATGCTTGGGCCAAATAAAATCGAACTTGTTGGCAGTGCGGTCAAATTTCTTAACGGTGAAAAAGTAGACAAATGCAAGTATTGAATCATAAGAATGAAGCTAGAAAAACAAACTCACGCAAGAATGAAAATGAAATGTTTATTTCGCTCATTTGTTTGATTATGATTTTGATTCTGTTTGAGTATGTACAAGACTGCTCGTATGAGGGCAAAAGCTTGAATATTCCGACTGCCATTTAAAAAGGTTGTATTTTTGATAATTTTTGATAATTTAAGTATTGGCAAAACTATGAGTTATTAAATTTTAAGTATTAGAATTTGAGTCGTGTGTAGAATTAAAAAAATCATTTAGCTGTATCAATTCATTTGGAAGAATTTTGTAGAGTGGGATAGTTCGCCGCGCGTTTGAATTATACAAAGAGTAGTTTCGTCAAACGCGTAGCAGGATACTATAGTGGTGTGCACACCTGACTGAGCCTCTACAGGAAAAAGGGTGTGCACACCTGACTGAACCCTGAGGGATCAGATATTTGTAAAATTGGTCTGAGTAGAAAAACTGTCCGAGAATGTATATTCCTCACTTTCTCTGAAAGTAGGGACAACAAGCTATCCGAAG